>NW_026706857.1:1200000-1575000 GCF_024137745.1 Phymastichus coffea | reverse complement strand
TTGGAATTGTTGAAATGCATTTTTTATTAGTTACAACAGAATGTATCGATAGAGTCAATTGATGTCAGCCTTGGCGGGACATCAAACGCTTAAAAAAGCATCTATCAGAAATTAATCGATCTTTGAAGAAGACCTGAGAGAAATCGATCGTTTATTCGTATGCATAGAAGCAGTCGGTCGTGAAATAACAAGCTGTTTAAAATATATAACAATTAGATATATGCTCTCGACTTTTTATATGAAAACTGTTCAAGTTGTTTTTTCGACGCAGATCTTATTTTTCAAGCGGTATTTTATCGAAAATTGAAATAACATTGAAATTATGGTGAGAATTTCCTGCTGAAAAATAAAATTTGTAATATAGCTTAAAATTGCTGAAATGTCTCAATCCGCTAGCAATAATGCCAAAAATGCATTAATTACTTTTTGAAACAGCACGATTCCTTTTGTTTAAAGTCAAAGTAAAATCAAAGTCACGCAATTTTATTCGATAATAATCACGAGCTCGAGGCAAAGTGTGATTGTGCTGAAAACAATCTCCGCAAAAGGCGCGAAATCAGAAAAATTTCTAGGAAAGTGCGCGTATCAGCAATTTAATCGTTGGAAAAATGCAAAAACACTCGTGATGTTTATATATATCGACGCGTGCACATACCTTCAAGCACGACATCGGCTTTGCCAAGCGGTAACTTGTAATATTCTGTAGGCACTTTGTCAATGGCTGTGCGATAAAGTATCTTCGGCTCGAGGAAGATGCAGGGATCCGGTTCTTCGATACAGCTTAACAGCAAACCTTTGGCCTGTACCGGACCTCGTGGAACGACAACCTGTTATATTCATTGAAAAGATTTAGTTGTTGCTTTCAATCTTCGCCGGGACTCCGAGCATTAAAGAAATGAAATTAATGAACAATACCATAAGGAATTAGCAGAGTGGAAAAAAATATGCTAAAAGATTTATGGCCGAGAAAAGAATCGCAAATCAATCCTGCGTATAAAATATTGTCATGAAAAGATGACTGACCTTGAGACCGGGCGTATGTGCAAAGTAGGCCTCCGGACTTTGCGAATGGTAGAGAGCACCATGGCCCACAGCACCACAAGGACTTCTCACCGTCAGTTTGCCACAATCGAACTGACCGCCACTTCTGTATCGAGTCTTCGCCGCCTCGTTTACCAACTGTCAATCACACAACCGCGAGTTTTCAAAGTTCCGTATCTATATCTATATGCATCGCGTTCTTTGCGAAGCAAAATTTTACCTGATCGAACGCTGGAAAGATGTAGTCGGCAAATTGGATCTCGGCAATAGCGGTGATGCCGAGGTTGGCTAAGCCGATACCGAAACCCACGATACCTTGCTCGCACAATGGCGTATTGAAAACACGATGCTGGCCGAAACGTTCTGTCAGACCCATTGAGCAACGGAACACGCCACCAAATTCCACGTCTTCGCCAAATAGCACTGCAACACCATATATTGATTGTTTATCGATTGGATAGAAAACGCATGATTATTTCTTTCGTCGGCAGCAAAATTGTATTCGTTCCTTGAAACCTTGCAGCGGAATTGTCATGTAATCGTTTTCGTGAATTATTTATGGCACTTCCTTTTCTTTTGTATCTATAGATAATAAGAAGCGATGAGGCACTGGTGTGCAGTAACCGGTTGTTGGAGAATGAGGCGATGTTTCTGTTTCTTTCTTGAAATGGCGATTACTAAGCGTGACTTTCCTGTTGAATGGGGGATATCGTAAATGAAAAGTTACCTGCTGTTTCGTCCTTTTCCAGTGTTAAATGCATAGCATCGTTTATGGCCTGCATCATGTTCATGTCTTTGGTTTCTCCTGTGAAATACATGAATAAAATTTCAAAATAGATTTTCAAAATAAAATGCATTCCACTCGACTCATCATACATTATGTAGACATTGACAAACTAAAGAATTCGTTACCTTTTCTCTCGGTCTTTGTATCTGGATGAAACGCAAAGTGGTGTGCATTTCGACAATGTTTCACTAAATCATCACTTCGTCGAAATAATCGTATATATTTCGTGGCTCGCTGCAAAGGAGCGCACGACCTACTGAGAATCATGATCGACTAACACTGCTCGTCAACGAATGCGGCGATAACGGGAGCTCATTATCATCTAAAAGCTTATTTACACAAGAACAAGATAGTAGTTTTAGAATGATATCCCTTCTCCGTTATCCACAATATATGTTAGCCACCACGAGCGAACTAAGAGTCGCTTCAATCGCGTACTGTGATGTGTTCTTGAGTCGTTTAAATTTGAACGACGAAAACACGCGTTACTCAGGTTAGATATACGACGCATGTCGATCAATAACCTTTTAATTTTCTTTTTTGGAAGTAGGTTCCGAGTATAATTTCCGATATAAATTGAATTTTGATAAAATGACAAAATACAGATTATTGTGCACGATTGTACAGTTTTTTAAAACAAGGTTTAAAACATACAAAATTATCTTGAATACTTTCACTAACTTATATGGATGATCATAGTTTAACGAGTCAGACCAGACCTAGCCGCTCGCATTTTCCTATTACCTATCGAGAGAGAAAGAGCCTATTCCACGTTCAACTTTTTGTTTTTCTGTATCAACTACTCATTCTAGGCCAAGTATGAGAATCACAATTTTACTTCAATTGGTAACAAAATCTTCTATTAATAGAACATTTACAAGATTACTTGAAAAAGAAAACTAACATTAATAATGTAAAATAACAATCTTAAAATATTAGTGATTGCTGGGCACACTGATGTTTATCGTTTTGGTTTCCAAATATTCTTCTAACGAATCGACTCCCCTGAAAAAGAAAGTAAATATTTGAAAGCTTTATCGCAACGTTTCATTTGAAAAATTTTTTTTTAGATAATTTAATTTACAATTCTCGTCCTAATCCAGACATTTTGTAACCACCAAAAGGAGTTTGAGGATGAATGACGCCCCATTGATTGACCCTATAAACATTTTCAATGTCAATCAAACTTCTCGTTCGAATGGTTTATCAATTGAATAGAAATTTTGTTACCAAATTGTGCCAGCTTGTACTCCCTTTGAGAATTCTAATGCGACGTTTAGATTTTCAGTGAAAACGCCAGCCGATAAGCCATATGTTGTATCGTTAGCTCGCTTCAACACTTCATCTAGAGTTTCAAATTTAAAAATACTTTGAACCGGGCCAAATATCTAGAATAAGAAAAGAATATTGTTATTGTGAATTGTAAAATAGAATTTTATTTAAATATGATTACCTCTTCTTTTGCAATCGTCATATCGTCCGTTACATTCGTGAATACTGTTGGTTCTACAAAATATCCTATATTGCCATGACGTTTACCGCCGATTTCGCATTTGGCACCTTCCTTTTTGCCAGTTTCAATCAAACTCAGTACTTTTTTGAATCCCGTGGTATCGATCTGCAATAATTAATCATCATAAGTAAAATACCTAATAAAATTTTTCGAAAAAAAACAATTTCATGATAAGGTACAATAAGTGGAGTCATATAGTTGATTATATAATATATGTTGAAAATGACTCACTTGTGGTCCCTGGAAAACATCAGGCTCAAAAGCGTCTCCAACCTTGACTTTGGAGGCTAGTTCGACGTATCGTTTTACAAATTTATCATAAATTCCGGATTGAACAAAAAGTCGTGTTGGTGCAATACACGTTTGACCGGCATTTACAAAAAGTGCATCAGCAGCGTATTTCAAAGCCAGTTCCACTGTAAAATAGTTGGTTATTAGGCTAGTCACGCTAGTCTACAATCTATAGTCAAGTAGTAACAAATGGCGGAGTTATTACTTACGATTTGCGTCGTTAAACACAACCAGTGGACTCTTTCCTCCCAATTCCAGGCTTACTTTTTTCAAATTGGACTTTGCTGATGCTTCCAAAATGCATTTTCCCACCTGTGTAACATTAAAAACATAATTATTAGATACTAATCGCAAAGAGGAAAATTATTAACAAACGAGAAACGTACGGATGTGGAGCCAGTGAAGCTGACTTTATCAATGTTAGAATGGCTTGAAATAGCAGCACCGGCAGTAGGACCAAAGCCCGACAGGAAGTTAACGACACCCGCTGGGAATCCAACTTCCTTGACAAGGCTCGCCACGTAGAGTGCGGTCAAGGGTGTTTGCTCAGCCGGCTTGACGATAACTGTGCAGCCACTTGCTAAAGCCATTCCAAGTTTGAAGCTCAGCAGGATTATGGGGTAATTCCATGGTATGATTACTCCCACAACACCCACCGGCTCTTTTCTCGTCAAAGTGAATTCTTTGCCGTCTAAAATAGACATTGATATCTGAAATATTCTGTTCGAAAATACCAAAAGGAATTTGTCGTCGTACCAGACGGTATAGTTTTTCCATGAATTTTGTCAGCGCATCCAGCATAGTAGCGAAGGAAATTCGCCGCATCCAACGTCTGATAATAAGAATTAATGAACGGCTTCCCATTATCCAATGATTCCAAACTGGCAATCTCGTTCACATTCTCCTCAACAAGATCGGCAAGCTGCGTACATCCATTCGCGATTAATATGTTTATCTAGCAAGTTACCATTTAGAAGCAATCAAACGGTTGCATACTTTGTAAAGGAGTCTTCCGCGCGCAGAAGCATCGAGATTTCTCCACGTAGATCCCCTTTCGAATGCTGCCCTTGCTGCTTTTACGGCAATATCCACGTCAGCCTGTAAATGATCGATATTTGCGTAAAAAATAATCAAGATACAAGATTAAAAAACATATAAAGAAAGGATTTTTTTTCATCGCACCTTATCGGCTTCTGAAATTTCTGCTATAACTTTTTCGTTGGAAGGATTAACTGTCTGGAATTTTTTGCCGCTTACAGAGTCCACCCATTCATTGTTGATGAATAACTGCAATGAGAAAAAAGTGAAGTCACGATTTTTTTTTCGAATTATTAGTTTGTTCGCGCTTCTAACATCTTGCTTACAAATTGAAAATAAGGCCAACGAATCAGAAAGTATGACGGAGTAGGTTTTCAAAATTATCGACGTGGTACAATTGACGCAACAATTTCACAATAACACGTCGAGGAAAAAAGCTTTAGTATGACTTGTCGCAAGCTTTGTTAAATAGTTACAACGTACGATGACAAAGTGAAAATAATTGATAAGCATAAATACCTTGGTGTACTTGATTTGGGGGTTTGCCGTTGACTTCGGTGCTGGAGCCATGCTGTAATCTGAACTTCTTGTTATTTACCTACGAGAATAGTAAGCACGTGATGACTCAGTCCGTCACCGTCAAAGTTACACGCGCGAGTGCGATAGCAGCCGAAATGATCCATATATATCACGGCTAATCCCCACCACCAATTTCTTCCACCTCGAATTTATACGGATAGTTGTATGGTTGGGTGGCACACAATAAGGCGTTCTACTATCATAGAAGTTTGAATTTGTTTCTCTTGTACACGATGGATTAATGAAAGATCGCGCATAAATTTATTGGCAATAAATTTAATGACAACTGCAACCAGGCACGTATTGCTAATTGAAATCCTAATACGTGCTTTAGTAATCAAAGAATGACGCCATAGAAATCTGACTCTTAAAAATGCAATATCAAGCATGGAAGATGTCCTGTCTTTCCTTTAGCAACTTATGATGATTTTCTAATATTTTATCAGTTCAGTAAGTGTATTCATAATAACACCGAAAATGACTTGTGAATATTAATTAAATTTCTTATTCATGAGCAGGAAAATCAATAAACGCGATTGGGAACCTCATAGAGACGAATTTTTTCTACATAAGTGCTTTTTGCGTAGTAGTAAACTCGTTTGATATTTTGAGAAGCTGAAAAAGAAACAACTACAAAAGTATAAAAATTCTTTTTTAGCAAACAGAATTTCTCGAGCTATACGGTGTAGACGAAACATCTGGACGAGTGAGAAAATGGAGGTATGCAACACTCGCACACAAGCGTGCGACAACAGTGAACAGCTTACAGCTGACAATAGCAACGGATACCTTTCAAAATGAAGAATACTAAGCAAAAAATCAATATCTTCTTTTCAATGGTGGTACCATCGGAGTTGTGAGCTAGGGTGCTGATATATTTCGGTATTTATTTAAAAGGGATTAGTTTTAAACAAATGTTTTACAAATGTTTCTACAATTACTTGCAAAAATAATCTTTAATTTAATTTAATAATAATCTTTAATTTAATAATCAAGTTGGTAATGAAATTTCCAAATGAGCCTATCCACATTGAAATCGGTTCAATCATTCAAAAGATATGTGTGAGCGTACGTCAAAAATTAGATCGAATATAAAACTTCCTCCTTGAACCACCAATCGTTATTTCGTCAGCATTTCTGAATAATAATATATCATTATGAATGTTGTTTTACGAATATCTCTTAAAGGGACTTGTTACCTTATTGTCAGCTTAATTATTATCAGTTTTGCGTTTTATTTTTCTTGATTAGTTGGGCATTATCAATTTTTAATTAAGAATTTTCAAGAAAACGAAATAAGCTTACTTTCGTATCAGCTGTATGCTTTATAAAGCTTATGCGAAATATCATTTTGCCGTCTGCATTCTGCCGTGAAAATAAAAAAATAAGCTATATGTGTACCCTAATTTTAGTAAAAAGATTTTGTATAAAAATATTATATAAAGTTTGACATTAGTGAGTAATCTTACCTTCAGCTAACAGATCAATACGTTAACTATAGTATTTTTGTTTTTCATTTACGACTAAATAATCACTAAAACAATCATTAAAATTTATAGACAGCGACCTGATTCATTTGTCCTCTATTTTCAAAAAACGCATGCGTCGTTTTTAAAAATATCTTAGAAAAATGTTTACAAGTTATATGTAAATGGTTCTTTTTTAAAATCTGAATTTGTCATCTTTACATTATCAATATCAATGTTAATTTCTTTTACTTTTTGTACAGGTATTACTGCCTTTGCATAACTACTTTATCATACTCAATGCACAAAATTCCCACTACCCTAAGTCTTGAATTTACTTTGAAACATTGAAATAACTGACTATCTTGTTATAGCATTTTTCAATAATGTCCAGACTGTTTTGAGTTAATATACTAACGTTGTCATATAACGTATGAATGATATATCATTAAATAATGTGTTCAACACTATAGTGAAAACATTATCATAGTGATATTATATGTAATAAAAACCGAAATCGTTATTATATAAATATAACATTATCTACGCCCTGGATTATTGCAAAATTGATCATTTTAAATTTAGACTGTAGCCGATAAACCAGAAATCTGCTTTATTGCTGGATACCAACGTATTGTATACACTAACTAATTATATAATAACTTAATTTATGTATATGTTTTTTAAAATATTTAATTACAGCTCGTATTCTATAATTTTTTGATCAAAACTATAAAATTTTAAATGCAAGCTAATATAAAAAATAATATATCAACTCATTTATAACAATTAATATTTATAACTTTTAAGTTTCTCTTTATAACGTAAAAGTTAAAAAATATACCTGAAACCTATTACTTTTATAATTTAAAGGTTGTAAAATTGATAGGTTTGGAAATCAAATGCACTAAAATACGCGAATCATAATTTGTGATAAGAGAACATTATTTCTTTTAATGAGTTGTTAATTAGCCGCTCGACACTGCAAATATTTTTTAATGAGCACATTTTTCATTGATAAATTACAGCATGATATATTATTACAAACAAACATTTACCGCAAGTACAATATAACTCATCTGAACAATTGAATGTTGAAATAGCGATAAATAAATATCAATATTAATTCACATTTCCCTCGTGCGAAACAATTGTAAAAGTTTTGCTAAAGCTTCAGCAGGTAAAGTTTATCGTGTATTCGACAGCAAAGTATTTCTAACTATAAATTGTCGAATGAAATGATAAGCGATGAAAAATTATCTGAGTTGGAGTGTCATCGTGAATAGTGATATTAAGTTTGCCAATAGCTTATAAAAGACTTATCGGCTAAGTGAACGGGTACAGCAGGAAGATACCGCCTTATTAGTCCTGGCCGTGTAATAATCTGCCTATGAAAAGGCGTCTCCCAGCGTATCGCACGAGGGGGAGCCGGTATACGCGCCTGTAGATATACACATTGTGAAACTTGCCTGGTACAAAAACATCGTAGCTCTCGCAGAACCGACTCACTTTGTAACAGCGTTCCGTGCCTCTTCGATATTTAACGACGACGAACATGGGCAGCTCCAAGCCGGTGATCAAGTATACCAAGGTTAGACTTATTTCAATTTGTTTGATGTTTCTTTTTTTTATGATCACCCGATTCTTCCTCTTTGCGCATCTTGTCTGGCTTTCACCGATTGAAACTGCATCTAATGTTTACGAATACACATAGTTTGTTCGTACGAAATTTTTCTACTACCGTTTTTTTTTTTATGGACGTAGTGAATAAATTCTCTTTTGCTTTCATTATCAATTCAATCATATATGAAATGAACACTTTATATAAGAGACATTCCGATTCAACATTATAATTGGCATCAAGAAACTTTTGCACGCAAGCAAGCATCATGTGAACATTCATTAAGTTTTTAATACTTAGCAGTGGCGTATTTAAGTTAAAAATCGTATTTTAAAATCTTTAAAAATATTAATAAAAAAACTTAGTCACAGATTTCCTGTAATTATTTTCTTAAACTATAAATAATGCGTACTAAATAAATTATCATCATTAAATTTTTATATTTAGATCACGAAAGCGATTTGTGTAGATATTTATGAACAAAATATTTATGAACTAAATTCATTTTCATCCTTGTTGATTACACTATAACGTGATTTAAATGAAATATAACAATTCCTCGATTGATTGATGTAATAATTAGGTAAAAATATGATCTAGAGACCATACCATTTACCATTTACGTAAATTTTTTTCAGCTTCGAAGAGCGTCGAATATTTAGCATTGAAAAATTTGTAAAAATTTTTATTTGTAGTTGTTTATCAACAACGAATTTGTAGATTCCGTTAGTGGAAAAAAGTTCCCGGCTGTTAATCCAGCGACCGAGGCTGTTATCGCTAATGTATCCGAAGGAGACAAGGTATATAAAAACATTCACGAGTATTAATTTTCACAATAGCCTAATTACCGTCATGAAATTAATAATTTTTTTAGGCCGACGTCGACAAAGCCGTTGCAGCAGCCAGGAAAGCTTTCTCACGAAAATCAGCATGGCGCACTATGGACGCGTCTGCGCGAGGAGAGCTAATGCTCAAAGTAAGTTTCCAATCTACGTAGCGATAAGAAAGCCGCGAACTACATTTGAAAGTGAAAAAAAATTCGCAGCTTGCAGACTTGATGCATCGCGACATCGAGTATCTGGCGAGTGTCGAGGCACTAAACAATGGAAAAACTTACGTCAGCGCTCAAGGTGATATCCAAGCGAGTATCCAGTGCATTCGTTACTATGCCGGCTGGTGCGATAAGATTCAAGGGTCAACAATTCCAGCAGGTATGAGATTATGCGATGAAAAAAATCTCCCCTGCGGCATCAGCATTATGAACAATGTTATTTTGCGATTTCGTAGACAATGGATTCTTCTCAATGACGAAAAAGGAACCAGTTGGTGTTGTCGGACAAATCATCCCCTGGAATTACCCGATTCTGATGGCTGCATGGAAATGGGGACCAGCTCTCGCAACTGGTTGTACAATCGTTCTGAAGCCAGCGGAACAAACACCTTTAACTGCACTACACTTGGCTGCTTTGGCCAAGGAAGCTGGTTTTCCTCCTGGTGTTATTAACGTAGTTAATGGATTTGGCCCGACTGCTGGTGCAGCTATTGCTGAACATCCTGATATCAACAAGGTTGCTTTTACTGGATCGACCGAAGTAAGATTCCTTTCAACAATTTGTATTTTAGAAATTACGAATAGCTTAATAATGTCAGGTTTATTCTACAGGTCGGTCATCTCATCATGCAAGCTGCTGGAAAGTCTAACTTGAAACGTATCAGTCTAGAGCTCGGTGGCAAAAGCCCTCTTATAGTCCTTGACGATGCAGACCGTAAGTTATTTGCACGACTCTGACCCTTTTTTTAATTAATTCTATGCATCTCTTAATATTAATAATATTACTTAGTGAAATTCAAAGCCAGTTAAATAGAAATTAAATCGTTTTTTTATTATTATAACAGTGAAAATGGCAGCTGACGTTGCCCACCATGCGATTTTTGATAATCATGGACAGAGTTGCTGCGCTGGTTCGCGCACTTTTGTCCACGCTAAGGTCTACGACGAATTTGTAAAGAATGCCAAACAGTTGGCTGAAAACAGAAAGGTTGGTGATCCATTTGACAAAAACACCGACCAAGGACCACAGATTGATTCGGAAATGTTCAAAAAAGTACTTGGACTCATTGAGTCTGGAAAGAAAGAAGGAGCCACTGTAGTTACTGGTGGTGGTCGTGCTGGTACTGTTGGCTACTTTGTCCAGGTATTTGTTAAGCTTGCTTGACGAAAGATTTCACGTTTATCTGTCTCATTTTTAACAAAATGTGATGATTCTAGCCGACTGTCTTTGCTAACGTGGAAGATAATATGAGAATCGCGAAAGAAGAAATTTTCGGACCTGTACAGTCTATTTTTAAATTCAATAATTTGGAAGAAGCCATTGAGAGAGCAAATAAAACTAATTATGGCCTTGCAGCTGGTATTATCACTAAAGATATTGATAAGGCTATGACCTTTGCTAATTCTGTAGATGCTGGGAGTGTTTGGTATGTATCTTTACTTTTATCAAAATTTTATTTTCCAATGGTCAGACTGATGGTTAATATTAATTGAAGGATCAATGGATATGATTTGCTCACTGCTCACACACCTTTTGGCGGATTCAAGCAATCTGGCATTGGCCGTGAATTGTAAGATTGCCAATATTATATCTGTTTATACTATGTTAATGCATTGATTTTCATATTCGATAATACCTAAAATTCTATTTACAGGGGTGAAGAAGGTTTGCATGAATACCTTGAGATAAAGACCATAACGATGCGAGTGTTATCATAAAATATTTTTTTATCAGAATCAGCAAACAAGATAATATTGAAACCAGAAAATGTTTTGTAAGACTTTGTATCAATTTTAATATGTTGTGTAAATGGAATAAGCATATTATATATTTATAAAAGAAAGTAAAAATAGTAGTTTTCATAAATTCCATTTCTTCAGATTTTTTATTTCATTACCTGAACTTTATACAATTAATTAACAAACAATATTGGATCACATACTTTTTGTCTGTAAAAGTAAAATTAATTTAACTTTAACAAAATAAATTTGAAATGACTTCATGGTTTATTTGAGTTTTGAGTTTACCTAGTAAACTATGCATCATCAGGTGGGATGCCCAGCTCTTCGTCTGTCCATGACCTGGGATTAGGTAAGAATTCACCATCATACAGTCCCTAAATATATTTTAAGATGAATAGAGTCTTAATAATATTTTACTTCCTTTATCAACATATGAACATTCTTAATCATATTACTGTGAGGTGTTTCAACATTTATCTTAAATACATTGGTATGATTTCATTTTACTTCAATAAAGACATTTAAATTTGGAAATTATCAAAACGTTAAAAACAACATTAAAATAAGAATAGTAGAAAATTATCATAAGATCTAAATAAATACATACAATAAGATGAGGCCATCCATGCCACAAATTCCAGTAAAACCACCAGAAACCAATTGATGAGCATATGATGCCACCTCTTTGCGACCATTTGGGAACTTCTGGCATTGTCCGATAACACCATCTGATATTACAAGTAAATAAGTCAGTGATGGATAATAAATAATATTTTTATTGAGTTTAGTGCAAACATAACCTATATCAAAGTTTTCAAATAGACTTATATAATAATAACGTTAAGATAATTTACCCGCCATCGCTACTTTTTCGTATTTGCTGTATTAAAAGTTTGCAAGTAGATGAGCTTAGCGAGACATTCTTCAAAAGCCCCACGGCCCTAGAGCCAATCATTTTATGCCTCTGAAACAAATCTAATGCACTAAGCAAGTATTATTAGCTTATACGAATTAAATGTCTCGACAGCAGTCGACGCTTGCCGATTCGACAACTGCGTATCCTACTGCAGCGCTTTGCTCCAAAGTGTACATATATATTCAACTAATTTGACCTATGTGAGTGGTAATGCAGGGAACTCTTTAACCGATAATGTTATATAGTCAGAGAGTAATGGGCGAGACAAAGACAGAAAATGCGGATAAAAACAAAAAAGAGCACATCGTCTGCTTATGCTGGTGAATGTGTTCCTGTCAACTTGTAACAAAGGAATGGTGATATATTTTATAAATTTTTACGAAAATTAGAATCGAAATTACTGAAAAATGGTTAGATACTGTTGTATATGTAAAGTGGAGTGTGGAATGATAGAGGATGTCACTTTGCATAAGTAATTATTCCTTTCTTTCTTTTTACATTCCTTTGATTGATTTTTTTCTTAGGTATAGTCTCTACCTTGACCCAAGTAATAAAACGATATAAATAATTTTCAGGATACCACGAGATGAAGAAATGAAACAAAAGTGGTTTATAGTTATAGGTAGAGAAGTTAATGTGAAATATGCTACAGTTTGTAGTCAACATTTTAAACAAGATGATTTTGTATACAAAGTTCATGGAGACAGCATACGAAGATTCATTAAGCCTACAGCTGTTCCATCGTTGTCCTACATTCGCTTTGATAGGTAAATTCATGTTTCATAAATACAAAATTACCTGAAATTTTTAGAGTTCCACAAATAATGTACTGTCATAAATTTTAGTGAAAATGGTATCTGTCCAAACTTAGCATTTGAAAGATCCTCCAGCGAAGAATCAATTGTTTCACCATTACAAGATTCTAATGTGTGAGTCACATGCTGCTGATCAGCAAACAGTTTGGTCATCTTGAAATAACTATAAAATAAAATTTTGTCTTACAGTAACAAGAATGCTCAACTGCAATTACCAGCTAAGTTGAAATCAACATCAGTTGAAAGTAATTCAAGCTCAGAACTTAATAAAGCTCAGAATATAGGAAAATCTGTATGCAACAATAAAAGTTATAGTAATCAACAGAACACTGAATTTGAAGAATCTGAGAATGATGATGTGGAAATGCAAAATATGCACGATTATGCATTAACAAAAAATCAATGGACAAAAAGGTATGTGATTATTTAAATGATAAAGAATGTTTGTTTTTAAATGTCAAGATGTTTGTTATTTGAATCTCATTTCAATCAAAACTATGCTTTACGTAAATTATTTAGAATAAATCAGAACATTTGAATGCTTAAATTACTAATATTTTGAATTATTTTGTTAGGCGTTTTCACAATCGAAAGACTATTGGAGATTTATCTAGAGAAGATTTTATTTCTGATGAAACTTGGGATGTAGTACAAAATTATATTGAAGAAAACAAAAAAAAGCAGAGGGCATTGAATCAACAAATTGTTCGTTTGAATGAGAAGGTAGCTAGTTTAAAAGCAGTTATAGAACACGTTAATAAGACTAGATCTCTTCCTAAAGATGTTCGGGATGAGATAGAAAAAACAATTTAATGTGATATAAAAATTGTCGTAACTTTTGTATTTTTATAAAATACTTTGATATTGGCAATAACTATTAATAGGTTTAAGTTTTGTGATAAATTGACAAAAATGTGAAACATGACAAAATGATTTTCCTGCAATGACTGATAATGAAAACATGCAATTATTATCAATGTAAACAATATAATATTAGCTTTAATTATCTCGGTAGCCAGCGAATTGTGCTTATTCGAAGAATTGCATTTTATAGAATATTTATATTTTTTTATACACTAGTTACTTGATTAAACGTATTGTTAAATATGTTTGCAATACTTTATGAACATAAGAGTATATACGTTTGTAGTTAGTTTCAAGGAGAAAACATTCCCATTTCTCATTACAAATTATTAAAGTATTTAATGTCTGAATCTTGCCATACTCTTAAATTATTATAATTAAGCAAGTAAGGTGTACTACAAATCACTTGATCTTGATGTTACATGAAAATTGAATGTGATTTTCTACTATGCAACATAAGATGTAAGATTGAGGAACAAAAATCAATATTTGAATAAAAAATCGCCGTTAAAACATTACTATTTCTTATTAATACCTTTATATCAGCTCTTCATCGATCATTCAACGATTTTATAATTTCAAAAAACATATCAATGTATTCAGAATGTTGTGCTTACAGCACAAAATAGTGTTATATTTTATAATTATTTTTGACATGTAAAATTTCTAGTATCGTGTAAGTAACTTAATAGACAATATACGAGTATAAATATATCATCGTATAATATAGTATCGTATAAATATTATCATTTAAGAAATATTCAACATAAATTAACAAGAATCATCTATCAAAGATCACTTTTTTTTGCAAAAAAGTCGTGTAAATTATTGAATTTCCTCACTATTAACTGAAACACTGAAATCATAAATACTAAATTTTTTGAAAAGAATGAAAAAGTTTAGGGATTTTCTACAAAAGAAGACATCGGACGTTGACTATCGGCCATTAAACCGATAACGAGTATACCGAGATTATCAGTTAAAAAAAATTGTCTGTTTAAACTCTGGATGTGCCCATGATTGCGTTGAATGCGAGCAATGATAAGAAATCTATCTTTTGATTATCTTTTTTCACCATGGTAAATGTCTAATAACCAATGTCAGATGTCTGCTTATAAAGAAAATCCCTTAGATATATAATAAAGCTTACATGAATACATTTAAAACTTTTTGCATGCTTTAAATGTGATCAAAATATCCAACAAGTAATTTAAAGCTATAATTTTTTCCAAGGGATAAATGACTGTTCTCGAGTTGTGTGTATATACATATATATGTAGTGATCGTTGTAAGACAGCGGTGATAATTTCATCCAATCGAAATGGTCGCTGATAAAAAATTGTAATGCAGTCAAAATTTCAATGATTGTGGAGGTAAGTTGTTGAGGCGTAGTTTTAAAAAAATAAATAACTCGTTTCATTTTGACGACTGATAGGTATTAAAATAAAAAGATTAAACGCTATTAGCATAAATGTTATAGTTTATTCACGTTAACAAAAACTTATTTTTCGGCTAATAAGACAAGGTTATAAATAATCTTGACTTATAAAGGAAAAGCATTGAAAAATCATTTTTAAATGAAACATTTCAAGAATTTTCATAAATTCTCATTCACAATTACAGCCTTTATTAGGTTAATTTTGTTGTTTTTATTATCGATATTTCACTTTAAAAGTTTTACAGAAAATACAAAAAAAAGAAAAAAGTGTAACTGAAGTTATTGCGATTTATGTACGGAAAAAGAACTTCAGGGTTTTACGTTGAGCGCGATGTACATGTGTTTAGTGACCATTGCAAAAAAGTTCTTCAGTAATGCACCGCATTAAAAATGAATATTTATACAATGTTTTGCGCGAAAGACTTTTTCAGTAAATATTCACCAATTTATATTAAGAATTTCCAATTTTCATTTGCTTTAAAAGTTGATCTCGGTGAAACATCTATCTGTAAAAATAAGGTTGTATGTGCTATTAAATATGAGATGTTTTTGTTATTCTAAGCATTCTTTGTATAGATTTAGTTTAGTTATTTCATAAACTGTTATTCTTATTGAATTACACTTTAGTTAATTGTATTTTCATTTCAGTGGCTTGCTTATTATAATAGAAGTTGAATTTAAATTTATAAAGTAAATAATAATAATTTATGTAGGAATAATTACTTGTTGCTGATTCGGAATTTTCCTACGAGTCTCCTTTTTCCTTCGTGTCTGCAAACTACGGTATAGTAATAATTAACGTATCATACACACACACACACACACACACACACACACACACACACACACACACACACACACACACACACACACAAATAAATATATAAAGGTAATTTGTGCCAATTCATGTATTTTTATACTTACTAAAGATAAACGGATAAATTGACATTTTTAAATGTTACTATTTCTTTAAAAACAAAAACAACTGCTTCTGTCATTTTTGCGATTTGTGTGAACATCAAGCAAACAGCCAACAGTTATGAATAGAAATTATTTGCAATATCTGCCTATATCTTTATCCTACCAAATAAATACTTTTTGTTATAAGCTGTACGGGAAATTCCCTTTTATAAACTTAATGCTATTTTATATAAGAATATTTATAAAATCATAGTTATAGAAATGAAGTTTGAAACCAAGATGCACTGACTCGAAAATTAATTTACTTTTATGAAATTTCTGAATTAACTTTTCTAACGTACATTGAGACTAGAATAATATATACAACATAATACACATAAAAATTAGTAACTAAGTAATATTAGTCTTTAAAAAAGTAAAGAACATGCAAATAATAAAATTACAAATGCAGGTGATTTTTATAAAAAAAATTACCTTTTGAAAGAAAAAATGTAGTGAAGAAAAATTTAAAAAGAACATTAAGCTTTGAAACATGGTATACGTACATTTGCAGGAGGTCCTCTTATGACCTTATTTGGCCAGGAAAACTGTTCATAAAGAGTGTAAAATCGCATAATACTTTGGACTTACATTCTCGTGATTGCTTAGCTCTTCTTCCACTGTCGTTTCCGAAGTTTTGATGACCAAACTGAAAAAGGCAGCGGAGAAAAATTAAACTAAGAGCAAAAAAAAGCGAGCGAGTCTGGAAGGCGACGGTATTCGCCATTACATATTTCTCAGGCCGAGTCACCTAAGTTGAGCGATAAAAGCGACCTGGGCGGCGCACGATTGGTCGAGCTGTCTATTCCACGGATTGATCGCATCAGGGCGCAACCTCCCTAGATCAGCAGATTGGCCGACTGGTCGTAATCTCGGTACGCGATCCAGCCCCTTGTCGTTGATACCGCTAGGGGCTGCAGTTATATAGTGGCTGTATAAGCTCTGGTGTCGTTTCTTGGAAAAAAGGTCGCGTATATGGCCGCTGCGAGCTGCGCGCTTTTATAGACCGGCAGCTTTTATGGCGGTAACTCTCTCGCGATATCAAGCAAAGAAAGAGGAAAAAAGCGCACCCTTCCGAGATGCCTTCCCTTCTTCCTTTCTTTCCACTCTTTTCTCGTCTCTCATTTATGGCGCGCTTCGCTCTTCGGCCGCGGTTTATTGGATGCCGCGCGCTTCCAATGCCGATTTTTCCTTGGGCTTTTTTTGTTTTTATTGCACCCAGCACAATATACACGACTGGCATCAGCTGCAACACCCGTTTCTTTTTCGCTTTCTCATCTCCGCGATACATAGGAGAACGGTAGTTCGATTCGTCATCTCTTTTGGTATGAGTGCGCGAGGAACGCGCATTTTGTATGTACTTTAACCTCGAGCGTTCAACGATATTACTACGCTTCGGACTCGAGTCTTATCGTGGAAGTTATCTCGCTCGTTCGATTTATTGCAGAGATAGAGGCAGCTTTACACTAAAAAACTAATAAATGGAGAACAAGGTTTGCTTACCTGAAATTACTTAAATAAAAGTAAATTCGAATAGCAAAAATGAAAGAGATTTATTGCCGTATAAACTTATTTCAAAAACCTTTCAATTAGCGAAAAATGTTGACAGCTAAATATTGTGATTACCTTAGATTATCGGCAGTTCATCGTCTATTATTTTAACAATTGTGATTCTTAGTTTTCAATCACAATGTACCCAACACAAGCCATAATTTTCGTAGTCATGCTTTTTCAAATCTCAAATATATGCTTCATAAACTCACTATTCGTTTAAAATATTATTTAAAGTATTTATTATAAAAAAAATTAAGTTGACCATGCTTCTCTGAGAGATAAAGTGAACGAAAATCATTTTGGGAGACTCTATTTTCTTCGTTAGACCGTGTTTATTTACAAAGAGCAGAATCTAGTATTTAAAAAAATGATTTTTCATGTTTAAGAAGTAATTTTTTTAAACTTTCATTAAAAAAAATTATGTGAAATTTTTAGAAAAACTACTTTCAACAAAAAGAGTTGGAAAAAATTTGGTTCTTTTAACTTAACAGTGCTTTCTCTAGAGTAAATCAATGAATTCATACTCAAACAAATATAAGTGTACATAAGTGTTTTATTGATATATATCTTGTGTGTATCAAACTGAAATCGATTTTTGAACAGACTTTCAATATATGCCAATTCGCAATAACATTTTATACGGTTATACTTTGTTTGCGAACTAATCCTTAAACAATTAAAATAATGCTTTCTTATAACTTATATAAGTCATCCCCACACTTTGCTCTATGCTTTTAAAATCAGCTTTCATGTACAGGGGCATAACAACGCCAGTTACCCATTTCTTTGGTCACCACAGTCAAGCATCGGATCGATAGATTTAGTTATCGGAAAGACTCGAAAGGCTGTTATTTGAAAAGCTTGCTCGATCCTATTGTTAAATGTTAACTTGTAAAAATTTCTAGACTAATATATTGTCTGCTCATGATGCTTAATGCAAAATACTTTTCGCGTATCTTAAAATGGGGTAAAGGGTGAATATCATTAAAAAATACAGAAATAAAGGACGAGGGCGGGGATAGATTAATGTTATTGAAAAATTATTGTAATTAATAATAATAGTAAAAATAAAAAAATACGGAAGTGTTGGAACATTAAGAAAAATAAAAATAAAAGTGGATGGTAGGGGAGGATTGGGAACAAACTTTTCATAAAAAATAAAGGGGGTGAGCTGGATCAGTTATATTGAAGAAAAGGAATATTTTTATTTAATAATAATAATTATGGGACAAATTCGGGGAAGGCGTTGATTTCCGTAGTTCTGTTTTTTTTTTATTTTTTAAGCATATATTATGTCTACGTTCATCAGTCAGTTAGTAGGCAATGTACTTCCTTTTGTTTCTTTATTTTATCTAACAGTTCTTCAAACATCGCCTTGTGATATATACAGCCCTGTACTGTTACGTATCGGCACGTAGGCAAATAGACATGGATCATTTCGTGTAATATTGCTCCGGTTAATTGAATTATATTTTTTTACATCAATCGGTTATTTTTTATTTTTTTTGAAAATGGTGACACCAAAATAATTTTTGCCAGCATAAGCATATTTAATCGTCCATTGTTTCACTCCGTCGTGGTTGTCAAAGTATTGCTGTCTGTAATAATTAAAAAAAGTCACGGTAATTGATATTACGAAAATTATTTCAGTGGTGTAATACAGATGTTGCAATACGGTCGTTCCTATTTGGTCAGATCCGATTGCGAAAAAATGCGTAACGCGGACATTATAGTCGACAGACTGTCAGTCGCGAGGAAATTCTCACTATTAATTCTTACTCTGAACTTATAAAGGGGAAGAGGGATAATGAAGGAAGGAAAAAGTAGGATAATAAAAGGAAAATTCGTAATAATTTTATTCGGACGCATGAAAATGAAATTATTGTCAGAATTTCTTAGAATGTCGACACTGAATGAGCAGGGTCTGGGGAGGTTCGCGATCGTAACGTTTGTTGTTGACTTCATCAGCTCGCAATTTCGGAACGCAGATTACATCCGTAACGAAATCGAATGTATTGATGCTTTGAAGTACGAGAATTTAGGAAGTTTCATAATCGCAATATTTGTAGAGCCGCATCTTTTACGAGAACTGTAATCGCTGACTTTATCAGCTCATAGTTTCAAAATGCAGACATTTTTTAACTTAATGTATCAATTCTATATAGTATTAGCATTCATTAGAAACTTTAATCTGAGTCGGCAGATGCTGGGGATATTGGCAGTTCGTGGAGCTATGTATTACTGCTGACTTATAATTTAATAACACACCAAAATTATTTAACACAAATAGGCGTGACGATTTTACGTTATTAAAATTCACCATAAACCGAGTGGACAGATACTTGAAAGAATGACAATCTTAGTAAAGTACAGAATTTTACGCATCTCTTGATTGATCGCACTGATTAGGATGATTATAAATATAGAATTATTAACTATTCCTCTCATAAAGATTATATTTAAAAATTAAAACACTAAATAAATTTTACCTCACCTAACACCTTTCCATAAAAAAAGTTTACAACTTATTTATCGAAAAACTTACTACATCGTTGTCAACAAAACTGTGATTATAGATTATATATATATATATGCTGTAGGTAGTCGATGGTATCCATTAGTCGGCAGATTTAAAAATAGGTTGTCATTCTGTGAATACAGATTTTAAATATGCGGGATAGAAGAAAATACGTAAATAAATGATTTTTATCCTTGTAAAAGAAAAAAATAACTTTTAACAACTAAATCATACGATATTTTATATTCTTAACATTTATTTATTTCATTTACAGTTGATTTTCCGATAGCGTCTGTCATTCTTTCAGGCAGTCAACAGATCGACTTTGTCAATAATCAGTTTGTTCATTCCCGGCAGTGAGTTGACTGTCCAATCGAAACCAAGCCCGGAAGACGGAAGAAACATCAGTTTGATGGCGCAATCTTTCATTTGCTGGTAAGCGTTCAGCTGCCTATATACATTCTGATAAATACATTCTAAAATATATTCAGTAAGTTTATAGGAATTTTAAGCTTTTCACCATATAACTATCGTTTCCGTGGTGTAAATGATATTTCAATTCTGAAATAAACGCAATAATTTACACGGATCATTGTCTTTCATTACGGAATTCCTTATAATCACCAGAATTTTTGTTATTATCTTTCATGATGTTTCTTAATATGAGTAAAAGAAGATTTAGATCGTACAGCTTGCAGTTCTGATTTTGCGCTGTTTTCAGTGTAATATTAGCTGTGACAATAGGTCAGTTTTTAAATTAATGTTTAAATTTTGACTAAGTAGTCTTATATATTTTATAAAGCAATTTTATCCTAAAGAAACTGTAGGATGATAACAGCGAAACATTGGTATTGATGATCTAATAGTGTAGTGTGCAATTTTTTGGAAGTTATCTTTATCATTTCCTTTTTTAACTTATTTTAAGAAATTTCTTGAAATGTTATAATTTTTCTATTCCTTAGACCGGGTATTAAATGAATCTTGCAAAGGATGGCCTTTTTTTCTCGTGTTACCATGGTGACAGGGGAAGCCATCATGCGGCATAGGGCGTGGAACACCAATCCTGTAAGACTAAGGTCGTATCCATTTGGTATTGATTCACTTGAAAATACTTAGTTTTCATAGCTTTGTTAATAAAGCTAAGCTTGTAAAATTTTTGAACTAGTTCAATATTTACCTTACGTTTCAAATACAAGGTATTTTCACAAATCCTTTGCTCATAAATAAATATTAGCTATCATTTTTTATTACATTTTTGGACTCACGTAAAGTTATTGATATGTATTGCATGTAATTTATATTTCGATGTCTACGGAGCTTTTTCATAATATAAATAACAATTTTTGTAAATAGCAATAGAAAATTTCAAACTGAAAACTTATGATGAAATAATTAGTCAATATTATAACAAAGCAATATTTAGAAATCATTTCTGTAATGCAAGAAACATACTTATTTAAACATTTATCTTATAATTAAGCAGTCTTCAATTATCCGTACAAAATATCCAAATTATTCCATAATTTTTGTATATATACGTATAGATAATCTAAAATGATTTATACGTAATATATATTTTTCGTATATACAATTTTTTTGTACGTGTAAACATTTTATATATAAATAAAATAATATAACGCTACTGTAAAAGTGTTGTTTACAATTATCTTGGGATTCTTGTAACTCGTATACGTACAGAGTATCCCAAAAATCCCAGGATTGTTCAAAAACTCGAACGGAACACGTTATCAGGAAAAAAGCTTTAAAGTTTATAGTTTTATAATTGACGATCCTGGTAGCGACCTTAATTTTGACCTCAAAGTTATTTTTCAAGGTTTAGTGTTGTTTTTGAATAGAAATCTCTACTTTTGGCGCCTAATTCGGAATCTGCAGAAAATTTTACGTTCAGATGATCTATCGTGTGTGGGGTCCGGGAGACTCCCTAAGATAATTGCCAAGATCATGCAAATTTTAATGTTTTTTTTTATCTGTTTACCCAAACTATTATACAATAATAAGATTTAGCGAAAAATTTTCGCATGACCTTAGCAATTATTTGAGGAATCTTCCGGGCCCTGCACATGACAAATCATCTAAACTTAAAGTTTTCCGCAGATTCCGAATTTGGGGTCACAAGTAGGGGTTAATATAATATATAATATAAATAAGGATATTATACTTACTGAAGAAACACAGATTTTATATGTTTCGACGTACATGTGGAATGCAAAGAAACATAAAGTGATAACGTTTTATAAGCATTCTTAAAAAAGGTTTGAATATTATATATTTTTACACAATTGTAAAATATTACATTCATACAAGTACAGTAATCTTAATTTCTGAAACACTTTTGTAAATAACATACATTCTTGAAAGGTTCGATTCAGTGCATATAGATTGTCACTGACAGATAGATGTGTGTGTATTATCTAAATGTTACAAAATTTACTTCATCTGAGAAAATTATTTATTTTTTAACATATCTACTTTTTCGATACTACCTCGATAAATTTACTTTTATCATATTTTTACGTGATTAAAAATAAGTTTCGAAATCTATTGGAGATGATTTGCATATTATTCAGAAAACATGTCATTTCTGTATCAAATTTAAGTGAATTTGACACAGAAAACCAATTTTTTTTTTATTATTTAAAATATACTAGCGTGATTTAACGTGTTTCGTGCGCTCTTTCATTGTTTTTTCCGTTATTTATCAAATTATTTTTATCGTACCATCATGAGTTTACTCAATAACGGTGGTTTTCTACGGCATCAGTATTATATTAATATTATTAATACCTTTCAACATCGTATATTCATTTTGTTGCCTCGTTGAACACATCTGTGAACATTCTTCAAATTTAATATTCTGATCATTAGTTTTTGTTTCCTTCGTATCTATTACTTTATAATGTAAAAAAATAAAAATGTAATTTACTCCATTTTGTTCTATTCACTTTTTCTTTCTTCCAATCAAATTTTAAGACGACACTAGCTATAGATACTAGAAATAATTAATCTCAAAGATGGTAATCAAGTTATCGAATCGTAGTAATTATTCCAGCATAGTTTGAAAAGATAACCTTTCAGTTTCTTAAAACGATTTATTTACGGTATATTTCCATTTTCGTAGATTATTATCTAAATTAATTATTCATAAATTTATTTACTGCTGAAATTATTCACTTTTAGATATATAGAATAGCTATTTTAAAATATAGGAAAATTAAAAATTTTGCTTTCTTTTTTTCGTATTAATCAATTGCAACGCTGGATATTAGCGATGCAACATTTTTTTCAAATACTAATACTTTATCAATATTATTTATGTCTTTAATTAATTGATTGAAATTTTAAGTGTCATCCAAATTTCAATAATTCTCATTTATGCTTACTTATATGTCAATCAAAAATGTGATAATTACACGATTAATATATGAAAAAAATATATTATAAAAACAAATATATATAATCAAATTATTCTAATGAAATGTTTTATAACGTCATATATTTGATAAACGAAAAGTAGTCGATAAATTAAGAAACACTATGAAGCAATGACATTCGCTAATATAAAGGTTATAAACATATTTCGTTTCTACGTGTGCAACAAAATTATATATAGCGATATTGCAGCATTACAGAGTTTTAACATAGGAAGACAATAGATTTCGAAGGTATACCCAGATTATTGAGGTGAAAAAATTAATTATTTATTCAACATTTAGATATTTTCTGATTGCGTAAGATGTGAGCAATGATAAAACATCGATCTATTGTATTATCGTTATTAACGCAATAATAAATAACTTGATTATCTGATTTAACCATAGCATTAGTCTCACGACTAATGATAATGTCTTACATCTCGTTACGTAGAAACTCTCTTGACTGGGCGTCTTGAGAAAGATTCTATGTGAAGATTTCTATATGAAATAAAGAAATTAAATCTTGCATTCGTCCATATTTAGAACCAATTTAACTAGAGCTAGAAAAATGTATTCACAATTAATTATATTCACTGTTATTTTTATAATGAGTGATACATATATCAATAATAGATGATTCAGATAATGAAAAAAATTATAATTATGACGTGATAATTTTATTGGTTTATGAAATGTCATCTCATAAGGAATTAAAAATATTTATTTTGATATATTTGAAATTCTAAAGGGTTGTTGATTTTAATTGTGGTTACTACATTCATAGATAGCCCATAAGTTCCTTCTAAAAAAATGCATATATAGATAAAATAATATTGAAAATGGATTTTGAAACATAAAATGATAATTTATGCGAAAAATTATACATTACATTAAGGAAAAATTTAGTTGAATAAGTCTATATATGCACTAATGTATTCAATTTTTTATAAACAGTATCTCATTTTATTTTTTCAAACAGTTACCAGTTAATGAAAATATTATTTGAAAAAGCCAAAAGATTTACTGTAAATGTTCCTCTCTACGTTGTATTATAGATATTATTGTATTATAATTAAAAAATGTAATATATGTATATCAATTTAAAAAATTGCAAATGTAACAAATTTTTTATTTTATGTTTTAACTTAATATTTACGACGCTCCATCTATCACTTACCAATAACTTAAAACCAATGTTAACTAAATAGCCAGTAAACAGACTGGATACATAAAAGAAAATTAAATACTGCAACTTACATACTAAGTATATTTAAATTTATTTTTTATTATAAATCATAAGACTTTATTTAAAAAAAAAAAAAAAAAAACAAGTTTCTTTTCGTTTACTTATATTCAGCAGTGTTGTATTACTATCATAAGTACACTCGTAAACTAAATATTGCACTTATTCATTCAAATGTTTACCAGAATCTGATGAGCATTTGTTTGGCAGTAGAAAAGTTCCCTGTAGGTGCTTTCATATTTCTCGTAAATATGATTCTTTCAATTTGGTTTAATCTTGAATGATAAGTTAATCCAACTGCACATATTTCTCTATAATGTGGAAACATATCTCGATGTTGAAAGGAATATTTGCAGGAAGATGTGAAAACGATTTCATCAACAATTACAATGTCTTTATATTTAGGTCGTAGTTCCAATGAATATGCAGAATTGGTAAAAGTTTACCTTTGATACCTTTATCAAAATAGAGTATTGCTTTATTATTGGCAATATATCAATCCCCATAAGTCATTCTAATATGGTTAATTTGTGCTATTGGTATACCTGATTTTGCTATTGTATTAAGAGCTTTCTTGCTATTTTTTTTTGCTATTTCGCCTATTGTATCAACTTCTAATTTAATAATTGCAACAAAACTTTATCAATGTGTTTTTCTTCTATTTCATTCAATTATATTTTATACAACCTACAGATACACAAATTAAAAAAAAAAGTTATATTTTGGATCGTATAGATGCTATGTTTTTGTTGAACCAGAAATTGCAACTGTCAATTATACATAGCATTATCATAACATAATAATGGAATCAATCTACATTTTATCATAAGTCGATATATACTTATATAAAAAGTATATATATAATTAAATTCTCTTACGGAGATCTCAATTAATAATTTAAAAGAATATTGAATGTTCTCGAATTTTCTTGCCTAATTGTAAGTAGGAATTATAAATCATTATAAAAAATTTCGTTATTTGTAAATTATCTTTTATATATAGATATTGAAGGTACAGATTTGATACATCTCTGATTTGAAATGTCATATTCTTGTCATTTTTAAGAAATTTTTAATTATGAAGTTTTCCAAACATTTCATTTTCATAACAGTGTTCATCATTATTAGTTATTTTATTTGTAAAACACACAATTTATCCGATAGTGGTTCTTCAGCAGCTGGTAACGATATGACATAGAAGAATTCTTCTGTATCAGCTTTCCCGTTTTGTTGTAACGTCGCGGCTGCAGAGGGCAGTCTCAAAAGTTTTACATGTTTGTTCTTATAACTAACATATAAATGAGTAATGTCACAAAAAATTTATTAAAAATTATAATTATGCAATTTTGGTAGAAACAAATTATCAATGTTCTTTTAGAAATAGTTTCTTCAGAAAGTTAATTATGATGAAAATTGTATTGTTTTGACATCAGTTGCTACACTAAAAAATGGATTTTTTTCATCAAAGTATTAAACTAGTCTCTATTCAATTGTCTGATTGAATTTTTTATTCGCTCTTATTAAGTTAAATAGAAGTAAATATTATTAAAACTAATGTTAAAAGGCCCTAACGCCAATTATGCATTGTTTAAAAGTAATTCGTTCTCCACATTAACACATGTACATTAAAGCCAGTTTTCCTTTGCGGTAAATTTTTTTTAATGAACTGAGCGTCGTTACTATACACACACATTATTTGACTTTGTCTAAAACATTTTTTACTTTGAACATATGCTTTGGAATACCTGCAGGTGTTTGCGGTGGAAAGGTGTTAATGTAATATCCAAACACTTCGCCGTGTTCCAAGAGACGTTGAGATCGAAAGAATCTGCAGTTCCTGTCGGGCAGCCGTTATAACGTGTACTCTATGTAGCTCTCTAAATTTTCTAGTGAAACTTTAAATTTTATACAAATTGTTCGGTATAAAATAGAACAGTGTATTTTATTGTGCTTTATTCGAAAGTTATCTGTGGAAGTTATAACGTATACTTTGCAGTGAGAGATTCACGGAAAAATTCAGCTATTAACTTACGTTTTCTCATCTAAACTCTCAAGAATTCTACTCATAGTATCTATATACAAACTGAATACTTGTAATTTTGCCTAGATGTTGTAATTAATATGGTGATCATTTTATTTTTACTAGGGATTTGTTTTGTTATGTAAATGTAAAATTTATCAATGATAATTTACATATATTTATTATGAAGTTTTCAGTAAAAGTATTATAGAATGGATTTGACGCAAAACGCCAAACAATTTGTTCTCGGGCAATCGCCAACGCAAATACTTCTGATAATATTCTATTCGGGATAAATTTGGTCGATAACAATGCAAACGTACGTAGCAATGAACTTAATAAGTCAGCGAAAAGGGCTGTCACAATTGAAAAAGAGGATATATAAAGTGTTGAACAGAGTGAGAGCTCCACGCGAGCGTGTATACACAACAATCGAACGCTTACATTTATGCCGGCCATAATTAGCTTCGTTAAGCGAAAAAAGTGACCGAGGAATTAGCTTGCTGGTAATAACGGGGCTATTTATTAACACGCGAAACCAGACGCCACGAGGCTTCGGCTCAAGTCGTATTCCCAGCCATCTTTGTTTTGTATCGCACGCGTTATGCCCTATCCGACGGACGCCCAAGGGAACCCTCAGTATGGCGTTTTTGCGAGATTCATCGTTGCTTTCTCTCCTACGGTAAGGTAAGATACCTGCAATTTATTACGTTGTTTCGGTTATCACTGGCATGCTCGAACATTACATTGTTTCCGACGTCACTATTGATAAATGTGGCTTTTACACGGAATTTCAGTACTATGAAGACAAAAAAGTTTACGTATTATAGGTCAAAGCCGTTGTTTCCGACAGAAATTTATGTACGAAGCGACATAAATCGATTGCTGATCCATATTTTGATTTGTCGTATATATTATAATAATATTCTTATCAAAATATGTGTAATATAATATTTATTTGAGGACAACTGTTGGATTCAACGGTCGAGGCGTAGATGTAAAAAGGAAAAATGCCAAACCTTTCGAAGAATCTTGCCTTATTCGTAGTATGTTCCTTCTCCGGCGGAAGTCTGCGGACGCAGTGCAATAAATACCAGCGGTCGAGAGCTCGAAAAGACCCGCCGAGAAGACTAAAGATAAAAAAAAAGACTGATTTCGTATGAGATATATGCTAACGTAGCCTCGTCTCGGATGAGGAATAAAATAATACAATTAGTTACGTGTCCGCGGTGCGCGTCGAAGAGTCCTGTAGCCTCGGCAAAATTTACAGCCCGCGAAAATTTCACAATGACGGAATGGAACCGCAGATCACGGCACGACCGCAGAGTCGGTTTGTTGCAAGCGCGTGAAAATAAAGCGATTTCTCTTGTTTGCGTGCATGTGCGGCTTGAACGAAAGAAAAAAGGACGCAACGAGGACGAGGACGACGCCGTCGCCGTACATACGTAGCTGTGCAACAGCCTCTTAAATAAAGTCTCTT
Source organism: Phymastichus coffea (assembly GCF_024137745.1). Taxonomy (NCBI): domain Eukaryota; kingdom Metazoa; phylum Arthropoda; class Insecta; order Hymenoptera; family Eulophidae; genus Phymastichus; species Phymastichus coffea. The sequence continues at coordinate 1,546,629 of NW_026706857.1, read as the reverse complement.
TACAGGCTGCCACAATGTTCGCAGCGACGACCACTTGCCGCTGGGTTGTTGGTCGTCGTATAACTCAAGAGGTGCTTCCGCGATGTTGATTGCACTCCTCTCTCTCTCTCTCTCTCTCTCTCTCTCTCTCTCTCTCTCTCTCTCTCTCTCTCTCTCTCTCTCTCTCTCTCTCTCCCTCTCTCTCGCTTTCTAGTGCGAAAGCAAAGGCGCACAAGCAACGCTATGGTTATGCGACTACAACAATAATTGAATACATCAACAAGATGCCGCATTGCAGTCTCTTATGCCTTCTCTCTATTTTCCTCTGCATCTCCTAGTGGATCAGATGGTCTGCGAGAACCGATCGTTGCGTATACACTCGCTCGGGGCAATACGCGCTCGATCGCAGCTGTCCGTCGGATCAAGTTAACTGCATAGAATCTTGTGTCCTGCGAAGAAAAAATTTAATTCTACAGTTACTATTTTTACATTTACGTAATAACTTATTGGATCACTGATAAATTTAAAATATTCAACAAGTACATATCGATTTTATGATACTGTGTGTATGTAAGTAGAATATATCCGATTTGGTCAGACATAATCAATCCATGAGATGTATGAAATTTAGATTGGTCTTATTTTTCTTTCGAAACTAACTGAGTATTATTCAGTTTATTGCTGTCAGTAGAAACTTCTTTACTATTATAAATTTTAATAAAAATACAAGATATTTCATAATTTTCGGAAAATCAAGAAGGAATTTTAAATATATCCTTTACAGATACAACATTATGGACAAAACAAATGTAAAATTTAAAGAATTCCACAAAGAATGTTTACAATTATTATGGTATTATTGTTATTAAAATATTCACTAAAATGAACGAATCTATCGTAGATTTTTTCAAGTTTTTAGTTGTAAAACTACGGGTCCTATTGTATCTTACATACCTTCGTTACAACATCATGTTTCGGAATCAATGATTATGGGATAAGAATTTGATTTTTATCATCATGATAGTTTTAAGAAAATGTTCAAATAAAATATATCTTACCAATACTTGTACATAAAATCGAGAAACCTTCTAGATTAATATGTAAAATTGGAAATAAAAAAAATCTTAATTTACAACTACTGACAGATTTTAGTGGCGGTAATGTGGAGCTTCTTTCTCAGTCACGCATTAGATCGAAATCTTTGAATAAAAAAGTAGCCATAAATTATCCGGAAAAAAAACTTTTTGCCGCAATAACCAATCTATTCTGCGGCGACACCGTCACATATCACACGGATCCATTTTAGCCCAAGCCCACGGCACAAAATGACTCCTTCGAACCAATCCTGCCATGACGTCGCATTCCTCGAATAGGAATTTGAAAAGTTCACTTAAGCAGCCAAAAGAGGGGGGGGGGGGATCGGTTACCGTACAAGGTATTCTAAACCTCTAAGTCAAAATCAGTGATTTAAGATGTTGCGCGCATCTTTCGATAACGCTTGAGAGTTGGAATACGCGCACGCGGCACTTATGGTTTTATCCTTTTTCAGATATGCCCGGACAAGCGGGCATAAATATTCACGGCCGTAAATGCTACCGTAGCCTCGTTCATGGATAATATGCCTATACGAATTTTCTTTGTGCTGCCCTCCGTGCTGTGCTGTTATTATACCTTAAGACTCGAGCGATATACTTTTTGACGCGCTCGCGTTTTTCAATAATTACACGCCTCTCTCTCTCCCTCGCGCGCGCGCGCTGCTTATACGTTGCCTTTTAACGGCGCCGACGGATCTCCTTCAACGTTGCGCAGCCTCGGGCCTGCACGCGCGCAGTGCGGCGCTCGGCGATTAACGCACGGATTGCATTTATTAAGGGCTCAGGATTTACGGCTTTACTGCTCTCGTCATTCTTTTTCCTAGTCTGCGCGCGGATAAATGCTACTGGAAGATGTTTTTTTTTACGGGAATAATTGTAATTTGGCGTTTAGCCGAGCATGTAAACTCCAATTCAACTCGTTAGTTAAACGCCATTTTTATTTTTTTAGTTGAATACATTTTCGGATCTCGTTCGTACCAGCTGCGATGCTGTCAGGACGAGGTTGAAAGTTATATCGGAATGTGGTAAAAGTGCTAAACCAGCTCTGGTAACTGTTTATCTGCAAATTTAATTCTATTGTTTATCAGTCTGCACTACTTAATTTCAACAGTTGTTTTGGTTACAATAATTTTCTAATTGCTGGTATAATTTGTTTGCAATTCTGTATTTAAATAATAACGTCTGTAGATTTGAAGTTTATCGCTAGATGAACGACTTTGGCTTAGAGATGCAAAAGAAGTCTACAATAAGCATTCTCATATATATATATATATATATATATATATATATATATATATATATATATATATATACATATATATATATATATATATATATATATATATATATATATATATATATATATATATTAATATTTTTTGTACACCTATACAAACATTGGTTATATGATAATTATATAATCCTATTTATTCGCATACGTTACTATATATAGCTAAAAGCACGAAGGTAATATTATTAAGCACTTATGCATGTGAATAAAATTTAACTTGCGCGCAAGAAAAACTCGACTAATATTGTAAACGCCATTGTTGAATTATCTTTAGAAATGGCTCACCCATGCATTTTTGCGAATGCCGAAGACATTTTGATTCTAGTGTAATATCTGTCAAAAGCAGCATCAAGCTATAGTACGTATTAATTTATTTTGAAACCATCGTAAAACAAAGCATAAAAAGGAGTTTAGTGTCCTTAAAAATGATTTAATTTATGTAGTGGATCTCAAGATAAAAAAAATACATCTAAATTATAAGAGGAGCTCGAGTATCAGTTGCCACTCTAGTCGAAAGAAAAGAAAGATGAATTCAAACAAGAATAGAGAAAGCTGCTGGTGGTAAATTACAAGTCAGCGCTGAAGCTTGATATGTGCTCGTCTTTTTCTCCTTAACTCCTTTCAACCGACACACAGAAACGTCATTAAAATTTCGCAAGAGAGAGATACGGTTTTTACAGTTACACGCACACGCACATATGTATGCGAAACTCTCCACTTGCGCACAGTTATCTGCTCGCGGATCTCCTCTCTGGCTGTTTTTTTTTTATTTTAGTACCCGCGCGTCTTCTTTCTCTCTCGGAGGACTCGTTTTGCCCGCCTCTCTCTCTCTCTCTCTCTCTCTCTCTCTCTCTCTCTCTCTCTCTCTGTTCTCTACCTTTTCTTTTTTATCCTCAGCCATCGGTGAATCGTTCGATACCCTCGCCCTGCGCCGCTGCCCCTCCTCCTCGCCTTCTTTTTCTCCAATCCTGCGTCGCCGCCGACGACGAAAAAGGGAGGGAGGAAAGCCATGCCCGAGCTACGGCTATACGAGCGCGCATAGAGGGAAGACTTTACATTCCTTCGGCTAATCCGTTCGACAAAGAGAAAAGAAAAGGGCTGAGAACGTGAGATACGCCGAGAGCCTGGATAAGAAGAGAAAGAAGAATGTAAGAAGGAACTGTGGACAAGGGAGCGAAATTCTTTTTCCCCGCAAGAATTTATGACCGCTATGAGACGTGCTAAGAGGCAATATTTAAAAATTATTGCGCTTATGCAAGCGTTTACGGCGCTATTTTGCATGCTTTCGTGTATTTCATTTATTCCTCAATTTTGGCTGTGGCGTGTCACTGTTAAATAAAATTTAAAACGACGGCACGCCTCTACATGAAAAGTTGTTATTTACACTAATTCGATCAGTTTTCACCAGCAGCACGCCTATACTAAACTGTCTGTTGGAAATTTGAAGCTAAAAAATCCAACCCTGTTAATGATTTAAAAATGATAAAAAAACATTTTAGCATTTTAATCAAAAGAAGGTGTCATTTGCAATTTGCACTCAGCAAAAGAGTAAAACCATTCTCACACATTCCGGTAAAGAACCTAGTGGTGCGGTTGTACAATTGTATAATTCGAAGAGAAGTAACGCGGAAGCTCCGACAGCACACCGCTCGCCAGTACTTGGCAAACTAGTCAGTCTTAACGTTTATCTGAATTAGCTACCGCGAAAGCGTAGGCCAAAAGGGCAATGCCGAAGAAGCAAGCGAACGTTATGCCCGGACTATCAAACGATTATCCGCGTAGAGTGAGCGAGCGACCGAAAAGGCCTAGAAGATTATAAACACATCATTACACTTTTAAAAGCTAATTTCAGCTCCCTCGGCGCTGCGTATGATCATCGTTTCAGTGTAATATTGACACACGCCATATTCCTCGCCTCGTAGCGCGTTTTTTTCTCCTTTTCTCCGGTCGTTCTTCCCCTTCCATCGTCAGCGGGCATTCCACAAAGGTGAGCCAGGAGCGAGTATCTTTCATTTGGTATTTTTTTTAATGGCGTTGCTTCGAGGCATTAAAATTCGAGTAGTGATTTGAGCTTAGGGCCCCGAACTGGTTTGAGAAGTAGGTGGGATCCTGCGCATATCGGGAGTGGTCAGAGGGACTTGATTTTACCGAGGCGACTACGTGGACGATGATTAAGAAATTGGTCGCTTTCCCTCTTGGATATCTCGTTACGCTTTATCTTCATCGATCCTCTAACTTTTCCGGCGCGATGCTTTTACGAGAGCGCGAGAGAGATGCCGGTTTATATCCTCGGGGCCAATAAAAGCCTGCGCAGACCTTACGAGGGTACTACACTGTCTCTCTCTCTCCCTATCTCTCTCTCTCTCTCTCTCTCTCTCTCGGATAGAATTTTTTCTCCCCTTTATCTCTTTCTTTTCGTTGAAAAGTCTTTTCAGCAATGACAACGTATTTGTTGAGCTTGGCATTTATCCTTTTAGCTTCGAAAAGTTGAACGCTGAATAGCGCTCAAAGGTTATAATTGGATCATAAATTACAGCGTCATTTCAATTTGAATTTAAGATCTCTCATTATGCGATAAACGTCACCATAAAAACTTTGCAATAAAGTAACACCAAATCTAATTCCGCAGCCTTTGAGCCAGACGCTCTGCGTAACAACAGTCCTCAGACCAAACGAATCATCATCCCCTCGGACATTATCACTAAACTCGTTTGCACTTTGGACATCATCATCCTGCGAGCATCGGCTTACACGTGCCGGGCCTCACGAAGGCAATTAATACAAGCGCGAGGGACAAAGCCAAGGCGCTCATTGGGTCTCGCAGTTGAGCGTCGATTAAAGAGCGCTCGCGCCGTGCAATCATCCTAATTTGAAGCTCGCATAGCCTTACCTACTCCGCGCGCGGGCGACAAAGCAAAAGAAGTTTTAGCGCGCCCGCGAGGCCCATAAATACACGTGTAAATATATTGCAGTCGTTAGGCGCGCAAAAAGCTGTAAAATTGTTGCGCGCGTGAGTGTGTTGTGTGTACCTCGGGCACGAATCATTAAAAACGGTCAGCGCCGCGAGGGCGTCTAAACGACGCGCGAACCCTCGCGCTCTGTCGAGATTTCGAGCAAATATTTCGCGAGTGCGGGTCGCCGTGGGCCATTCTCTAGGAATTAAGTGTTTGCCGAAGGAGGTACTATTTCACCGGCTTCGTGATTGATCGCGCGATGCTCGACAACGCTCGTTAGTCACACCTATCGCGCTTACGTTTATTTTTCGCGCTTGTCAATTATTTGCCAAATACGCGGCTCTGAGCCAGCACGTCTTTTGAAATCGACGTGCTTGACATTTTCAAGTACATTGCTCGGCTCGACGTTCCCTTGAAATATCGGTTGACCCTTATACTTTCTCAATGCGAGTGCAAACTGTTTTTATTCGATGCGCATATCGATAACGATTTCTTACATAATGTGTACGATGAACGACTCTGGCGGGAATGCCGGAGAAGTCAGAGAAAAATATTTTAAAAAGGGCACTAAAACCATAAAATGCAAGTTTCGAAAAAAGTCCTTCGCCCTCATAAAAGCCAACGGTACAGTGAAAAAGTGAAATTTTGAAACTCGTAAATCTCGCATGGCAACCCATTCCAACGCCACGAAGGAAACTAGGCTAGAAATCAGTTCGCGCGCACGGAAAAAGAGAAAACTGATGCAAACTGGCCTGCGGGTAAAACCTCCCAAAGGTATGCATGATGAGCTGCCGGTAGCAAGGAAAAAGATCCTTTGTGCCAGCGGCAGACCGAGCAATAAACCAATTAAGTTTCGACTCGCTGTGTACACAAAAACCGTAGGAGGTTTCCGGGTTTGGAAAAATATCACAAATGCTCGGAAACTCGCGAGAATTTTCCAAGGCTTCTAAAAAGAAGAGAAAAAGGGGTGAGCAAGGAAGAACGAGCGTGTAGCTCTAAGTGATCGAGTGTTGGCGTATATAAACGCACTCGTCGCAGTGGAAACAATTGCCATGAACAATCGGTGCGAGTTCTTAAACGAGCATTGATAGTTCGTCCCGTGAGGGGTGCGAATGCCTCGATATGGTTGAGTCAAACTTTCACAATATAATGCCTCATTGAAATTACACTAGAACGAGCGTGCGAGCGAGAGAAGGAAAATCAAGTATAAGTCGTATATCAAATTTAAGTTCGTAAAAATCCGCTAATGACGCATTTCAAAAAGCTCGCTTCATAATGTTAAATCAAGCGTATTAGAATTCAAAAGTTTTTTCAACGACTTTTCTCCATCGGGAGCGCGCAAAAGAGCCAAGATATAAAAAAAGAAATAGAAAAAAAGCGGTACTTAACGCGATTTGGATTGAAGCTTAATGTCCCAGAAGGAACATCTCGGAATGCGAAAGAGTAATCAGGACTGTCATTCAAGAGCGACGTGTACATATAAAAGGATAAGGAAAGCGAGAGAAAGAGAGTTCGGGGGGGGGGGATTGTAGTCGGATCTTCTTTTTCTCTTCCAAGAGAAATTCCATCTCCAGCTATCTCCCTCATTTTGGCATTTAATGGCCACCTCCTGTTCCCTCAATTCTTAGCTGATAAGTGCGATAAGAAAATATATACCTATAGTCTCGCTCTCTTCAAGTGATGCGTACATCTTCAAGCTCTTTGTGATTGTGTTTCTTGTTTCGCTTGCTTCTCTATCTTTTTTATAATGTTTTTATCGTTATATTGAACCACGTGTTCTGATCAATTAGGCTTTTTTCTTATCTCGACATTTTCTTTGATAAAACATGAAAGTATATAATTAAGGCTCAGAATTTTAATTACCGAATTAATTTAAAAAAAAACTCGTGATGAAGATTCCCTTCTTCTAGGCTTCTAGGCGATGATATCCTCAAAATATAATATCTAAATATTTAAAAATTTATAAAAATTGGAGAACAGAGTAACGCATTAACTGAAATTTATTTTGTTTACAATTCTTAAATAACTCAAGTATTTTGCCAGTTAGCCAGTTTTATATTGAATTTTTTCAAGTTCTTTAATATATCATTTATAATTGACAAATAACTATGGAGTGCAGTATCCAAAGGCAATAAAAAAGTTTATACTATATCATTTTATATAAGATAATTTTAAGTAATATAAGATAATGACACGTACATAATACTGCTATAATATCAGGGGATATTGCTATAGATAAAATGAATGAATTATTATGAATACATGACAAACTAATTGATTAAGTGTTAATAATTATCATTAAACTTTGATAAAACAGTGTGTATTATTTTTGGCACCTACGAAGTGTACCTGCGCCTTTTTATATGAAAATTCTTAAGAAACATCGCTTTAATAGAGTAGAAATAAATAGGTATCTTGATGCAATTTTTAATTATAATCTTACATGGTCTAGCAAAACAAAATATTTGGTATTTATTTCATATATTAAAAATCATTAGTACAACAAAACTGTTACGTGTATGCTACACATATTTTTATGGACTAGTCATTTAAGGAATATGGGCATAGAGAGCCGTCAGAATAAGTATTTGAAATTCCACTTCAAAACTTACAAAACATACTTCTAAAAATAGTTACTGAAAAAAATTTTTATAATTTAAAATCATCCACTGCGGCATATTTTCAAAATTATGCATTTAAATTAAAAATATATTAACTATTAACAAGAATCAAAAGTATTAGACAAATTTATAGTTCCGTTGAAATTTACAAGATGAGCTTCACTAAATGCACGTGGAACGCATCTAGTGGAGTGGTTGGCATAATTAAAGTATCTCAAAACTAAAATTTGCATGATATTTATTTTTTGCTTTCGTAATACAAGATAAATGTTGTTTTCTACGAACGTCGTTACGCTCATTTTTTTATTCTGAAAGAAAATATATTTCTCCACTGTACGTAGATTTAAAAAATTGAGGACCTATATATAGTTGAAAATGTGCACACCGATATTACGTAACAAAATCTCTTAAAGCTCTTGCGGCGCGCGCGAGCGGAGCGCCAAGATCCACGCATTAGCATTCATGAGCCGGCCTAGGCGCGCCAAATTACATTGTGTCGTAAAAGCCTTTCTTTTTACGCAACCACGGGAACCCAGTCTTCCCTCGTGAACAGCAGAGAATTCAAGCACGCAAGAGCGACTCGCTCGCCAAATACTGTAGCCAGATTTTCCAACGACATGGCAATCGAGGATTTATTTGAATTTTAATCTCGCCTGCCGTATTTCTTATCGTTTCTGTGGAGGTCCATGAATCTTCTGACGAAACGTTGAAAAGAAAGCCTGTGATTCGTCAATTGCCTACGCCGATCGAGCACCGCCACGATCGCACACGGGAATAGAGGAGTTTGCGCGCGTGCACGTTCCAAAATGGGCGAGAGAGCGCAGGCGGAGGGTTTGGATACTCGGGCTTTAAGCTCCAACTTCTCTCTCACCGGAGATTCATGAAAGTGACTATATATATCGCTTTGCTCACAAAGCAACTTCCGCCCCGCTTGCGCGCGCTCGGAACTTTTACGAGGCTTTCCTTCCCTTCTCGTGTCCTGGATCGTCGTCGTCCCGCCGCGCGTCGCGTCCCCCTTCAGCTGTGTTTTATCCTTTTGCAGCGGCGGCGGAGCGCTCGCGAGCGACGGACGCCATTCCCCGCTCTGCCTCGCGCTCCTCTCCTCTTCACGGCCGTATAAACCGATGCAAATCCCGCCAGGCGGCTCTGCTCGCGCGGGCTTGTGCCATTAAAAATTGCAGTTATCAAATTTTTACAACCCAGCTCTCTCTCTCTCTCTCTCCCTCTCTCCCTCTCTTTCTCTACCCGCGCACGGCTCTTATATAAACTAAATCAGGTTCTCTTCTGCTGCGAACCTCTCTCTCTCTCTCTCTCTCTCTCTCTCTCTCTCTCTCTCTCTCCGAAAGACGTCATGCAGCTTTGCAGTTAAAAATAAAAGGATTCACCGTTACTGTCACTATTTTTGATTGTGATCCCGCAGTAAATTAAGCTTTACTTTTTCTTTTCTACTGTGAGATGCGGAATAAAGTATGTACTTTATTGGTGCTGGCTTCTTAGTCATAGTTTATAAGGCAATGATTCAACTGTTTTATGAATAATATGCAATCAAAATCTGTTTTATCTTATTGAGTTAACTGGGAGAGTTCTGTGATGCCTTCCATCGGTTGTACCTTCGAATTTTCACGCGAGAAAGGTGTAAAGATCAAAATAAAATTAATTTCATAGTGATACGTGAATTTTGTAATATGAAAAGGAAAAAACACAAATCTTTCACGATAGGAACGTTCACGGTGATGTTTTTTTCTCGGCGCGACAAGGTTGCAGACAAAAGAACATTTTGAATCGGATTTTAGCGTGACAAGTCTTGATGATTATAAAAAAACCTTTTGACAAATTTATTAGTTTCTCAAGTGCTCAAGACGCGGTATTCAATAATAGACGATCCGAGAAATAAAAGTCATCGAAAATGTAGATACTTTGCGGGTGACTAACCTTCAATGCACAAAGGCATACAGCGAAGCTTGCAAACAATGTAACGTCAGAGATCTAATCAATCTTCTCGCGTAAACAACTACATTTACGTCTCATATAAATGATTCGTAGGTACAATGAGTTTCATTTCCGCGACGAATTTCATCGAGTATGATACAGATGAGAAAAAAAGCTTCTTTTAGCCCACCCTTCTCGACAGAATTAGATTCAAGACTCTGTAGTGGCAGGATCTATCTTTACCTGCTGGTGCGCCGTTTGGAATGACGTATCTCTCCCTTGTCCCGAGGAAAATTGAAGAACGTATATTATATTTATACGTCCGAGGGTTGGTTCTCAGAGTACGAACCAAGCACATCTATATCAAAGCCTAATTGGTGATGTTAGCGCTCGCTCGCTCGCTCGCTCTCTGGCCAAGGGTGTGTGCAAGAGCTAGAGAGAAAGAGAGAGAGAGAGAATAATAAAGCCAAGCTGTTAATGGTATCGCTAATAGAATCATGCGCGGCAAGCAGATGAGAGGAGCGGCTTGCGAACACCAGCTTCCAACCCTGCGAGCGCGAGTGTGAGCTAGCTGCTACTCTACGACCAATGAGAAACCAGAGGTCGAGGGCTAGAATGTTAATTGAAAAATTCTATATCGCCCCGAGACACGCCGACAATATTTCAACGGCTTATCTTTCGTTCTCTCTCGACTCGAGACCAACCCGTAAATGTCACGTAAAATGTGCGCTGCTGCGGTGTCTCGACAGTCTCCGAGCGTGAATTTCGCGACGAAAATGAAGAGAAGGTGAATGCAAAGTTACCCCGCTGAGTTTTAAGGAATATTTCGGAACGGAAAATATTTCCTGTCGTTGTTTTTAGGTGAACTCGTATATGTTGAATTTATATAGTATATTTAAGCTATAAAATGGTAGTTAATTATTAGAAGTTTTCTCTTGTAGGTTAGATGTAATAATGTCATAGCAATCAAACCAAGTATTGACAATCAAAACTTTGACTTTCATAATGACGCATAAACGATGAACTTTGTTATTAATTTTTTAAAAGGTCGTCTACTCCTTTCAAGTATATATTTATGCACGCTAAAATAACGATACGACTTTCAATTAAAATTCGCGCAAGTTTCTTTAACAATTCATAATAGTTGATAAATAATGCATCTGTTTAGTTTTCGGGTTACTTATTCGCAGAAATTGAAATTTGAAAAGTCAGAATTCAATGTAGGAATTAGGTATAAACCTACCCTTTTACAATATACTTATTTCTAATAAATATATTTAAGCTTTGACTTTGGAAAACAAAGTTTTATATTCGTTACATAAAAAGGAATTATTGAACGTGATCTTGCAAACATTAAATCGTGAAAGACTATCAAAATCTGATAATTTCGTGATTAAATTACATATATATCTAAATTAATTTCCAATGCATATTATGAGCTTTATATATCTCCATTAAAAAAATTATTGGCAAATTAAAATCTTCATTAAAAATACCGCAACAATCACTTTGTATGCTCTCAACTATCTATAAAGCTGTTTTCTTCAATTCGAACGACAAAAAGATCACGTTAAACACGAAACAGCTCCAATAAAACACCTAAATGCCATAGGCAAGTGTTATACGTTTATTGTTGACTCTTTTGACAGGCAACCGATCACCTTCAAATGAGCGTGGCAGTTGTTTCGAAAAGAGGTGGAAGCACAAGCGGCAGAGTGCAACGCGATAATGGTCAAATAACTTGTGTATCCCGCATAGCGACGCTCGAACTGTCAGTTATACGACGGATTCTCACAAACGTTATGGTATATTTAAATATTGACTCTATAAACATAACGCGCGTATTAAATTTAGGGTAGTGTCGTCGTCCACGACGGAACAATACTTTTAGTAAGCGCGTCGCGCGATAATAGATATTTCAAAGTATACATATATCGTAACCCATCATGATAAGCTGTAGCTATCAAAAACTTTGTAGGGTACTAGTGTGTACGTGCAGAGCTCCGCAGCTTTCTAAAACTAAAGCGAATGATAGCGATAGCGCATTAATGACTGATAATCCTTTGAACAATATTTTAATTCGGCCAATTGATATTTTAACGCCTGTATACGAGTGCGTTCCAGTCAAGCAAGCGCGAAGAAGAATCGACATCGCAAATTAACATTTCGTTGTAGTTGAAAGACCGAAAATCGTGCTTTTAATTCGTCCGACAGAAAGCTATATTCTTGTGTACTATCAGAAACAAAACAAAAAACAGGGAATGAAAAAGAAGCTCGGTACGCCTAACAATCCAATCCGTCGTGAATAAGAGAGAAATAGAAAAGCATTTCCAAGACAAATCCCCGAAGTGATATACAGTGTAGGAACGAAGGGAGAAACGAGCGCATAACGACGTGCACGCATGCAGCGTGGCGAGGTCTCCCCCCGTTCCTGTACGCACACCTACGTGCGCCAGTTGTAAAGGGCGACGATGCTGCTGCTCTCTCTCTCTCTCTCTCTCTCTCTTTCTCTCTCTCCTCCTCGCTGGTCATTAAAATATCGCGTATATTCGCAACGATGGATGACCGCGCGCAGACATATCTTCAGTTCGATGATGGATCGTCGAAGCCGTGGAGATGCGTCGAAATGCGATTACACGTCGAACGCGCTAAGCTTTGCTCGTGCAAAACGGGGATTCGCAATGTAAGCTACTCGAGGTTCGCGAACGCGTCCACGTGCAATCGAGAATGTTTCGCTGGCGCGATCGCCAATAGCCCATGGCTTCGGAAATCGCCATCAATTACGCGCCGAGCGTAAAGGGGAAGTGAGCGCGCACCGGCCAATTACCCACGGCCGGTGCGACTTGTAATTTGAACAATTTCGTCTCGCGCGCACGAAAAGAATTCCAGCGAAAGCCAGCCTTTTCGTCCGCGAAGGAGCAAAGAAGCGCGTCCGCGTGATTATACGCATCTGCGCGCCGGCCATTACGCGTATACATAATGAAAAACTTTGTACCTCGCGCGCGGCTAATGGCCGCGCAACAAATATTAAAGTGAAATAAGTGCCGCACTTCGGTAATGGCGAACCGATCGTTTTCTCTCGCCTACGTGCGCGCAAGAAAAAAAAACCCGAGAAAGAAAGACTCCGCCTTTGCTGCTGTTGCGCGACCAGACAAAAGTCTTTTTGGTACTTTTTAATGGCCTCATATAAGCTGCAGTCGCATGGCATGCCTTTGCGCTCGAGCTTTTTGATGAGTGATTGATTCTACGTTGTTCTGCTTTCATTTGACGAGTGTAGTATATTCAGCGTGATTGCGAGTATTTAGCTGATGGATTGATTGAGAGCTGGGTTTTCGTAATTTATTAATTGGCCGTTTGCTCGTTTGTGAGTGGTTTTAAACGGCCGACATTTGTGACTTTCTTCTCCGCGGCGTCGTTATGTTTTGTATTGACGGTTTTGATTAGGCTCGCGCACGTGAACGTGGCCGTCGAGCAGTTATATGTTTTTACGGATATTTTCTGCGGGTTTGTAAGTATGTGCTAACTGGCATGGAAGAGGCATTTAAAAGAATGTAGAGCTTGCGTTTAGCTCGCGCGCTACACACGAAATGATCTACATATTGCCTCGTACATTTTTTTTGTCTGCTCCTGTTTGTAGAAGAATCATTTTCAGTTTTCGCACACATTCAATGAAAAAATCGTAAGTATTATCTAAAAGTCGAATTATTCGTTTGTAATTGAATAAATTGTAAAATTTTTATGTATTTAATCCCTATCTGTCACACCGGAGTGCAGGTTCTAAATTCAACAAATTGGACTTACGATAACATCTAACATAATGTTGAATTTTGAGACATTTGAAGTTTCTTATTATTCGTCAGAGACTTTTCTTTTTATATACGCGATTTGAGTTTTGTCACAATCAATGCCAATTTGAGTAAAATTAGCTAACATGTTACTTAAGTAACAACTGAGGATTATAATCCACATATAGAACAATTTTTTAATAAATAAATCGTTATTGGTTTTTTTTGTTTGATGTTTAAAGTGCATGAAATCATAGTCTAGCAGCAATGTTGTAGAGGTATGGCAGTTAAGGCTTACAAGAGTATCGTATCCGAGCGATCAATTGTTGCTAGAAAAAAAATCTAAACCTATTATGAAATATGAGGAAGGTTGTAAAGGTACGTAATAGCTTTTCTATGTAGATTTTTATTCGTAATAAAATTGAAATATCACCGAAAACCCACTCGCTATAAAAAGAAGAAAGCTCTGAAAAATACAGTGATGCATTCCCTACATTTCATTGACGCATATCTACAATGTATGATTGGACATTTTGTTTGTAATAACTTTACGAGCAATATAAAAAGTATGCCATTGGCAAAGTAATGTACTGGTCTCAGAGGCGCTAAAGACAGAAGCGAGGAAAATGCAAATACAAGATTGCATAGATAATGTGGGATATGTGAAAGGTACGGTAGGTACGAAATGCGAGTCACCAGTAATATTACGAGCTTGGGCCCGTTAATCTTCGGGCGGAAAAGCATAAACGCGATTCCAGAAAATCCGAAAAGCCGACCTCCGGCGAGCGAAGAGAGTCGTAGGTATAGCAGCAAGGGAATAATGGCCGCGCGCGGCTCGAATCCCGGGACGAGAGAGAGAGAGAGAGAGAGAGAGAGAGAGAGAGAGAGAGAGAGAGAGAGATCCGGGAGAGAGGAGGCGAGGGGGAGAGGGGGTAGACTGATGCTCGCGCGCACCAGGTTATTTATGCTCCTCCTCCCCCTTTCTCTTCGTGGGGTTATGTGCTTGCAGCAGCAGCAGCACCAGCGGCAGCAACAACAGGAGCAGCAGAGGCAGCAACGAAGGGTGGGTGTGTGCGTAGGGTAGTAACATCGACCCGTGCGCGTGAGCCTCCTCCATGTCGCGCCACGGATGAGTTGCTGCTGCTGCTGACGTTGTGCTATGCATGTTGGAGGGCTCTGCAAGCGCTAGATTCTAGCGTTTTTTCATTTTTTTTCTTAACGTCGTCTGGCATGCGCGAGGGACGTGTTATGTGGGATTCCAAGAATTTTTATTGCTTTCTGGGTCGATGAGAAAGTATGTATGAATTGGAAGTGAGATGTCTTTTAGTTCGTTCTCGCTTTTAATCCACAAGAACATTTCCACATCAATCCTATATGTCAGTTTATACCGAGAAAAAGGAAAATCGCGCGTATACATTTGTGAAGATGCACATAACGATCTTTTTCGTCCAGACTTTGGGTTACGCGATCGGAAAAAGACCGAGACATGCCAGTGCGATCGCGCCAAGCAATGCTGCCTCTCTCGAGAAGAATCTTGAACATTTACTCGCACAAACATCGTGCCATCATCCATTACTCGATTCTTCCTTGATCGAAAGACAAGAGAAGAAAACAAATGAGCGTGCAGTAAGACGAAGGAATCACGAATTAATAAGAGCGGGAGGGAGGCGGGGAGACGCGATACGTGGAAGTAAGAAGAACGAGCGGGAGAGAGATAGGATTGTGAGTCCTGTGGGAAATTGTAAAGCGGAGCATAACGACGGTAGTTGCGAAGAAGATAACTATTTTATGCCACCATTCAGTTTCTGCTCGCGCGTTAACGTTTTTACCTAAACGCCGCCGGCTCCCAGTTTGTTCGCGCGCCGATCAGCCTCTTGCGCGAAAAACTCTCTCTTTGCGCGCGTATGTACAGCGCTTCTTTATCGTTATGTCCCGTTGTATAAATGAATTTGCTTTTATACGCGAGCGCTCGCTATTGCGTGTAGGTGTAAATTATTGCGCTGGCGAACAAAAATATTGCCCTTTATGATGCCATTGCGTATGTCAGAGCAGTCGTTATCTTTTTCGATAGATTTTTTCTTTGCGAAAGCTAAGGTTACTAGTTTCTTTACGTTTGTAACGTGGAATAGGAATTTCATTAACGAGATTTCGGTCGATTTTAGCACAGGTCGACGGAAAAAGGGTTTTCCCTGACTTTTGTATCCGTCGGCAGCGTCAGCGCTCACGCACAACAAGAACGTCCCGAAAGGTTTCTCCACAGGCCATAATTAGAATAGAATACAGTGCAGCTGTCTCGTCGACCCGAGCGCATAAGCTGAAGGGGGCGATAAATCTAAACGATCGATCTGCACGAGAGCGCGAAACGGAAAAAGAGAAGGTTAGCAAACACCTAGAGCGTTGGCGTTGGCAGGAGGCGGCCGGCGTTGCTCTGTAATTTGCCTTCGTAAAATATATAACGCGGCAAGAAGCGCCCGTGAATTTATTTTCACTTGCTCGGCGCAAACTAAATTGTAGGCGCGAGCTTTGCACATCACGCGCAGAGGTGCGCGGTTCGCGGCGTACGTGTTCGGCTGACCCTGGCAATATGGCGCGGTGTGCTATACGCTATCAACCTACTAAAATGGCCGAGGGTTCGGCGGGCTTCGTTCCTTTGTTTGCGTGTGCAGGTATTGTACGGGCGGGCTACCGACGCTAGCGGATATTTTTGAGCGCGTTGGTCGAATGACTTTGCCGTATAGAATAGATAATTAACTGTTTAGTTTTTTTTCTTCAAAAATTCTTCTTTTCTCCTGCTTACGCGAATATATCATTGGAAGAGTTGTAAATCATTTACGGATAAAATCTAATTTATTTCGTTTTGGATTTACGAGAATTCCAATAAGCTAGGTCCTAGGCTGAGTGGATGGATTTGTAATCTTTGAATTGGAAATATTTTTGCCAAACCTTGTGTTTGGTGAACGCGAGAGATCAGAGCACGCAATTGAATACCTCTAAAATTCAAGCCTAAGATAAAGTGTGGGTTGTACAAGATAATCCAAGACAATGGTCATCGAATTGGGCGCTTGCAGAAAGCTCGCCGAGATACGAGACGATACTTGAAGATAATAACACTCGAGGATCCTGCCAGAGAAAAGCATCCGTTTGCTCTCTCTCGCTCTTGGCCCGACGGACAATTTCGGTTTATGACGAAACGTGAAATCGTAAACACGGGCTGTAAAGTTTCGCTACGCGAAACCAGCAGCAGCAGCAGCAGCAGCAGCAGCGGCTGCATATCCGTCACTGGAGACGCGCGCGGGATATTTGATGCGACGCGGCACTGATAAAACCAGAAGAAAATAAAGAAAAAGAAAGCACGACATACATTTTTCGTGATTGAGTGTAAAACACAGCTTTCGGACGACTCAGTTGTTCGGAACATGAGCACTCGAGCGCGATCAAGCTCGCAGATAGGCCGTCGTAAATCTCGGCGAAGGGAAAGCAGCGGCGAAAATTAATCGCGCTCGTAAAGTCCGCGCGCACGTCCAATCGTCCGAAAAATTCATCACCGATAGCGCGGCCTCGCGAAGCAGCACTCCCGCCCTTTTGTCCTGCTCGGACGGGGGGAGGGGGGGGGGGCAGAGAAAAAAGCTCTGGCAAAATTCCGAGCAAGCCACTCCCTCGGTCGCGGCGGACGGCGGAGTGAAAAAGCTCTTGCGCGCGCGCGCAACCCCCGGCGATGCTGGCTGCGCGCGCCGCCGGATCCGGAACCCGACCGTCCTCGCCCCGCGAGCGACGCTTGCGACGAGCACGGCCGCGACGCTTTTATTCATGGCCCAGAGGTGCTGTCGTTCGCAGCATCCACAGCTTCGCTCGCTTTTTGCGTTCTCGCTCGCAGCGCCGACTGACTGATTCAAGCCTGCCAACAATTTGCCAGCGAATGTGGTGGAAGCTCGGATAGAGGACTCGCCTACGTGGAATCGGAGGAGATTCGCTCTTTTCATATCCGTGAGTTTTCAATGAAATTCATTCTTTTAATTTTGTTTTACCTTTGCCCAACTCTTTGTTAGATCTGCAACAAACAATAAACAATTGTGTTTTAGAATGTTGTTAGGTGTATCAAATTGCTTTGATCATGTTACTCCGCCTACAGGTAATAATGTTCCAAGTGTAGAGTATCCACTATAATCGTAATGGAACGTAATCAAAACGGTTAGAACGCAAGTTCAAAGTGGGGGGAAATAAGGACTGTTTATTTTACATTTGACAAGGTAAACGCTCGTACAAAATGATGAGTGAATAAAAATTACCGAAGTAGCATAAAGACTTTATTGACTATTAGCTACACGTTAATTCCTCAAATAAAAATGTTTATTTTATGCTTGTGGTAATCGTTACTCCCAGTACTCATCGATGCAATCTACGTCTCAAATATATAAAACAGAAACAATATTCAGATCATGTTTATGGCATCAAGTAAGAATGTCATCGCGTTTAAAACTTTTGGATTGTTAAATTACTAGACTGGATTTATCGAAGAAAAACATAATAATATAACGACTCGAGGGTGAAAATTAAAGCAATCGAATTCATTTTACACTTCTTCGGATTGTTTTTTTGAATACTCTTTCTTCGTCTTACTCAATGAGAACTAGAGAATTATTCACATTTTTAATAAGCCGTATGTCATTTTGCGATAAATTCCATCACCTGGATGCGCTTTTGTTTATTTTATTGAAGTTTCTTCGATTAATGTTATTTTTGTCATTACTTCGAGAGTTACATTCATGTGCAACGCTGCAGGGATACACTTGGTACAGGTATTCATTAGTCTTAATTCCCCATAGTCATTATCAACCAAATCATGCTTAATCTTTTAAGAGTAATGAGGATCATTAGGCGCGTCATGTCAATCGCCGCGTGAAAATTACGAACGTTCGATCATCTGTCCTAGACAGAGAGAAATTTGGTTCTCGCACAGTCCACAAAAATATAATGTTTGTACTCACCGCAATGTTTACGCGCGCAAACACCAGGTACACGATGTTTCCTTGTACACTCTTTTGACTTCGAGCACTCGGTGCGCCAGCGCGACGTCAATGACACTGCCAGGAGAGCATGCGAGAAACTTTTAATCCACAATAATATTTTTTTTATCGTCAATCAACATAAATTTCATTGAGCATTAAAATTTGTACGCGAGCGGCGTATACTCGCGCTTCGGCGAACGAACGCGCAAGCCGCGCACCACTACGAAATTAAACTCCGACATCCAGGTGAACATCTCGCGCGAGACTGACTGTCGATTGCGAGCTCAGCCACAAGTTCTCTTTTTCTTCTTCTTTTTTCCTTCGGAAACTCGAAGAAGATTTCACTTTTTCAGTAGCGTGCATTATTGGCCCGACCACTCGGCCTTCTGGCTTTGTTTCTCTACTCTTGTTTACAGAGGCTTCGGCTCGTAAACTGCTAACCCAGATTTCCCGTAGTGTGAGCCTTGCGCTCGGAAAGCGAGAGAACGCGCACGGCTGCCAACTCGCAGGGAAGCGCGTAAAGTTTTCGAAAGCCGTCTTGACCGCAACCCTTTTGTTCGCGGTGACGCGGCCCGTCGGCAAGATGTTGGCGCGCGACACGGCTGCCGAGTGAAGCCCATGCGCGCGGGCTTGCCGACGGCTGCGAGTGCGAAGGTACAACTTTTTTCGTTTGTGGTCTAGTGTCGAGTATTTTTATTCTCAGAGTTTCTGGCTGGATCTTTTTCGGTAAATTAACAAAAGTTATTTAAATATAACTGGGACTTGACTAATAAAAACTAGAGATTTTTCATATTTTAATTAAAAATGTTTCTCTGAAAAATATGTAATTCTATTGAGATGGAAGTTCTAAAATCTTCAATTTGAGAATTTCTGCGACCGTTCACGTGTTCATTTGGCTTGAAAAGGCAATTTCTCCTAATAACGAATTTTTTTTATTTTAATACAAATGTGCTTTTTCTTTTATACATACATTATATTATTGCTTTCTGATAATCAGTTTGGAGTTTTGCTTTTAAAGGCTGAACGAAATGTCACATGCTAATGATTGTCAATGCCGTATTTGATTTCAGAATTTGTGCCCTGTGTTATCATCTTTGCATCTCTGTTTTTTAAGGAAAAATAGTAAAACATTGTAAAATGCTTACCCGAACGCAATCGATTAAACTTTCAGAGACTTGGATTAATCGACAAGTCATGTATAAACTCGTACCCTAAACAGCTCAATGGTTTTCATCGTGCGCGTACCAACTACTCGACAGTTGAAAGAACGCACCG
Source organism: Phymastichus coffea (assembly GCF_024137745.1). Taxonomy (NCBI): domain Eukaryota; kingdom Metazoa; phylum Arthropoda; class Insecta; order Hymenoptera; family Eulophidae; genus Phymastichus; species Phymastichus coffea. Next base: position 1,526,695 of record NW_026706857.1, on the reverse strand, counting down.
ACCAATCGGTGACTCGCGAACGATCGTCATATCCAAAAGCGAGCAGGCGGTTGCTCCTGTTGCTCTGAAAAGCGGATGGCAAGTGAAGTGGTGCCGCGCGACCGGCCCGAGAGCATGTTAATTGTGAAGTTAAACAGAAATAGGTAGCACTATATGCGTGTGCTCGGCCAGCTGTACAGTCTGCGGGGTATATAGAGCTGCGAGCTCCTTGCTGGTAGGGCAGTTGATGTCTGCGGCGCGTAATGCTCATTCGCTTGCGCGATAACTGCTCGCAAAAGCTTGCCCAACGGCCTCTTTAAATCAGTCGCCGCGTTATGCCCTGGCGCCACGTACGCAACTTTTTCCCTCCCGGCCGTGCCTGTCGGCGCGATTCATCCCTCGATCTTGCTCGATATTACCGCGCCGAGATGAAATTAATAAGAATTTACGGCTGACTTTTTCTATTCTTTTTGGGATTACTCGCTGCGCGCGTGTGTATGTAGGGCTCGAGGACGAAAGCTATGGCGCATCTTATAGGACGCTTGACGTGGCATTTAATAGATCGTAAAGCCGTATTTAAGTATCTCGATAAATATAACAACTCTTGGGCCCAAGCTACAGAGGATAGTCCTCGGCGCATCTTTGCTGTCCGCGGATATTATATATGTATATAGGTGAGTATAATATATATGTACAGTGAGTCGCGCCGAGCGACTACCTCGCGATCAAAGCCAAAGCCTTTCAGCGCGTGTTTACTCGCGATTATTAGTTTGCATTTACATGCAGTTGGAGCTGAGCCAGATATCAGTAAGTTTCTAAAGAAGGCAGAGCTTTTCATGCATACGTATCTTTTAATTTGCAAACGAATACCCAAATTTGTACACACAACCAGTGACCTCGGAAATTCTGGCAATTGTAAATTCATTTTTGTAAGTAAATTCTGCAATGAAGTATAAATGATATTGATAGTGGAGCGACTGAATTTGATCCAAAAACTTTGATGGACAGTACGATACAACAGTTGGTATACCTTGGGAAAATAAAGAGCTTGCATTTTTCAGCTCCCAGGAGAATTCCATGGGAAAAGAGAAATGCCTTGAAGCGGTTGAATGACGCAAACCGAACGAGGAAATTGCAGTTGGAATTCAATCAAGCAAAATCCATTTCTCTCTAATAGAACAAACTGATGAATCAGCGCGAGGCGTATTCGATCCTAAAATAATCGTAAAAGGAGTGGGCACAGCTCTAAGTAGATCGGATTTTAAGCCAGAGCGTAGACGGAAAGGCCGTGAGTGCGAGCACAAGCTGAGCGAGATTCCCGGGGGTACGGGCGCGCAGCTTTGGATCGATTCGGGAGAAGCCAGCTTCCTGGAGCCGGAGGGTCGTTGCAAGCTCTTTCATCATGACCGCACGCGTACGCACACCCTTCTGAAAAAAAAGCCCTCCCCCTGTACTTTCGACCTCGGTACATGCGTGCCAGCAGCCTTTTCCGCCACATAAAATTTGAAACCGCTCTAAAAGTGTCGTTAAAAGACAAAAAAAAATCACTTTTCCTCCTGCCGCCCTCTTTTTACTTTGGCTTTTCTCACCGACGCCAGAAAAAATGCAACGTGCGCCTGGTGCTCGTACGCGCTTGCTCGTTGGTTTCTTCGCGCCCCTATAAGAATGTCGTTCAGGTAATGAACGCCGGGTCTTTATTAGAATTTCAAGTTCTGTAATTGTCAATTGACAAGCAGCGGGAAAATAAAGAGGGCAGGATGGCTTCGTAAAATAAGATCGATAGTGTCGATATAAAACCGTGAATCACCGGCAAAACTCGATCTCGAGATAAATCTCATGGGTGTATATGGGCAACATCAATTTCCTGGCTCCGAAAAGCTAAGCCGTATATCAAGTAGAGAGGATCTCGCGTGTCCTCTAATTAGACTGGCGTCGCGCATATCGCCAGTTCTCATCTCTCGCTCTCCTTCCCTCTCTCTCTCTCTCTCTCTCTCTCTCTCTCTCTCTCTCTCTCTCTCTCTCTCTTTCGCTATGGATCGCTTTCATATATAGTATAGAGGCAGTGAGAGAGCGCGTATCGCGTTTAATGGCTGCTCTCTCGTGCGTGCGCCCCCCGAATTTTAACGAAACCCCGCACGCCACACCCCATGCGACGGCCCCGTCTGCTCGGGGAGGAGACGACTTTTCTCTCATTCCAGTGTGTGTGTGCCTGCCGACGAACGAGATACAGAGAGATCCGGTTGCGCGCAGCCAGGAAAAGCTTTCCTCTTCTTTTTTCTTTTACGACCCTGCCGGCTTGTTATTTCGACGAGAAGACGCGACTTCATTCTCAGATTACGTCCCCGGAGAGAAATCGAGTGGATGTGCTGGTGAGGAGAGAGGAACGTTGAGGATTTCTCCATTTTCTTCTTCTGCTTCTTTTGGACGGGGCTCCGAGGCGTGTGCTCGTCGACAATTTTTAGATAGTTGTATTTTTAGTTGACTAATTCGAATATCGTTCGTTTTCATAGTTGGCTAGTGAAAAACGAAATTTTGCTCGATAAAAGTGGCGAGCTGTAAAGTAAAATATAGTAAATAAATAAAATGCACTTGTAGGTCTAACGCGGAGCAAAAAATTTCTAAACCTCTGTTGAGCATTGTTACGAACGCTTAAAATAATAGAGATTGTTACGTTTTTATTGCAAGGTCAGATCATCGAGCAATACAAAAGAGCCCATTATTTCTTCACGCGGGCGCAACAGTCCTGCAACAACGAAAAATGACGAAAACAAGGCCTTAAAATGATCTTTAATGGGTCTTTTGACGCCTGCATATTTTATAGTTTGGCTTGAGTTACGTGTCTATTTTTTGAGTATTATACGAGCGTTGCAATGGCCTCCAAGTACAGATCCTTTTCCTCAAGTCAATCGCAATAAAATGAAAACAGAAGGGGTTAGATGAGAAGCTACTCAGGCAGTATTTACCTGAGCACGCGGGCGATGCGCTAAAACTCACCCTCATTAATTCGTAATCGACTTCTAATAGCCGCTTAGATCCGCGATTCTCGGCTAAATGAAATATTGCGTCCATACCAAAAATCATTGCTTTTGAACTTTCGCTCTGAGGTGCATTGACTACGAAATTTGTTCAGAAGATATCGACGAATATCATGTGAACATACCGCCCATAACTATATAGTCAATAGAGCGTTTCGGGTATATATGTGATCACGATCGAGCATATAAAGATTTTAATCGCGGAGGATAATATTTTTCGGAAAAACGCGATAGAACGCACGATAAATCGTTTAATCGGCTAATAACCTAATGTTTATAGAGACATTCTTTTTTTCTCTTTCGTGGGTGAAGTATCATTGAGTATAAAATAGAATATGTGACAGTAAAAGGAAAATCAAACTTGGAATGCTAAAAATACTATTCGTAGTCTGTATAATTTGGCTTTAACGACGCTCGTGGTTATTTTAACAACTTCACACCTACCGTAAGAGATCATGAAACTCTTCTGCTTTTTTTTTCTCTTTTTGCTATGCGCGAGAGAGGATCATTTTTTCCTCTTGTTGCTACTTCAAACTGCTTTTATGCGTTTCGTTTTTGATGAGTTTATCTTCTGTTAATCCTAATTGTAGAGCGTCATGGCGATTAGGATGTGTAAAAAATGAGATGCTTCTAGGCAAAGTAACATTTGATGTCTCTTTTCAAGGGTACGTAGAAATAGAAAGCCTCGAAAAAATAATGGATCGTTGATTTTATTCGTCCCTATACAATGGTACGTCGTCTTTCTTGTAAGATGTTTTTCGAAATGGAGACACTGTCACACGCCACTCAAAATATACTCGAGTGCACAGCAATACACTGGCTTGGAGGACACAACATGGTGGGGAGGATAGGTTCGGGGGTGGTTCTGCATCCTCTCGGCCGCCACTCGTACACGCGTACACGGACACACAAACGCGCGAGAATAAAAAGAAGGAGCACCGACTTGAGTTGGTGGAGCGCTCGGAGAAGGGGAAGCCCGGGTGTGCAGGTCGCTGCGGCGGCGACGACGAAAGCTATAGTATAATCCGGGTTCCATCGTCGCACAGGACGCACGTCTCGAGAGGGGCGCACATGCTTCGCCCAGTGAGTTTCACTTTTTCTGTTGTTTTCGTTTTGTTTGTGTGCGACAGCAGGGGGAAAGAGTGAAATCTGCCGCTCCAGTTTCTTTTTTGAGGAACGAATCGAGGTATTGTGCGCTTAGTTTCTTTCCTTTATTATTTCTTTTTGTTTTTTGTTTTTTTTTTGTACGAGAGAACAAGGATAAATATCGTGAGAGCTTTCATAGTACAAGTGTCTCGTAACTCAATGTTTGCACGCGACTTTACGAGGTTTTCGCGCGCGTGAGAAGAGATGGTCTGTCATCTAAATATGTCGCGAGCCGTGAGTTATAAGAGGCAGTTACGATGACTAATTGCAGCTCGATTGCTTCGCGCTGCTTTGATTCATTATATCGTGCAGCGAGAAACACGTCGAATTGCCAATCGATTTTATGAGGCTTCGATCGAGTGAAAAATTTAAAGTCGACCGGACTCTGTTTTTCAATTTGAAAGTAGCTGACGGCTATGTTTATTAATTGCTAATGATAACCTGTTGCCGTTTGTTACAATTGTAAAAACCAGTGACGGTTAACTGAACTCGACGCACGCCGGTAGTTTGAGCTCAGAGTTGTAAAGAATAGCCCTGCGGAATGCGTTCTTAAAAATTAGAAACATTTACGTGTGAAACTTCTTCGAAGATTGTGCGTTAATGCAAGCACCTGACAGGGAGAGTTAAAGAATTCTTTAGACTTTATTTATTTTTAAGCCAATTATAAAAACGATAAGTGGGATGAATGGAAACAAAATTTTACTTTCCTGTATTTAAAATAATAAATGAAATAAATTGCAGATCATAGTTCAACGAAAGAGATCTTTTGCTGTTCTGATTACTGTTGAATCTTGATACAAATGAAAAGTTGTGAAATGACGAGCGCATATCTGATTTATTTCAATCTAATTGTAATTTAAACAAGCCTTTATTCAATTAGACAGAGGATATAGTATTCTTTCAGGCAGCATATATAAATCCGTCTTTAATTTCTTATCATCTTTTGACTACCACGAATTTACAAGTCCGAGTGATGTTCGACGATATAAAAAAAAGTGCAGTGCAAACTTATCTGTTAGTAGAGCCTGCAGCTGCATAATTACGGTATATAATAATAATTACAATGACGAGGATCTTGCAGTAGTACTTGCTTGTTAGGCTCCATAAAGACGGAGGTTATTATTCCGCTCATAAACACCTAAAAGGATATCCTCGGTTGCACGTGCGCTCGAGCGTAATTTTCGTGCCTCATTACTTTACTCTTTTGTTTTCTTGTCTTACAATTTTTTCTGTTGACATTGGCCTAAGAACTTATGGAGCTCGTTTGCACATGCACTCGTCATTCCCGCCATTTTTCAAACAAACGAGTTTGATTTTTACAATTCGTAAATGAAATTAATCCATTATAAGACACTGAATTTCATCGTACGCCAGCTGTCGTACGGTAATTTTTCTTTCTTACGAAGCCGTACCATCCGACATCATACGGCAACCGGCGGACAAGATAACAGGTGATCGGCTGTTTTAAAGAAGAAAAAAGTAGTGCACGATCGGTGTGTATCGGACTTTGAAAAGCTCGTCACGCATGTTTCGCGCCACGTTCGCGGAAAAAAAGTATCGCGCGCTAGCGGCACCGGTATCTACGTGACACTCCGTCTTTTCTTGCTTCGTTCAAACATACATCCGTCGGGGCCTGGCAGGCTGTGCCTATAGGCCGACCGTGTCAATATTTATCGTCTTATACAGGCGTCAAATAGGTGAGCAAACCTCTCGGCAAAAGGACAAATCTCGATCTATGAGATCTTAGCTTGGTGTATTTGTCCCGCAATATCGGATTATATACGATACCACTTGCCTGACATTTGCCCGCCAAAATAAATATCTTCCCGACGAAAATTCGGATGATAACGATTGGAGGAAGTAGAAAGGATCATTGCCCGACGGCCGTGCGCTGTACGGATGTAGAGCGGAAAGCGTGCATCGGCAGGCGAGATTTTTTTTTTATTGTCGGCTTTCGTGGCCGGTTTTGCAGTTTTATTGCCAACTATATTTCACAAAGTTATCTAATCGCTGATACAGCAATCGCGAACGAATGTCTACAACAATACACGAACTCTGAAATTGAAATGCTACGGCTGGCTGCGGTAACAATTGTGTACTTATGAATTTTCGATGAAAGTACAGGTGAAAGATTGTGCACGTAAAGCAAATTTCATTTTCATTTATTTTATTATTGTGTAGTAAAACTACGTGTCGATTCTGCAAATAATTTTAGTGGCGATCTTGTATGTAATAATCTAATTGATTCAGAATAATAATTAAAGTTTTCTTGTCTCAAGTATGTGAAATATACCGATTGCACATTCGTTCACTTTCATTGTTGTATTTACGTAAAATATTTATTGGCGGATTTTATCGTTCGATTTTATCATTTGACAAAATCATCGAATTTATTTTGCAAAATTGATTTCATAAAGCCAGCGAATATAGTTTGTATATAATTCTGCACTGAAAAGCAAACAGTTGAACAATTGAAACATCTCTTTATCCATTAGATGTATGCAGAGTTGAATTACATTGAAATCAGTTCAACTTTCACAAGGCACAGCGTAGTTTCAAAAGCAAAGTATAAATCCACGTCAGATGCAAATCTATCGGCATACGTAGGCTCGAGCCCATTGCATATTCATCAGTCATCGATAGCAACGGCGAAAGAAAACCTCGACTGATAAGCCGAACACGCGCGCACGACATCCTCGATAACGCCATTGATTTTCGGCCGATTGACCGGCCCGAGGAGTGGGGCGAGATTCGCCGACACGATTGTGCGTGCAGACACGACCGTGGGAGGTGCCTACGTGGCAGAAAACTCTCGGTGACTCGCTCGCTTGCAGCCATGACGCCGCGAGCCCTACGCTCCGTCGGCCAATAGCACAGCATTCTAGGCCGCCCCATTGGTCGGCCCACGTCCCATCTCCGTTTCACTCGCATGGCTGCGAGCTACGTTGTCATGACGACGCGTCCCTGTTCCCCCACTTCTCTTCGCGCCTGTGTGTGGTTAGTGATTTCACGCGTGGTTGCCAGGCAACCAGCGGCGGCCATCATGGCAGGTATGCGCGCGCACAGCGGGATGCCAACAGCCAATGGGCTTCTCAGGTAGGAGTGTAAAGTTAGAAAGGTGGGTGGAGAGATGGCTTCGTCAGGGTAATGATTTTCGAGAGCTTTAGGCGGCCCGAAGGAGAGTAAGGATGGGGCGGTTAAAGATTATCTTTGCGTTTTCGGAGTTGAATGATTCCATTAAATTGTTTTTAGGGTAAACTTATTTATACCGTTTAGCGTGATGTTCAATGTCAACAATGATAATGGTTATTTAATCAATCAAATGCTCTATGGTATACGTTGTAAATATTTTGAGTTATCGATAGAAATGTTTTTGGGGTTTGTCATTCAATCTACTACGTTTGATTAATATTACAACTCAACGTTAGACCGTGACTATACTTTCTTATTTGTCTCAGAGAAATGAAATAACACGAGCTCACTAATGCGTGTTATTTATTTAAAAGTAAAGCAATGTCAAGAAATGCACAGAGAAATTTTGCGCAGTTTTTCCGATGTAAACTGTCACACGTGTAATGTATCTTTAGAGTTGACAATTGCATACTAACTAGGAGTAAAGCCATATTGTAAACAGAATAGTTTGCTTCGGGAAGGCAACACTAAAGAATTGGTCGATAGGGTAGAAATCGACGCTTACAACTCACGGCACGCGTCCAAGTCCCTCATCCCGAACGCAATAGTGAAAGTCGAGAAATTAGCGAAAGCTTAAACATCACTGGAATATAAGAGGAGTTAAACTTTGGCTTTAACATCAGTTGTAAACAGTGGTTAGTTTTATAGTTACAATTTACACCTTTTACTGTTCATAAATGTTGAGCGGCTAAGGGAGCGCGCTCTCTCTTGCTTATGATGAGTGGCACACCGACTTCGGGCTTCGTGATAAGGATCTCTCGCGGTCGCCTAACGATTAACGACGGGCATTCTTTTGGCATAATGACGCCAGTTATCGCGCTGTTTTATTCTTACGAGGTTGCTTTTAAAAACATAAGCTGGATTGCCGTGTTTCGTCGAGGGTAAGCTACCTTCGAGTGGTAATGCTTGTGACGAGCCAGGGATGGTAAGACGGTAACGAAAGAATACTGCTGTACCGACCGAAAGCGACCCTCGCGAGATAGTTGCGCGACGCGCTGTTCAACTTCGACGAAGCGCCACCTGCTACACTCTGGGATATTGATCCTTTATGTTAGAGCTTGGCTTTTTGCCGGTTCCTGTGCTCTAAATTTATAAAATATGCAGGGCCGATAAACGTTGCCGAGTACAGTCGAGAAATTATTAGTTCTATGAGCATATTTTTAAATGGTTTTACCAGCAATGTACGTTAGACTTTTTAAATTATTTTACAATATCATAATGCTTTTGAAATTTATGGAATGTGATTTAGATTAATATCTTAAATATGACTTGTTAACATAAAATATGGAATACTTTCGCGTATAGTATGTAAATAAAGTACGAAAAGAACTGATTAAATACAGATCACTTTAAAATAGAAACTATAAGCTTTATTTCATTTTTTTTAATGACTGCCGATGTTCTAATTATTCAAAAATAAAACTGAAAATTTATTTATCGGATTTTTGTTGACAAAACTGTTTACCTTCAACAATATTTTGTTTTTATGATTTTACCTAAGTTATATTTTTCACAAAAGGTTTCCAAATTATTATGAGTTATATTGCTAAGCATTTGCTTCATACCTTATTGCGAGATATATTTAGTAGTTTCAAAACTTGTTAACCACTTTTTTGCATATTAGGAAAATTCATTTCATTGATATTAATTTATTTAAACATTTTGTCGTTAATAGCTATCCTTACACTGTAGTTGATTTTTTATTGCTAGTGTGACTTTATTGCCCACTGAGCAATAAAAATCTGCTTGAAAATGGTTCAGCTTTCTTTGAGTCACTTCTAACGTAAACACAATCAAAATTTTATCAGCTTTATTACTGAATCTTTCGTGAATGGAAGCAACATCTTTCATAACGCTGAACTTTGATCAAAACAAACGAAGCGCTTTCTATCCCCGTCAGCAATCCACGGCGCGTAGTAATCATTCCGAAAATAGCATTCCAAACGAAGCCCCGGCGCTTGATATCATGCGCGAATGAACCAAGCAGACAGCAGCAGCAGCGTCTAGACAAAGTGCGGCATTGAGAGCGCGCGGCAGCGGCGGCGGTCAGGGAAAACGAGCTTGGACATCGTAAAAGCCTTTGGTACTCTCGCGAATTCTTCGGGTTAATTGGCGCGAGCAATTTGCGCTCTGCGTAAAAAAGAATCCGCAGCACGAGACAAAAAAAAAGGAAAGGAGAACACGCAGAGAGAGAGAGAGAGAGAGAGAGAGAGAGAGAGAGAGAGAGAGACAGACAGACGGATCTCTCATATTTATGCGAGAGACCACCCATGCACACGCGGCAAGCGATGTTCCTTTCTTCTCTCTTTCTTCGCTCGGCGCAGAGTTCGCGCGTTTTTTTCATAATAAGCTATCTGTAGGCAAAAATCCATAGCGCGTCCTCCGATAATGATTTCACGATAAGCCCCTCCCCCTCCTCTCCTTTTTTTCATGGTATTATAAGTCAGGGTAATAAATAAGTGTGACGCTTAACCCTGGGCTAATCTGTGGCTCGATCGCGCGGCGCCGCCGCCAAAACACGATCCCGTCTTCTTTCCCCTCGTTCTCTTGAGCTCTCAGCGACAATCCTCCCATTCTCTCTTGCTCCTCGCTCTCTTTTGAGTGCCCCACTCCAGGCGCTGGCCGACGCAAACAAGGACGATCGATCGTTGGTTCTCCGTCCCGGAGAAGGCGGCTACTGCGCGCAGGCGCGGCACGTCCCACCATCATGGCAGCGGCGTCAGCGAGAGAGAGAGAGAGAGAGAGAGAGAAATAAAGTCCCCGGGGCGGCTGGAACTCTCCCAAAGTCATTTAATCGAGGGGGGATACTCCCACGCTCCCCTCTCGTCCCTTGTAATCCCGACCCCCTTTTCTCTCCGGCGTTCCATTATCTGGCCATCTTTATTCAGTATCCTACCCCTCTCCCCGCCCCCACGCAAGCCAGAGGCTGCCGGCGCTGCTGCTGCTTGCTTTTATGAGCGGGCACAAATCTCCTCATCAGCCTCCCTCGAGCTCTGAAATTGCGCGGCCGCCCTGCCTCGCTCTACGCGCGCCTGTACGCGCGCACACAAATGAGCCGGGCTTGATTCCAATTATTCACTAAATTAAATACAAGCCGCGGTGGCGCGGCCTACACGCGGGGCTTTCTATCTCTGGAATTCGGCGTGTCTCTCTCGTCGCGCCGTCGCAAATATACGTTCGATTTATCAACCCTCGCGCTGTCATGCGGCTACGCGCCATTTTCTGTATGCCTAGACTCCCCCTTGCTCCTGTGTACGTACACTGCAAACCTTCATTTTATGCCGTTGGCCTTATCGTACCCCTATGCCATGGCTAACAAATAGCTCTCTCCGTGTTTCGGCGCGACACACAGGACGTTGCTCTCTCGTCTGTTATCGGCTGTGGACTCTTCCTCCTTCTCTCGTGCTTTTTTCTTTTTTCATTCTTCCTTTTTTGCCTCTCTCGTTCGTTTTTGTTTTTGAGGAAGAGAGAGAGAGAGAGAGAGAGAGAGAGAGAGAGAGAGGAGAGAGAGAGAGAGAGAGAGAGATGCAGCAGTACGGCGAAAATTAAACTTGCTTTTTTATTACGGCTCGCGCATCCGAGATGAAAATGAAATTTCAACTGGACGGAGTATTTGCAAACGAAACAGAGTTGAGAGAGGTAAACAAAAACCAAATTTTTACTTGAAGCCAGAGTCGTTGCAATTTATACCTCGATATCTAAATTCAAGATCAGCATCGACCGAGAGAAAGCCCATTAAATTAAATGTCTTCTTTTTTTCTCTGTATATAAAAAGTAAGACGTCGCGCTTTTATACGTTACGAAAAGCTTGAGCATATAGTAACGAGAGTCTCCCTGCGCGAGGGCAATAATTTCGCATTAAGACGTCACTCGAGTCGTTGGAATTTATCACAATGAGAGAAAGAGAACTCGCCGAATAAATCCGAATCTTTATATAGACGCACCTGCGCAGAGAGAGAGAGAGAGAGAGAGAGAGAGAGAGAGAGAGAGAGAGAGAAATCTAATTTAAATTTCAATTTATCGACGATTCATCGGCGAGTCGTAAAAAAAATTCTCTCTCTGGGTTTTTTTATATATAAAATTGCGCGCGCCTCGCTCACCTGCACGCAGCACTGCCGCTTCTTTGTTCGATTATAGGTATAGAGAGCAGAGCGCTTGCGCGCTTTAATTCGCATTTTCGCAAAGTAGAGGGAAGAGCGCGAGTTTTTACGAGGTTTCCTCCTTCCCTTACGCCGCGGCGCACGAAACTTCTCCTTCTTTTTCTTCGTTTTTTTTTTTATTTTTTGCGCAGAGTGCAGGCATGGCCAACAAGCAGCCTCCGCCTTCGCTTCGATCTTCTTCCTTCCTGGCTTGCGAGCGAGCGAGAGCTTCTTTCTTCCGCTTCGGATGCCGCGCTGCGACTTTTATTTCTCTTCTCTCTTATACTACGGCACAAGTAGCCGGCCGTCTCTTGCGCGCCTCGCTGAGCAAGTGTGCGCGCTCGGAAATGTTGTTGATAGTGAGCGAAGAAAAAAGCCGAGTGGAGAAAAGTCTTGCGTAATGGAAAAGGTCTTTAGGGATTTAGCCAGCCTCTCTGCGTCATGCATACATACGTACGTGTGTCTGTGTGTGTCGCAAAGCTGCTGCGTATTTTCCTTGATAATATCATGATTTAAGGTTGCCTATAACGTGTGTTCTCCACGTTAGCTTGCGCTATTTTTTAGAATACCGGGATCGTTTCATACATATACCGCCGATTCTACATGATTTTATTTTACGTCAATTTTTAATTATATTCATTTACATAATGCTTTTTTATTAAACACAAAATATATGATACTATTTTTTTTAGGGAATGCCATTTATTTTTCCATAGAAAAATTAATAAAAAAATTAATTGACACAGAATATTCTACTCGAGAAAAGCGTACATTTAATTATTTTTTAACAATGTGCAGAATCTTAACCATATAATCCTTTTAAATATTTATTTACTCCTACAAAATATTTTATGTAGAATACATTGGACCAGTTATTTTCCAATCGAATTTTTTATGTAAATTGTTTATTAGTATATTCTTTTCTAATTAATGCTATTTGATGTATTATGTTAAATAAACACAATTTAAAAAGTCGCGTAAAATCAAATCATGCAGAATCAATATCTATATGAAAATAACTCGGCCTTTTCAACGCGATCTTATAGCGGTACATCAATATCAACGTATAAGAATGACGATGCATGCAGGGCAGCTGAAATATGTATCGACTACTGACGAACATGCATTTCGACATTTCTTTTTTTTGTCACTTCAATTATTACATATTCATTCGCTCAAGCTGATGATACATTTTACAACAGAATAAAATTCCGCGTTTCAGCGACGACAGCAGCAGTAAATCTCATCAGTAAATCTAGTAGAAACACTAGAGGACCATTTTGAAGGATATAAAAGGTTGCATGAGCTCGTCGCCTGGAAATTCGCGGAGCGCAGGATTTCCCTTCATAAAAATCTCTCTCTCTCTCTCTCTCTCTCTCTCTCTCTCTTTCTCCATCTCTCTAAGCCCCCCCGGAAAAAAGGAATGAAAACGCGCGCGTGCGCGCGCATTATTATTCCCCAAAAGTATAAATCAGACGACGCACAAAGCGAGGACAATTTTTCACTGTCGACGACAAATTCAAAAAGTCCAAGGAACCAGTTTCTCCGAGAAAAGTTTGCCAACACTGTGGCCTCTTTATGCAGCTTTCTCATGGTAAAAATAAAACGAAGAGGCACACACATCGCCCCCTTCGCACACCCAAGTCACATTATTTATACGCATGCGTGACAAGGCTGCGCCAGCGAGACTGGACCTAAAAAGACCCTCTCCGATTTCATTCTCACTCGCGCGAGAGCCTCCCCGTGCTCATATTTTTTTTGTTTTTGTTTTGTTGTCGATCGCGCGGATAATACACTTTACCAAGAAGGGAAACAAGCAGCAGCTTTGGGCCGTAAACTTGGTGGAGGTGAAAGAATGATGCAGATAAAGTATAAACTTCACTTGGGGTTTTGCTAGTTTGCAACGCGAGTGAGAACGATGAGGACGAACGCCTCTATGCGATGCTCGCGACTATTCGGGGAGTGGCAAAAAAGATTACGCTAGTTATATCGTCGTAGCGCTTTCGTGGAATCGATTTCGTGTTTTTTTTTTTAATATTTTTGTCACGCCGGTCGAGTTGCGAAATTGACATGCTAACGGCAGGAAATGCCCATGCGTTTACGACGCCTGATGGACGCGACTAAACAAAACAAAATGCCGGAAATGTATATACGTGGGATGGGTAAATGGATGTGACAGGCGTGCGACCGTTTTGCAACTTGTTAGCCTACTGTTCTCTTCGATGTTTTGTCATGATTTTTTTGTCAAAAACATGCACTTAGGTGAAAATCTCTACTTTTCTTTTGAATAAGCTCATACATAAATGTCAGCATGCGGATAAAAGAAACATGGAAAATTTTACTTTCGTCGATTATTCTGAAGTCTACATTACAATGATGCAGCTAATAAAGGACTGATTTATCTTTCATTAATGATTTGTAACCTTTGCTAATTAAACTTTGTATATTGATGAATTAGTTCGAAGTTGTATGTGAGTAAAGGTAATATCAAGTTTCTCCATAACACAAAGTCTGCATGAAATCAGCTCAAGCTTTCAACATTCAAATAGAAAATCCCTCGGCAAGTGCGATACAACGCGAGCGCGAACAATGGCGCGCGAGCGCTGGTTATGCAGGCTGCTGGCGCGCATGGCATAAATATTTAAAAACTTATGAGGCCGCGTCGGCGACTTATAACGAATTCCACGTGGCGCCCGCATGAAAGGCTTCGCTTTGTTCCCCCCTTCTCTACTGTTTTTTTTACGGTGAATTCTCTCGTCAGGATTTTTCCGAATATATGTTTCATCTGTTGAGTGCCAATTACGTTTTCTCGTTAGGATTTGTATTAATTCGACGAAATTCGCTTTAACGACAACGAGAAGCTATCGCGCGAAAATGTCGTCAGAAGGAGACTTGCGGAGCGAGCTTTGCGGTGAGATACGTTATATATAGGTACAGTGTGGGAAATATATTTATTTGTTTTAGGGGGTCTCGTGCAATATGACGTGTTCGTCAGGATGTACGATATTTGTCTAATATTTATGTATGAGCTCGAGGAGACAATCTCGTATCGCGGCACGTTGGCTTACATATATATATTTCTCTTTTGTCGCGAGGGATTGCAAGTGCTCGCGCGCGCGGGTTTCTTTATAGATCCAAATACGTCGTATCTCAGATACAAAATGACGTCGTATATTGAAAGTCGTAAAAGATTATTACCATAAATGTTTACGCATGCATGAATATTTTTGTGTTTTATATGGAATATTTTTTTCGTCGACAATTCGCGACTTTTGAAATCGCTGATTCAGTTGCAATTTGCTACAGGTAAGAGCCTGATTTACGCTACAACACGCAAGTCATGGTGGTGGCTTAAAAAGAATGCCGTTAATTGTAACGCAAGGTTCGGTTTATTTTATAAAATCCATTGACGTTTCTGCATACGTGTAATTATTCGTTCATCGTGCGTTATGCGACTTAAAAAATCGCACACATAACGTGTTTTATATCGCAAACGCATAAAATGCTTGCGTGTGATATTTATTTTAAGCCTTGCATGGCAGGAATCACGCAACCTTTGAAAAATGCACGCACTGACATTTCAACATCAACATCTGCACGTAGCTGTGGACTAGGCTCGAAAAAAATGTCCTGATGGCTTTTTTGGCCGCGATCATTTTCCTCTGCGGCCGCGTGTGTACGCCGGAAAGAGTGAAAACTCACTGAATATGTTTTGTAGAACTAGGGTGGAAGGTCACAACGAGCGTCGGCTTATTCGAGCTGGGCAAAGGGGCCTTAGTCTGCGCGAGCTAATACCCAGCGAAGGTCACGGCGGGTTCTCGGCGGCAGTAAAATCTCGAGCGCTCTCGCACCCACAAAAGGGGTTTCCCTTCCGTCAATACTCCAATTTTTTTTCGCCACTACTATAGGCACGCAGCTAATAGACGTCCAAGGCCGTTACGCAATATAAGCTGCGTGCTGGCCCAACTTCCTTCTCTATGCTCTTCTTTTCTTTTTTTCCTTCTTCGTCTTTTCGCCACTCGCTCGCGAGGTCCGTCGGTTTCAGTTTCAAGTTCGACGCCGAGATGGACTGACCGGTTTTTCGCGTTTTTCGAATGCTAACTGATAGCGTGTTTTGACTGCTTCTGAAAGAGCCGCGGAGGCGAGGTTCCGACGGACGGTGATTCGCCGAGCGCGCGCGGAGACGCCTTCCGACGGGCGGAGTTTACTTGTCAAATGCCGCTGTGATAAGAGTGACACGATGGTGAATTTTTTATATTTGATTGATACCAGTTGAGCGAAATGCTATAGTCATGATTACGAGTTTGTGTGCATAGTGTATTCCAGGTTTTTAGCTAAAGCTTCCACGAAGATGGAATGCGTGTCTGTGTTATGTGCTTCTACGTAGGCCATATACTCTTAACGTAATTTTACAATAACGATAATTATTACGAAATTTGAGTCGTAAAGTACTGAAATAATGGCGACTTTTATTTTGAAAGTAAATAAAAAACGATATCATAGATAAACATAAAAGAACACCGTTCGATTTTCCGTCGGACGCCGTAGGCTGGAAACAAGCTAACATTTTTTACATTTTATCATTTTATTTTTATCAATTTTTGCAATACTAAACAATTCAAAGCAGATTTATCCTAATTATTTTCTTGATATATAATTCACATAGTTGAGAAAAATATACACCTTGTTTTTCGCTGAAACAACGATAAAATTTCTACTTTTGAGGATAACTTGCACTTAAATGGTACATTGGAAACCATTATAGTGGCAATTTATATATTTTACACAAAGTACTTCCTCGGAATCTTTGTTCCGCCAACATGTTGTTTGGCGAAAAAATCAGTTTTATTTGTTAGCAGTGTATGTTTCAACAAAGAAACGGAAAAATTAATGGCGCGAGGTGCTTAATTTATAGTATAGCCTGCTTCAACTGGGTTCTTTAATAGGAAACGATACCACGTGTACCATCAAGTATGCTTATCTGGCTTACTCTCGACGGCAGTAAAGAGGCTGCGTGGTATTGACAAAAAGCTCAAGTATTAGGGCGAACCCTTTCTCTCTCTCTCTCTCTCTCTCTCTCTCTCTCTCTTCATTTTCATTTCAGGTCGCTCTCCGTGCATGTACTTGTACACAGTGCTGCTATACTTAGACTGTCACGCCAATAAGCTGCCCAAAAGCTACTAAATTTTATTGCGGTTCCTCTCTTCTTCGGCCCTCTTTGCTGTATAGACCCCCTAAAGTAGATTAAATTGAAGCATCTATTATTTACACGCGCCATCCACATACGTATACCCACAGAGATGCATTTTATTATTCATCCCAAGTGGAAAACCCCGCAAAAGGGTGAATGCGAATTACATTGCTCGAATTTTGTTTGCTACGGCGTGAAACATTGAAACTCGTTGAAGAAACTTCTTCGCTATTTTTTTTTAACGAGCTTCAACATTTTACCTTGAAAGTATAGCTTTGAGTCGTGAAATACCTCATAATGATTGCAACAAATGTTGTCCGACTTACCCTTGACAAAAAAAAACCTGTTGGATGCACAGGTTCAAGTCTGTGAATTCTAGAAGTGTTAAAATTGTCCCGCATTGCACTAGCTAGTTCTCAGAATTAAAAGCTCTAGCGGCGTAAATTATCTCATCCTAATTGAAAAAACTTTGCCTTCTTTCATTTCGAAAAAAGAAACAGTCGCTTGAAAATACTGAGAATGACTTCATTTTTAGAAATCTGAAAACAAGCGACTCGCCAGACTGAAAATAACCAAGCGTTAAAGAAAACCCAGTCACTCCGTTTCAAATGCGCGCATCACATATCACCCTCGCCAGCCACCAACCGACCGCCTCTCCTTCCTCTCTACCCGCCTTAACAAAAAACAGACTTCCTCTCTGTATCTCACTCATGGCTTGTAGCGTATTGAAATCAAAGACAGCTCTGCCTGTTGCAAATAGGAGAACACGTGCGGCGATGGTCCGTCGGCCGTCGGGCCGTCTCTCGATCAACAACATGGTAAGCGCGAGTGCATGGAGGTTTACGAGGTGTCGCTACCGAGCCATTGTGTCGCTAATAAACGCACTTAGCCAAATATGAATATGGAACGCGATACACGATGCCCCGATATATACACTGCGGATGGAGGCATGCCTATTTGCTGCTCGCCATGTCATCGTGGCTTGCGCTTCGTGTACTACACTTCGGCCGTGCACGTCAAGGAGAAGCTCTTGTCATTTTTACTCGTTAGGATCTCTTTGCTAAAGCCACTTTTGTGGTTAGTGCCGATTGCGAGATCTGTTTGAAGCTGTGATTAGGATTATTTGACATTTCGGTTGTCTCTCTTTATTTAGTTTGTGCGAGAATTGATGTTCTATTGACTCCATATGTTAGCAAAACTTATTTTAAGCACTAAGCGTCTTTAAGTATTGGGTTACTCGTGTGATAATATTTTACTATTTCTCCGACAAAATATTTTGAAACTTCTTCATATTAATTTTTTAATATAACCATGATTTGGTTCAAATTACGAAGACAAGCAATTTGCAAAAGCAAATATTTTAACACGTGCGACATAATAATATTGGTGTACTTTGGTTGCTTACTTTACGTTGAATTGAATTACTAGCGAATTTATTTAGATTTCATTCTCATGTAAAACTATCTATTGTTAATTCATATAAATTTTATTTTCCTATATCACATTCAATAGCAAGAAAAAAATTCTTATTTATTACAATGACATTGAAAAATTACGAAGAAAAATTTTTAACAACATCTCGAAATTATGAAATAGTTAGTTTATAATAAATCTAAGTAAAGGAAACAACTGTTGTTGCAGGAATCCATATGTAGCGCAAAGACATTCTTGCCGTCGGATCACCACCATTTTGTACAAGCGTCCGAGGTAAGAGAGGAACGATATTACGTAAAAACTTTAATTTTTCTCATTAAATTAAGCAAAAAAAGGATGCTTTTATTAGTTCTGAAGTCAGCTAATAATTACCGTAGATACTTTATTGCTAGATAATTTGTCACGTTCTATTTTTTACCAATCAAGTTTTTCAATTTCTCGCTTTGCCCTTGTCTCGTTCGATATAACCAGAATATGATATAAACGTTACAACCGTCGCAAAAAAAGATAAATATTTGTTCAAAAGGCAATTTTAGGTAAAACTAACGACAGTGCTTTGTCATTCGATACAATTAATTTGACAAAATCGCAGTTGTGTCCTTACACCAACGTAACAAACGAAAACGTTGACAGGAAAATTTATAAAGCCCTGTATATTAACTTGAATTAACAATCTCCGGTGAAGTTACTATTCTGCTAAATCACGCGTACAAGCAGTCGTCCCAAAGCTGCATGCGTGGCGCGGCAAATAAATATCAAAAGTGCATAAAAAGAAATCTGCATGCTTAATAAAGTGCATTGGCACGGAGATCAATCAGCCTGTAATCTTGATGCTCGGATCTGCACGGCATATTTTTCAGCGTCTCCGGGCACTCGTGTACTTCTCACCTGTAATTAAGTATCGTCGTTCGGCCAGCTTTTTATTGCGGCCGTTAAAAGGGCCTATGGTAAGCTCGCTCTCTTGCTCAGTGCGTTTGTCGCGGCAAAAGGGTACCGAAACTCGTGCAAAGCGCACGTGCGCGCACGGATTCCCCCAAAAACACAAAGAGAAAGTGAGAGAGAGACAGCGAGAGGGAGAGAGAGAGGCAGTTGGTGTACTTGCACACGTACTATACGCTTTGGTCCTCTCTCTTTTCCGGGGATGATGCTCTCGCGTCAGCGCGCGAGTGGCTATCATGAAGCCATTAAACTTTATTGTAGCATGCCATTAACTTAAATATTACGACTGGCGTGTCGCTCCGTCAAGATTTATCGCCAGCAACGAGAGCGAGAGAGAGAGAGAGAGAGAGAGAGAGAGAGAGAGAGAGCGAGACAGAGAGAGAGAGAGAGAGATCGTGACACGAGAAGCTGCTGCTACTCTTTTTTTGCTAAGCGCGAGTCAATTATACCTGTCCGATTCCTCTTCGAGAGATGGCCTCGCAACGAGATTCAAGGACGACTTGCGACGCAGTGAATCCTTGAGACTCGGCAAGTAAGAACGTGCAGCAGCTGCATGCTGGATGCAAGAGGTGAGAGAGAAAAAACATTATGACAATGAATATACGTGACGAATGATCGCGGGTAATTAGATGCTGCGCACAACGCGGCAACAACAAATTGATGCGTTCTCTTGGGCGCAACTACGCTTCCGGGTGGCTTGCGCCGCTCGCGCGCAACCAACAAACGCAAGACGTGTTATTAGAGAAAATGGCTTTTCGGATTGGTATCTCTGGGCTGCGGCGCGAGCTACAATGATACCACTTCTCTTGTACTCGCGTCGGTGGCTCTTTTCATCTTCCATTTTTTTTTCGTATTCCTACGCCGATTGGAAAATAAATCGAGTCTTTGACGATACAGTTAATTGTCAGTAGAAAAAAGATGTGCTAGTTTGATGAAAATTAGACAAGTTATGTGATTTTGCGTTCAAAAATTATAAAATGTGGAGCGTCTGATCGTACGTTTACTTATCTACTGACCGATTAAATGGTAATAAAATGGTAATCGGATACGACAGATTCACGTCAGAGTTTAGAACGTAAAGTCGCCGTATGTCATGTTTGTTTTATTCTGTATTATAATACTACACAATAAGATTGTTATCTGCTAAGTTGTAAAAGCCTTATCTTGGAGCCTATAAATTCATGAATAGAGTTAAATCGTTTGATATGTTAAGCAGTCAGTGAGAGGAATTTTCCTAGGCAGCTGAAATTACTTAGCTGTACGTTTGCGATGAATGAATTTTATTTATCAGCTTTGTCATGATTGACAGTTAATTTAAATCTATCAACCTTAACTGTTCTAATATTTTTAAATTATACTAACAATCTATTCTCAAATATTATTTTTATTTTTATCGTAAATAACACTGTGTTCTTTTACAAATGCAAATCCGAATAATTCATTCAATAAATTCGTTCTTCACACATTCTTATTTTATATTACAAGCAGTTCATTCATCGTTCTCCTACACGTAGATCTCGATTAAACTTTATATGAGACAAAACGTTTTTTTGTTCTCTATATAAGATACCATTTTCCCCGACTCACTCAGATTACCCTTGAAGATATACCTCCCCCAAACTATCGTAGACCGAAAAAAAGCCCATGAAAACTTTATCGCGGCCAGTCTCTCAGCGCGATAAACCGTCAACAATCGTCCTTTCTCTATCAAAAGAAAAAAAAAAAAAAAAAGAAAGAAAGAGAGGAAGAAAGATTGGCGCGTTCGTCCATTGACCGTATTCCTCGAAAGAAAGAAAGAAAAAAGAGGATTGTGGCGCGTCCATATCCAGCTCTCTTTCGCGGATTTCTCGCAGACGTCTGCACATAACGCAGCTGCCGGAGTTCGCTCTCGCGAGCACACGAGTGATATATATCAAAAGGAATGGTTTAGATGAAAACGGCTACTAGCTCTCTCTCTCTCTCTCTCTCTCTCCTCTTTCAGGCAGGCGCATCGAATAGAGGCGGAGAGGCCGGGGGAGGATTTTATACGAGTCTCGGGGATTCGGAATGAGAATTTACGGGCCTGCGCGTTCGCTTGCCTGCTCCGCTCGCTCGCTAGGAGGGAAAAAGAGAGCCAAGGGACTTTACCCGCAACGGAGAGATAAGTAACATTGTTTCGAGTAAGACGTCTCTGTGGCTCCCGCGCGCGCCAGCGCGAACGCGGATGCGCGCCGCGAGAGAAGAAAAAGTAGCGTGGCAGAGGCGAGGCTCGCAGCGCGTCGATGCGTGTGCTGCGCCAGAGAGTATGTAGATGGGAATATTATTCAAATTTCATCCTCTCTCGCGAGCATCAGCATGTTTATGAACTTGTTATTATAGCGAGCGACCAGCAGCAGCCAGTGCGGATAATCAAAGAGCGGCGTTTGGCTTCAGAGTCGTTAGCCTCGCTTCCCTCCAATTTTTTTTCCTTTTTTTTGCCCTTTTTCTCTTTCGCTCGCGCGTACGTACGGAGGGAATAATTCATGCAGCGCAGCGCACGTAGGGGCAAAGTATTGGCGATTGTGGGGCTATGTTTAATTCAACGTACGCGCGCTCGCAAAATGATACGTTGTCGTCGCCGACGCTTCATGCGGATCGCGAAAATTGGATTATGCACGCGATGGTAAAGGGGGCGAGGGTTCTTGGACAAAGTTTTTAACGTTTGTGAGCCGAGCATTAGCGACGCGCGGAACTTTGCTTTCAGCTCGATTATGGCCGTGAAAAATCGCCATTGTTTACGATGGGGAAGTACGGCAAAACAAGCTTACACCTTGTTGCGTTTAGATGTGTCTCTCGGAAGGCTTCGAACTTGCTTTCAAAACTTGCTCCGACTAGACGTGGTGCGGCGTGGAGAAAAAGCTTGGTTGCCAGAGCGCCCGAAGCCTTCGCATGTACTGTTAAACCTCTTTCCGTTGCATCTTGCAATTGCACCACTTGTACTGATCGTCGTAAAAGAAAAGAAACACTTGTTTTCGAATTCAAGCTTCGCATACGTACTTATCGTGAAATTTTTGCTTGCTCGCAAAGTAACACATTGTGAATGCAAGCCCGCTACCTTTAATGGAAAAAGGATAATTCTCGTGAATTGTCCTTTGCTTTGATTCATTCGTTTCCACGTTGACGCGCCTATTTAATGTAAATCAATGCTCGCAGGCAAGAGAAAAGGCGAGAGAGAGAGAGAGAGAGAGAGAGAGAGAGAGAGAGAGAGAGAGAGAGCGAGTGACACTCGATCAGCAATGGAAAACGAATCTCGAAAGCTCGTACTTGCGCGAGACTCTCGTCGTCGTCGTAAAAGAGGCAAATCTCGAGTGAAGTCGTCCATCCTTTCATGTAAATTGGCACGCGAGTATAAGAGCTGCTTCATTGAAATTCACGTGCACCTTTCCTATATGCAAGCGATACGCGCGAGTAGCAGCCCTTTCGAATCGAAAGCCATTTGGAGAAAAGACGAGAGAGAGAGAGAGAGAGAGAGAGAGAGCGGATCTGCTCGATGAATAATAACGTAGCGGCGGCGGCGGCGGCATAGAGCCGCTTGCTGAAAATCGAATTTCCGGGGTAGCGAGCTCTCGTAGCGAAAAGACGGCAGTAGAGGGGAGGCGCTCCGCTGGCGCTGCGCCGGCGGTGGCAGCAGCGGCAACTTATTGATCGCTAGCGGGCGCTCGGCGGAGGCACGCCGAGTGCAAGGGTGGGGCCCCTGCTGGGGTAGTTTTCTCGGATTGGTCGGGGCTGAGGAAAGATGGCCGCCGGAAACGTGACGACGTCGTCTTTTCTTAGGGGAGGGGTGGGGGGGAAGCAGCTATCCTTGCATCTCTCTCGCGTCCGCGCTGCGGCAGAGCGCGCGAGAGAGAAATAAGCCAAGGAGAGCGAGGAAGACGGAGCGAGCGGCGCTTTTTGCGAAATTTATTGCCGCGATATATTCGCATCCATTAGATGCCGCTGCCTGCCCTCGCTCACGGCTAAGTGCACTCTTTTACCCGACGATCCGGGCCGACGAGTTCTCTTTCTTTTCTTCTTTCTTTCTTCCTCTCGCTCTTTTTTTTGCGAGAAACGAGAGAGCTAGCCGATCGCTTTGTGCGCGCCACAGTGAGCAAAGAGCGAAAGCTTTTTATTATTATTTTGAGGAAAAAACTTTTTCGTGGCGCTTATCAAAGAGAAATTGCTGAGGTTTTCCATAGCGGTAGCCAAACAGTGCTTGTTTGCCGTATATCACGGTGTCTGGGCGACGTAAAGAGGACATGAGCAGCAGTATTGATTTTTCTAGTCTGCGAGCCGTACTATACCGTATAGTGAATTATACGAACATCAACATTTTTCCAAAATTGCTTTTTTGGCGACAAAAGCGTCCAATAAAACAGTCAAAAATACAAATCCTTAATCAGCTAATGAAATGCAACTACATAATTTTTGAGCTTTAGCTCAAGTCTACAAAGCGAATTCGCAATATTCGTCTCGCAAAAGATTTACAATTGACTGGAGGCTATAACGATTAATATAAATTTCTTGGAAAATGGTCATCTGATGTTATTGCTAAGAGTTTACTGGCGTGTAGGCAAAATGCACGGATTGCAAACAGAAGTGATCAAAGAAAGCCGTCATAAAGCGTTTAGAAAACAAGTGTTTACACAGCGATGGTTTTCTTGTATTTGCCTAAAGATTTACCTAAGAATTACGGCGGCAGCTCAGCGCCAATTCCAGTAGCGGTTATATTCTCGAAAGAGAAAAGGTAAACCGATAAAAAATTTACTAGCCTCTGTGTGTCCACGGTAAATAGGCACTCGTTCGCTTTTCGTAATCACTGTACTAATTCGACGTGTGTACAAATTATCCAGGCGTGCCGTGTATTTACATCGAAAAAGACGCCGGTTATAAAACGATTGTAGCCTTTTTTCTTTCTCTCTCTCGTCTTCGGGCTGCCGCCCCAAAGCACGTATCTCGTTTCAATTACGTTTTACCGCCGCGATATTTCCGCGAAACGCGCAAATTACGCTTACATAACTCATTAACAATCGCACTACTGCACGCTGGAAGTAATGGCTGCTAGACAACACAACAACAGCATATTATTTAATGACCGTTAATTTTCAATAGCATGTACGCATCTTAGGAGAGGGGGGGAGGGGAGAAATAAATTAAGTCATAAATCAGGGTGTGCGCCGATGATTATTTGCCGCGAGTTAATATTACCCGCAAATTTTATAGCGCGCTCGGATTTTTATTTATTAAAATGGCGTAATTTATTGTCTGATCAAGATAAGACGTCGTGCGCTTGATAAACGATAAAAACGCAATTTATCGGCATTAAATCTATCTCACTCGTAGATCATCATTTAGCTTTCTTGCAAACTCACGTACGTCTACCTTGAGACTTCAACTTTTTTTTTTTACGTAACGAAAAAAAAGTAATAAGCAACTTTTTTGCCGTTTAATTAGACATCAAATGATGATGATACGGAAGTATTTCGGCGGCGCGACTTATATAAAGTTGACAACCAATCGAAACTAATGTCAAGAGCATTAGCGACGAATTGTCAGTGTTATACAGGCGATATAACGTTGAGAGACCATAAACTCCTCGTATAGAGCGTCGTTGCTTACGTACACGTGCACACGTACTTGCGAGTGAGCGACGAGCGCGTGCGCCCCTTTACACTTGTGCAGTAGCGGCGCTGTGGCGGCGCATCAGCCAGCGGATGTTAAATTTCGCGTGTGCTGCAGGTAGCGACGCGTCATCGATGTATGTGTATATGTACGAGCCTAGAGTCAGTTAATTGTGCATTATGTCGGTACTGAGAATCTTTGATACTGTATAAGGGTTTATTGACAGTTTTAGGGCTAAGGGTGAGATCTGACATATGGGGTATTGATATTTTACGTTCATTTTATTTTAAAAAAGCTCACCCGCTCTTTCATATTCCAGAATAAAGCAGAGGTATATTTTTCAATGGAAATTTTTTTCCAAAGAATGAATTCTAATTTAAACCTTTTTTCGCAAAATGCTTTTCTATTTCTTTTTTTCGCGATGTTCTCCAGAAATTAAAGCAAGTCTTTCTCGTACCGTTAAATTATTACACCGAGACAAAAAGCATCCCTCCTCTTTTTCTCACTCCCTCGCTTGCTTGCCTGTAAAAAATAATAATTCATGTGTCGCAACTCACGCCGAAACGAGTCACTCGTCAATTCTCTCTCTCTCTCTCTCTCTCTCTCTCTCTCTCTCTCTCTCTCTCGACGAAATAGAATGCAAAATTTTCAATTTGGTCGCGCATTATAAGCCTCAAGGCAAAATGGACGACCGCGAGTCGACGCACATACTATATATTACGTTCGAAAATTGAGAGAGCTTCTGAGAGACCTTGCATTCGAATATATACATGACAGTACGATTTATCGTCGTGAGGAGCGCATAGGCGAGCGAGCCGGTGCGGCGCGAAAAGGGCGTTTCGCGCGCGCGCGGATCTTTCGCACTCTTGTATTTTTTTCATTTCATGCCTCGCCGTGAGGTTAAAGTGCACGGAGAGTTATATACCTCAAGAACACCTTCCCCCTTTGACCGTTTCCTTCAGCAGTTCTTTTTCTTTCCATACGCGCAGAGCTTCTGCGTGAGCTGTATGCGGATATGACTTTCTTGACGTCTCGATATCGAGTCCCCTGCGCAATAAAAAACCAAGATCGAAGATTGAAGAGAAGTTGCTCGTCCGTCTGAAAAACGTGCAGACTGAGGAAGAAAGAGAGAGAGAGAAAGGGCACACGGTTTCTTGGAAATAACAGCGAGCCGAGAAGGAGTACGTCGCGCGCATATATAAGCGGGGGGGGGGGGGGGGGGGGGGTTTACCGACGCCGTCTTGTCGGCATGTAATATTTTTCCCAAAAGATTCCTTGGGAATTGAGAACGGTCTCACGTGAGATCGCGCCGAGATTGCCGCCGAGGGAAAAAGGAGGCAAGGAACTCGAAGGTTCTCTTCGGAGCAGCGCGACCACAGAGCGAGAGCAGCCGAGAAACCCAGGCTCGAGGTCGTTCGTACCCTCCTTCTCTCCTGCCAACTCTCTCTCTCTCTCTCTCACTCGACGGTCGATACCTACACTCGCCGCAACGTTGCCACCGCCATGCCTGTGCCCTCACCTCGCACGCGGCAGACCTCATTGCTTGCAACAGCGCTCCAGTTCTTCTTTGTCTCTTTTTTCGGAAAAATTTTTTCGATGCACAACCGTGACGAATCCAAGGCGAAACATCGTTTGCTTAGGACGCAAACTGTTCTAACAGCTCAAGGGTTGCCACAAGGAGCGGCGAGAAGTGGGAGAGAGAGAGAGAGAGAGAGAGAGAAAGATAGAGATAGAGAAAAAAGGGAAAGCGAAGCAGGCTTTATGGGAGACGAGCTTTCCTATGGGGGTCACATGACAGAGACGATGCTCTCGTTTTTCGCGTGTCATATTAACGCTTTTATTTTTATAGGCCAAGACGTTTATTTAAATGCGCGATAAAATTTACGAGATATGCGCGGCCGCGCCGTCGTCGTCGACGTTACGACGAATTGACCCCCAACGCGACGCGCGAGCGTTGTAGTTTAGTGTGGTGGTTAAAAGCGAAACTCCTCGATCATACGAACGATTAACTTTTCACTGCGGGTTTGCGACTAGGAGCAAACATTGTTTCCCTGTTTTTTGGCATTTTTTTTTTCGAGGGACTTCTGGCTTCATTTAGTGCAGTCAATAATGATTGACGGCATATGTACAAGTTCAATTGTCTATTGACGAGCACTAGATGACAATAAATGATCAATTTTAATAACTGGATAATGACATTGATAATTCAAGTCAAACTGCCGCTTGTAGAATTCGGCGTTCAACCTTTGAAAGCATTTTCTTGGTAAATCCCGTAAAAACATTTTTATTCACAGCAAAATTATACATGCACCAAATACACGCGCCATTAAAATTCACAGCGCAAATCCTAATTGCACTGACGATGAAATGCTATGATAAAAATTCAAGCTCCTCGGCCCGGGAAACGTCTGCAATGCCAAGTAAAAAGACGAGGGGACGTGTGGATATTTGTAAAGTATAATATGATGCTCGTAGATTACATAAGAAAGTGAGAAAATCTTTAGAGCAGTGAGCTCGTTCATTCACTCTCGATTTCAATGTGTTTTTATTACGCCTCTTAAATTCGCATTTATGAGCTCTTACGTTCTCTCTCCCCCGCGCTCGCAACGGCACACACACTCTCTCTCTCTCTCTCTCTCTCTCTCTTTCTCTCTTGAGAGCACCACACCACATCCATCTCGAGTGTGAATGCTCGCTTGCCATCGTCCTCGTCTCTTTTACACCAGGCTAACCTAAAGACAAATCGTCAAGTAAGTGCGGCTCTCTTTTGGCAAATCTTTTCGATCAATGATATTTGAATTTCTCTCTGTCTCTCTCGCACGTAAATATTTTTGCAGGGTTCTTTTACGAGGCTATTACTGGTTCACGCGCCCATTTTTAAAGAATGATATCGCGATATTTAACCGATACTTAAGGAAATGATGTTGTGTTCAAACTTATCGTTAAAAGAGTGCAGCGCTTTTGAATTGCGCTCGGCGTGTTGTAATCATTTTAATGTCAATTTTCGCGGTCTGCATTACATACAGCGGTGATTGACGATATGCCCGTAATTTCCTCTCCGCAGCCTTTCGACGATATAGTTTATAAAACGATTTATACAGCGCTTCAGTTTATCTCTGCAATTCCTTTATTTTCTTTTACGGCACACTTTGTATTTCTTTATTTTTAATCTGAGCGATGTATCGTTAACGCATTTCGGTATTTTGCCTCTCTTGGAGCGTGCGATATTCAATAGTACGCAACGATTGCGGTTTACAATTGAGCGATCTCGGAGGATTTGGCGGCGAGAGAAAAATGATGGCAGCGCGCGCGAAACGGTAGCTCGTGTCTTGAGAGAGTGAGAGAGAGAGAGAGAGAGAGAGAGAAAAGGAACAGCCAGTAAATATTTTATTAGTCATTATTGTCAGACAAGGAGTGGAGCTCGCGGGTAGCAGCTAATTACCAGATTTATTTACAATAGCTCAATTTAGCACCTCGGCTAATTTTTGGCTGTGGCACTCTTTTGTTTTGGAGCAGCCTATTGTTGCTTGCTGGTGCGCGTGAGCGTTTTATGCGCGTGGCGGCAGCGGCCAAGGCGATGAATTTATTGCCCCCTGGTGCAGTTCTCCAAGTTGCGCGTTGTATCTGAAAAGGCCGAGTCTCGCTGACGAACGATGATAAACGATAAGTTATGGCTTTACAAACCCGCCGGACGTCGTCATTTATCGCGCGGTGGCTGTCCATTTGCGCTTAACTACCTATGGATTACTTCTCTATAAAATAATAAACGTAAAATAACATTGTACGAGGGCACGCGCATGTGCTTTGATTTCCCGCTTGCTAGTTCAAACAAATGGGCGCTCGCCAATCGTCAATTATCCGTTGATAGTTTCATTATTGCAATTTACTACGTAGCCAATTTCTCCTATCCTATTTTCCCGCGATCGACTGCATTACGATTTATCTATTTTACTTAATTATCCTGCGCTCTATAATTACCTTAAATTCCTGTCGTTCTGCAATATTTAGCGACAACATAATTTTTCGACTTTTATCGAGTATCCATTAATTATGCTGCTAAGATCGTAAAATAAGTTAGTTTTCCAGCTCTTAATCTCATGTTGCATAGATTTATTTTCTTTTAGATAAGGGTAGAAATCCATAAATAAACTCATTTTTAAAGTCTGGAAAAGTTCCTATAACAAAAAAAATTATCACAAACAGAACATGACGGATCTCTGAGCTGACTTTCACGCAATCTTTTTATAATTATCTATGATTGATTTAAGACTTTATTATATAAGTTTCGTTCTGCTCCATTCGTTCTCACATACACATACACACATCACGACTTCTATTAAAATGCATTTATAAACGGCCGTGGTATCGGCACCGTTAAGCCGGAGATCGAGAGAGAGAGAGAGAGAGAGAGAGAGAGAGAGAGAGAGAGAGAGAGACAGACAGACAGAGAGGGAAAAGAAAAAAGCATAAATTTTTCTCAAGGCGATATCTCGAACCGAAGAAGGAAGCACGAATAAAAAAAGCAGAGAGAGAGAGAAATACGCGTATACGAAAGACATAAATTTTCGTACGTACAAGTTGCCTTACCAGCCCTGCGAGTAATGAAGACAGCCGACAGTCCGAGAGCGCGCGCGAGCAGCAACCGGCTGCGCTATACAATTATTAAAGCGGCTCTTGTGCGCGGCCATGATGGAGTAAAAAATAAAGGAAAGAAGGAAAGAAGCTCGAGAGAAGGAGAAACGACGACGAGCCACCAATTAAGATATCGATGGGCAGAGCCTTCTGAAATCTTTTGGCTCGGCCCAGAGCCGCGTGCGCGCGCCGGTTTTTAATTGAGCATATTTCTTAAAATGCTAATCTCCATCAACGGGTAAAGGAGCGCGCGCGAGCGTGGATGTTTCGCGCGCGAGACAGCTCAATAAATTGCCGATGTCCATATATCAAGCGCTGGAAAAATCAGGTGAAACATCGTTCTCGGATTCTTACAGTCGACAAAATAACACGCTCGGTGTCAAGCCTTTCATCTCTGCCGACAGACGCACGCGCGTGCATATGCCGTTTTATTAAAAATCATTCGCACAGTAAAATGGTTTTTACGGCGTTTGACACGCGCACGGCAGCTCGCCGCGGAGTCATCATTGCAGAGAAATACATTAGCTAATGCGCTCATGAGATAAGCTGTCGATTTTATATATTATACGCGATCTAATAATTTTGCAGTGCAATCTCTCCGTGTCCGCGAGAGAGAAAGAAAGTTATCGGTAATTTATAGCTCCGGGGCTTTTATATATCGTTACGGCTTTTGTAATTTTCGTAATGGCTTTCCCTGGTAAAGGAATTTTCTATTCCGCGCGCGCTCGCGCGAGAGAGGGACGACTTTGATACTCTCAAAGAGAGAGAGAGAGAGAGAGAGAGAGAGAGAGATGAGAGAGAGAGAGAGAGAGAGAGAGAGAGAGAGAGAGAGAGAGAGAGAGAGACAGGCCGACAGACAGACTGAGGGAGAGAGAGAGAGGGCTTTGCTTGCCCCGAGTAATTGCGAGAGTACATCGAAGGGGTAGCTCTACAATATAAGCGAGAGAGGAATGGTATACGTACAGAAAACCTTTTTTTTCTTTTCCTTTCTCTCGGTGGATCGTTTAAAGAAGACGTAAAGTCTGCGACTGCCAGTATTTTTTCCCCTTTCTTCCTCGGTGTTCGACAGTTATATCGTCTGCAAAAACCAAGTGCTCGCTTTATTTTATTTTATTTTATATTTTTCGTTTCTTTTTTTCCGAATGAAATTCCGATCGTAAAAAGCCACGGGTTTTCGTAAGAAATTATCTGGAATAAAACATCCGCATTTCAATATTGTCGAGCAAACAAATCGGCAAATAATCACGGCGAATCACGGACGCATTTCGCAAATAGAATAGCTTTGACGACGTGAGAGCTGGCCATTAAATATTCAAAGTTTAGGTCGTTCAGCGATATATCTCATAGAAAACAATATATACATCGTCGGATATGCGCTGCATAAGCGGCTCGTAAAAAAGATAAATTTCAGCAATATCGAAGATTTATCGGGCTCGAGCGCTTAATAATCCATGCGCTGGCGCGCATTACGGCCCAAAGTTCCTCTCTCACGACGGAATTAGTTTAAGCCGTCGGAGCACAAAGATGATCCTACCCATGAGTCAGAACCACATAGCTCTTCCGATGTATGTGTGTGTATCCCGTAAATCAGGAAGCTTACGCGAACGGAATCGGTCGAGGGATGACATCCTTTCATATAGATGGGTGTGGCACGTGAAAAGTCAGCTGATTTTCCTTTGACGCGCCTGCCAAAATGGCTCTTTCTCGTTTCAAATGGAAAATGGAGGCTTCTATAATCTCGTTTAGGGTGGAATAATGAAATCCTCGAAGCTCTCTCTCTCTCTCTCTTTGTTGAATTACATTAATATGGGCAAAAGAGGGGCCGACGAGTCGCTTCACTAAGCCTACGTGATGTTTCATTAAAGAGAGCTTTTGCGCAAATAGTATTGTTCGAAAGCTTTATACCTTGCACATGATATGGAGCATCCCCGTGGCGGCAAAAATGAAAGGACTCGCGAGCGAGCTAAACGTTTCCGAGAGCTACGCCTTTTCTCGGCGCGCGCAAGCGAGCGATCCGCGAGAAGAACAGCGCGGCTTTTGTCTTTTGCGCGCGGCCGTCAAAACTGATGGCTATTGAAATAAAAGTATCTCTCTCCCTCTCGCTCCGTAGTGACTCAATCTGCCGCTCCGCTTGCTGCACATTTTTTTTGTAGCTGACCGGTCGTCGCGCTTTCTAAGCGCTACGGCCTTCGCGGAATGGCTCCGCGAGATGATGATGATGATTATTGCGACTGATCGATGCTAGACAAAAGGGTTATTGATCCGTGACCGACAATTGTTTTTGGTGTGAAAATGGCCTTTCTCGGGGTGAAGATAATCGTTGCTGACTCTGTGGTATTAGAAAGTTTTTAGGCTTGACGTGGCCGTTGCGCTAGTTGAGATGTTTTAGAAGGATTTCTTGTTTTGTTATTTTGGATTCTCTACGACATCTCGTTCTCTTTTATTTGACATTCTTGGCGTTTTGTTTTCTACTCTGCCTTTTATCTTATATTAATTAAGTTAACTCTACGATGTGCTAATTAAATAGTTAATACTTTATGTAATAAGATTTGATTAATATTTAATTTTTTTAATAATATTTTGATAAGTGCAGTTTTTAATCTGTCGATGCTATCTCATCTTGATTCAATACTCCATCACTTTACAACATCAATCTGTAAATACGTTTTCAAAGGCGTTAACTGTAGATCTAAAATCTCAGTTGCAGCATTGAATCGCGTTGTCATTTGAGTCTCGAGCACGAACTCCTCTGAATCGCGACGACCCGTGTAAATATAAAAATACAAGCGGTATAGCGACTTATTTGGAGGTAGAAGTAGCTTTAGTTGTTCATTAAGAGATGGAGTGGATTGGATATAATTTCTTAAGGACGTCCCCCCACAATGGCGATCGGCAAATCGCGAGACCGATCCGTATCGTCCTCTCTCCAGAACAAAGTAAATGAGCGCGTTCTGATGGAAACAGCCTCTCCAGGTTCGCAATCAGCACAGTGTGTTCTCTCTCTCTCTTTCTCTCTCTCTCTCTCTCTCTCATCTCTCTCTCTCTCTCTCTCTCTTGCGGAGATCGGAGAGTTGGTGCTGCTGCTGCAAGGTAAAAAGGAGCGCGCGATTGGTCTGGCCCTCTCTCACTAGCAAGAAGCTCTCTCTCTCACTCTTCAAGTCCCGTTGGTTTCGCCTGGTCGGTACCAAGCTCGCTCTCTATAGTCGTCGCTTGGCTTACACGCTACCATCGTCGCTCGCTCACTGTGCGTGTTGTATATTTCTGGTCTCTCTCTCTCTCTCTGTCTCTCTCTCTTCTCTCTCTCTCACTCTCTCCCACTGCGCGACGACCAACGTTTTAAGCGCTCGGCGTACGGCGCGACTACCAGCTTGAGTCTTGTGCACCAGTTGTTTCGCGGGCTCTCGCTTGCGCGCCGGGGATTATAATGAGTGTGTGCTTGTGGCCTTCGTGTGCTTGACTGGCTGCATCGACCGCGAATCAACGTGTCGACCATTGTTTCAGCGGTTGAACGGCGACGACGAGCGCCAGCAGGCATGGACTAGAGGCGAAGATCGCCCGACGCCACGATCGATCATCAGTCATTGTCTGCCTACTCTGCTGCTGCAGTTGCCGGACAAAGGGATCAAGCGAACTCGCGCCATCGCATGCGAGCCGCTGCCGCTGCCGACACCGCAGCGACCTCTGCTCACTAGACGCCATTATTACAGCCGCAAGGTGAGTTACAACAAAAAAAAAAAAAAAAAACTGGTTCTTCTTCCTCTTTTTGCTTCGCCGCATATTATGTGTGTTTTGTACGCGCGAGGATAATGTATGCCACGAGGTGTGCCTTTTTTCTTCTCGTACCCAGAGTGTGATTAGTGTGCCACGAACTGCCTGCAAGAAATCGATATACCAATAGATCTTCGCTTCGATAGGAGCAAACGCGAGGTGTTGTGTTGGTCAACGGACATACTGCGAAATAAATCAATGTGTTTGTGCTAATTTTATCAGTTTCCGCAATTGCAAATGTGCAGCTATGGCCTTTAAAGTCTGGTCTGACCGAATAGCGAGTTTGATCACTGATCATCGTATGGCGAAACCAAAGCAAACTCGCGGTTGGAATCCACGTTCCGCGCAGTTGAAAAAGTCAGGAATATTTGTGGCAAAGGAACGCGCGAACGAACAAAATGGCACGAACGAATCGGCAAAGCTCGTGGGCGGCACGAGGATAGGCATGGCGTGGCGTGGCTGCCGCGGCGTGTGCACGGTTTCGTGACGGAGCTCCGCGCGCGCGCTGCGCTCGCGTAAACAGTG
This sequence comes from Phymastichus coffea, assembly GCF_024137745.1. NCBI lineage: Eukaryota > Metazoa > Arthropoda > Insecta > Hymenoptera > Eulophidae > Phymastichus > Phymastichus coffea. The sequence goes on along the minus strand of NW_026706857.1, from coordinate 1,493,099 downwards.
TTTTTGTTCAAATTACATGCCTGAGAATAGGGAATGCATTGTAGTGCACACCACTGCTGCTGCTGTCGAAGGTAATAAACATGCGCGCACACGAAGCAATTTTTTCTTTTTCTTTTCCGTCTTTTTTTTTTGTCGACGAAGCGCATCGATCTCGGTACGTGTGCATATTTTTTTTATGTCTTCTGGATCCCCTTGCGCTTGTTGTATATTTTCGCTTTTATTGCCACAGGTGTTGGGAAATATTTACTACATACACGTCTATAATTGCGTGCAAATAGCATTCCCGAGAAGCTGAGTGTATTTATTTGCATCGGGAATAAAACCGAAGGAGTGTTTGTTTATCTGAGATTTGAAATCAAATTGCCGCGAAAATTAGCGGCGTAGCATTTGTTTTACGGGCGCGGGAGAGAACATTAATTTCGTCAGCGAGCCGCGCTAACCAGAATCTGCGTGGCTAATTTCACGCGAGGCTTGTTTGCCGCTTCCGACGGAGGGCGATTCGTGACTCCGCCGCGAGTTATTACTTCGTTACGTTACGTGCTTTTGATAACAGCTTTTGCAGCGCCGACTTATCTTAGCGATTGCAATGCTCTCGCGAGGCTAGCTCGAACAAAGTGTAGCGTGCTGTGTTTTTTTTTACCGCTGTGCATTTCTTCGAAAATACCTCTAGTTTTTACAGTCATGCTTGATGCTACAAAATTAAATATTACAACTGAAAGTATGCGCTCGAATTTCTATTTTATTCCTAATAAAAAAATTTACGTTGCGTTACGTTAATGAAGGATGTTAAATTTTGATTAGTCTTTTTCCTTGATGTTGTGAACAATAAAATTAAAGTTACATTCGTTATAAATTTAACGGTGCAATATAAATTTATAAGTTCATCACCACTTCATTAACGTGGAAATTCAAAGAAAAATCAACAAAACATACAGAAAATGTGGCATAGCCACGTAGGAAAGTTAATCCGGCAGTGTAACGTCTTCACTTTTTTCTCTGCAATATTACTTCTAGAAAGTCTAGCTCACTCGCCAGCGAAACATGACCAATCTGGCGCGAAGCCCGTCCCCACGAAACTTTTCCGAAGAAAAAATCCAATCGACGTCTGGCTTGCCCCATCCACTGGTTAATTCCACGCACGTTTCTGTCATAAGGCAAAGCAAAAAAAGCAAAAGAAAAAAGAAGCAAGAGAAAGGGCTGACGGAAAAGTCGCCCTCTGTACTACCGCTATTGGTCAAGGGATCTTCATTAGTCGGAATGCCGAACGCACACGCTGGACGGCCATTAACGAACACCGAGAGAGAAGGGCGCGAGAGAGCTCTGGAATTACAAACGCATGTAGTTCGTTTGGAGGCCGTAGTTTTATGGTCGCGCACGTGCGCGAGGAATTATTTACGTGTCGGGGATAGGAGGGGGGGGGGGGGGGGGGGGGGTGGGGAGGGGGGTGGGGGGAGGGATAAAGTAACGAGGACGCGCTATCTAAATTATTACGCGAGCTGCGGATGTGATTATACTCTGTCAAGCCTCTGGGATTTCTGTGTTTATCTTTTGCCTGCAAATGTTGCTGCAGCGCGCCTATCTAATGAGATGGCGCGCAGGGAGATGCACGCGGGCTGCCCGCGGTTTACGGTGGCGCGACGTCGTCAAGGTTTTGCCTGGCACGCAGCTTCCTTTCGATCGCGGGGCAAACCAGTTTCATTCGAAGGAAAAGCAGCCGGCGCGTAGGTATCTGGCCGCGGGATGTTAACGCGGCTCCGTCTCTACTTAATTCTCGTACCCGAGCGAAACTTTCCATTTGTTTTAACGCCGCGGCATAATTCACAAATTATCCGTGAACCTTGAAGTGCACTTTTCACTCCCTCGAAAACACACTTTACAATTCTGTCTCTTTTACGGCTCGCGCAATGCATACACGATACCACGCGCCGGCATCCGCATCCTCGTCAATGCCCGCAGTAATTCCATCTTCGTTTCCTCTGCGAGCCCGGTGCGCGCGCCATATCTCCGTCCTCCGTGCTCGCGCGCCGAGAATTCTCCTTCTCACTCCATCTCAACCCCGCCGAGAGACCCTCTCAAGCGGACTAAATAAAATTCGAAATTTATGGAAAAGCGGGACAGGCGCATTGCGGCCTGCGAGAGAGATAGAGGGGAAGTTGCGAGCTATATCGCGCGTGTGGGCGCTCGCTCCTCTTTCTCTCGAGTGTGAAAGAGCGAGAGAGAGAGAGACGATGAGAAATTTACGCGTACGCAAGAGCTGCTTGTTGAGCGGCCCGCGAGCGAGCATTTTTGGCATGTTTACGATCTTTGTTCGATAGGCTCGCTCGCGATCACAGTCTAAAAGAGTGAACCTTCAACAAATTATGCTTTTTATTACCATCAATAATTTTTATAATAGAAACCAGTCGTTTTTTGCTAAATTGTTTGCCGATGAGACCTTTATTTATATGAGATACCTTAGAGGAAACCTTGTAGGGTTCTACACTTTTAAATTTAATGCGAGCGTATGTCTTGGTGTGCGGAATCAAACCGAGTGTTCGCCCAAGAGCCCTTCTCAGTAGTTTATGCTAATCCAAAGCTTTCGTTTTTGTTCCTAATAGTCAGGATAGTCTCAGTACTAAGTTTCACATTTTTGGCCGCTCGACTTTTCAACAAGTAAGCATCGTACAATAGTCTCGATCCAACAAAACGTGGCTCTACGATGACGCGAGGACGATAATAATAATGATCGCAATCGGGACGGCTGCGCGCGCGTGTGTCATTACATCGGAAAAAAAGCAACAGCGGAGGGGGATGAAGAACGCGGTTGGAAATGAGCGCAGCTCGTAAAAAATCCTCCGAAACACTGGCAATTTCGCCGCCAAGTGCCACGTCGACCGACTCGCAGCTTTCTCAGACTCACGCTCACTCGCACTCTCTGGGAAAATATCGCTTGCTTCTTCTTTCTTTCCTTCCCTCTCTCTCTCTCTCTCTCTCTCTTTCGTTCTCCCTCTCTCTCTCTCTCTCTCTCTCTCTCTCTTTCGTTCTCCCTCTCTCTCTCTCTCTCTCTCTCTCTTTTTCCCTCTTGCTTGGCTTGCCGAGAATTCCGCGGGCACGTATGCGCGCACAGCTGGGTATAATTTCTCGGTTGAGCGCAACCTCTACTCCTTTTTCTTTCACATCGCGCTGCCTCGGCAATGCTCGTGCCACGTATTTATGGTATCGATTGCCAGCTACGTACTGTAACGTATGAACTTACCTACGATATTTGTGTTTGGCAAAAGAAGATGCCAGGCTCCAGGCTCTTGCCGATAAAAATAAAATGTTTGCAGAGTAAATTTGCCTAGAAACTTAAATATAACTTACGAAAAAAGTCGGCACTCTTTCGCTCTTTACAAGCAATCAAGTTTAATTTCTTACTCTGCACGTTCGGAAAAAACAAATATTTCCCACGACCTACACAGATCCATAAAGGAGTGTTAGTCGCATAATCTTAACTAGTAATAATCACTCGTAAATCTCGTCCGACAATGTGCGTTTCTTACTTCCCCCCCCAAAAAAAAAGTCTCAATCCGGTTATGTACGCATTTTAATTTTAGAGAAGCTTCTCAACTTTCAACAGACTTTACGACGCTCATAGTGGCGAATTCTTCATTTTGTAAAAGTGCAATCCAAATCGGTTAATTATAAATCGCGCCTCGAGGTTATTTTCGCTTTGAGTGTTCGCCAAGATCAAAGGGAGGGAAACTCCGGTTCGATTTTCAGTGCGAGTACATGGATGCCGAAAAAGAGAGAAAAGAGACGAGAGTAAGAGTTGGTTTAATGTGGTTGATGTCAATGTTTACACTTTCTTTAAATATCGTTCCATAAATTTTTTTACGAGCCGTCGAGTCATTTTGGATTGTTTGAAGATATATATCCCAATGGGTAAGGCTGCAGCTATAATCTCGGCCCGAGTGGTAATTTTGTAAACTATTATACTACGTGCCTCTTTTTTGTGTATACACATTTTACTATCTATTAGTTATACGGTTACATATAATTATTGTAAAGATAATTATTATTAGATAATTTGGAGAATGCATCTAATTGATCTTGCACAAGATTAACATTTATATTTTGACAAAAAAAATGTGAGGAACAACAGTATTGCAATGCGAGTAGCTACCAATAGTTGCTCAAAGGTAAAGATAAATTTTCTAGAGAATCCTCTACAGTTAAAAGTAATTTACGTAATTCTTCGCATTGAGTGTAGAACTTAACGGTCGTAACATGTCGTTAACACAAAATCAAGTTAGTGAGAGAGAGAGAAAGAGAGAGAGAGAGAGAGAGAGAGAGAGATTCCAGTAATTTAAATCAAACCCAAAGAGTATGTAGCTCGTCGGGGTGTATATATAGGAAAATTTAGCAAAAGCGTTTATATAGCGTATAAAATTAAACGCGCTGAGTTGCGAATGATTTATTGCTCGCGAAAGTCAAAAGAAGAAAAAACATTTTTATATCGCCTTTTTTAATGCCTCCCCCTCTCAGCTGCTGCTCGTGATGATATATTGACTGACATTGGTCTATTAATGTAAACTACACTGTAAAAGTATATAAAATATAATTTATTGGAGTACTTTGTGTTGGCGTTTCAATAATAAGTTGAACGCTATGCGAGACCACATCGCCAAAAACTTATCGGCTCTAATGGTGCAGTAATTTCACACCTACGACGGTTTATAATTTAACTTGGAAAAAAATATATACGTCAAAAGTTTCGATTGAAAAAAAACATCGACACAAACAGTAGACTTTCGCGCAAGTGGAGACTAAGCATAACGTCGCGAGCTGTAGGAAAGGGAGCATGGCTGCCAAGCGTTGTACGATGGCGCGGTGTATACGTGTATAGCAACGTAGCGTTCTCGCTTTTTCCCCTCCGATTCCAGTTCTCTTTCTCTCGCTCGCTCCCCCTTCCGCTCGCGCGCCAAAGTCAAGCCGGCCCCCTCGGCATGAAACTTGCCAGCAGCACCAGCGTCGCGTCGTCGATTTTTTTTTTCCCGCGTCTTGGATCGAGTTTGTCTGAGTCCGCCATGATAATGTCCGCTCGGCAGACGAGTCGCGAAAGAAATTCGATACTGCCTTGTGCGCGCTTTTATCGCTCCAAATTTTTTAAGAGCTCGCCAGAGTACTTTTCGGACAGTACGTTTATTTGTGGTCCCCGAAACTTTTCGTCTGACGTTCATTATTATTCGTTGAAATTTACGTACTTTGCTTGTCGACAGTTTTTTTCTTTTTTTTTTTTTGCAGGGCTTCGGTATTAGTGGCAAGGTATATCGCAAAAAACAAGTTGGATCCATACAGTAGTACGAGTCAATAATTCATACGATCACAATTACAATAGGTATTATTCTCTCTACATCGCGTAATTTATTATGTAGCTTCGACGGTGATAAAATCAACGTAATGAACTAGAATGACTATCACGATCGGCTACGAGAGAGAGAGAGAGAGAGAGAGAGAGAGAGAGAGGCAGACAGACAGAGAGAGACAGATGACAGTAAAGGTTAAAAGCAAAATCCTTTCACAAAAGCCACGGAGAGAGAATGAAAGTTACCTTGACACGAATGTATGTATCCCGCGAGTTTTCCATTACTTCTAATCGTCATCTCCAGCTTGTAATTACATTGCCGTTTTTATGATCGCTGTATAGCCACTTATACATATATACCATTGTAATAGATGATCAGAGCGGTATATGTGGCACTTGAATTTTTTCCTACTTCCCGAGCAGAAATAATCCAAATAATTTACACTCGCGCGTCGCGGACTTTTAAGATTACAGCGCGCGTGTCGGCTTTAACGTTTTCTCGGCAAACGCTGTGTGAAAAACCGACAACGTCTCGCGAGAAAACAAACACCATTGGCGTTTTTGTTTGCCGAGCCGACTATTATACGTTCAATTTATAATAAGGCCACACTTGTAAATTAAGGCAGCGAGAAAAAGCATCGCAGCAGAGTGAGACACTCGTAAAAGAGGCGCAGTTGCGCGCATTGCAATTACATATATATCGGCAACGTCCGCGCGCGCGGCTTGCGGGTCCCTCGCAGCAAGAAATCTTTCTCTCACTCGTGTATGCGTACGCGATCGAAGAAAGAGCGTGCATGCATATACGCGCCCGTACCTACCTCTCCCTCTCTCTCACTGGCGGAGCGGCCATTTTGAATTCCTGTACGCCGGCGTGCGCGCCCGATGCGCCTTGACGCTATTATTTTCCGAGTGTCAAAAACGCACGGGCTACATATACATCTGGCTCTCTCGGTCTTTCCTTTTCTCGTTGTCGTTATGCACCCCCGCAGCTATATAACACGCAGACGAGAGAGAGAGAGAGAGAGAGAGAGAGAGAGAGAGAGAGAGAGAGAGAGAGAGAGAGAGAGAGAGAGACAGTACAGACAGACAGACAGAGAAAGAAAGAGGCTGCACCGACAACAGAGGTCCACTGCGTTTCTCTGTCTCTTCGACTTGCGTGAATCTTTTTTTTTTCTTCCGCCGCCAATATGTGCAGGCACGTGTGCGTGCACGCGCCCACAGAGTTGAACGCGTGTGGGAGAGGCCTGCGGCATTTGCATTGCTTCGCGACCGTACTCCGCTCTACGCCTGCGCTTTATTCGGAATTTCGCGTTCGCGTGCGATCTTTTTCTCGTCGATTCTGCGAATAACATTCAATCGGACGTCCAGCTCTCAGTTTCTGATTTGTTTCCTCGAAATACATTGCCATCTTGATGCGTAACTTTTCGACTTTATCTTTCTGGTTATTTATGAGCATTCGCAAAGAAGTCAATTGAAAGGAAGTAAGTTTTCGCAGTCTAGATTTCAACGCAGCTCTTAAAAGGAGCAGCGAAGGAGGCTCGTCGGCTACATCATCGCGCGCTGTCTGGACAGAAAATTTCAGGCCGAGCTGGGGTCTGTTCTGCTCGTGGAATTTGTTGATCTCAATGCCACACTCTAACGGTCGAGCAACAATAGCCGCGCGATGTTACCCTATCGCTCGGCGCGTCTGACCCTGAAGATATAATTTACGACCATAGGTCCAGTGAGGCGAACGCATAGTTTAGATGGCGCAAGCCGAAAGGGAAGCAAGTTGAAAAAAATAAGGTCACTTTTGTGCTTCGGAGGCTCGAGTAAATACTACGGATTTCTCCTTTGATGCTCTGACCTTGCGCAAGGAAAATGCGCCTTCGACACAAAAAATGTTCTCTCTGTCACTTTGGTGTATTCTTGGATTAGTTATTCCATCAGCTGTAGCATAGCGCTCCCTGTGATATTAAAGACTCGGCAAGTACGGAAGAATAAAAAAACGATTTAAGTCGGTGAGTTACTAATAGAATTATTAGATGCAGAGCATCACGCGAATGCAGAAAGTGGACTGATGATGATCGTTTGGCACTGGTGTACTAACTAACACGCAGGGCAGCATCGTCGCGCGCTAAACACCGAAGCGCGCCACGGCAGCGGAGCAGACCATAAACCATCCTTTTTCATCACAGTTAACTTTAACGCATGTTTTCATTCATTTCTGTCTGCTAGTGGCGCGTGCGCGCGCGCGGCTCCGAGATAATAAACCACTGGCCTCTCTCGCTCTCTCTCTCTCTCTCTCTCCCCTCTCTCTCTCTCTCTCTCTCTCTGGCTCGTATAGTCGCGCGAAAGTGCCCTCATAAAGCAATAAAGCGCTTTTTGATCGCGATTTTCGAAAGGTGCGCGTGCGCGCGCATTCCTGCGCACGAGAAAAAATAAACGCAGCGGCAGCAGCGCTGCGGCGCACGTGTCATCGAGAGAAAGGAGCGCGTGAGTTCGCGCTCGTAAAAAGAAGGCAACAAACGGTAAAGCACTCGGTGTACGATCGCTTCTGTAATTACGATTACAAGCCTAATTGTTCGTCGTCACCGAGAGAAAGAAAGAGAGAGAGAGAGAGAGAGAGAGAGAGAGATAATAATGATAAAGAATGAAAAGAGCTACTGCTGTTGCTGCGAGGGGCTATTAGCGTTACTGCTCGCTCGCTGGAGCGGCCATTAATTCACCTTACATACGCTCAGCGGCTGCGTTGGTTTCTATCGGTGAAAAGGTAGACGCTGCTGCAATTAACGATGAGGCCCCGAGCTGCTGCTGCTGCTGCTGCGGCTGGCAAGCGGAAAACATATTGCACAAGAGTGAGAGAGAGAAAGAGAGAGAGGGAGAAGGGAACAGAAGGAAGAAAAAAAGTACCGGTCAGAACATGTACGTACAGGCTTGTTGTAAACAAATTACATGCCGCGTGCGCATGTGCATGTATACGTTCGTTCGCTGCAAATTGGGATGCCTTGGAGCTGCGTGAACGTCGTTTATCTTTCAGCTCGTGCACTCGTTCACCATGCGCACCCAAGCGCAAGTATTCCGAACAGGTTGCATTTTTCCTTTCATTTTTTTTTCTTGCGTTTCAAAGTTTATCCAATGAGTTCGATGCTTGAGAAACGCTGTTTTTTCAATTTGATTGTGAAAGGAAAAAATTGTTGAATAGAAGAAATACAGTAACTCAATAATCCAAATTCAACTAAAAACCAAGTATCAATACGTTTACGAAACATGCTGCTTGTCCGATTGTAAACAAACGTTTGCCAAATTAAAATGTTTTTACGACTTCATATATGCGAGCATGAACTAAAATCAGCGTTTAGAAAGAGAAAGAGAACCAGAAGATAGATCAGTTACATTTGAAAGTTGTGAGAACAGCGTGATTCAAAGTCAATGAAATGTTTAATATACTCGGTCTAATTTGAAAATTATAAATGGTGAAGTGTAGTTAGAGATATAGGTATACGAGATTATTTATCGTGCAACGAAAATAGACTTCTGTATCAACTTCCTATGTTTAGAACACAGTGCGAGAGCAAGCGCGAGATCGCGTCGGCGCCTTAACGCCAAGCCTTTATGGCCAGCGACACGTTCGTATAAACTTTAATCTTAAATTTCGTCAGCCAACATTTCCGGTACACATTATTATTTATACATGCCTTTGAACTTTAACTCAAGTCCAAGTCGCAATTACGTATTGTGAACAATTGGCTGAATTGGATCTGTGAATTCTGAAAACCTAATTTGAGAAGACTTAATCTGCATAAGTGAAATAATATGAAGTGCGTATAATATTTTGAAAGGTCACTCAAGCTCCGACTTTGTCATTTACGAGAAAGCTCCATTATATACGAGGGTGGACCTTGGAATACATTTACGTCTGGAGCATGTTTAGCTAATGCAATCTCCAAGTAGAGACGGTAGTCGCCCTTTTGTTTATGCCAGCCGAGCTTCGTCAGAGTTTTATGACGCTATTTTTTTTTCTCTCACTCGAGGAAAATAACTTTTCATCGTTGTGCGCGACCAAGGAAACACCCTCGCACTTATAATGCTTCTCCTCTGGCGTTCAGGGGTAATGTAATATTTTTCTTCCCCAACGCGGAATCTGTATATATCTATGGTTACTGGACTAACCAGTAGTCCTGCGAGAGATACGTCAGACACGCGATATATTTTTTTTTACCGACATCAGATCTCCGTATTACCGACCAGCTTGGGTTGCGCTGGGTTCCTCCCTTTTTCGGGAGATGGCAGTCGTGTCAGAAAATTATTTCAGCTTGCAGCGTGCCCTTTGGAAGCCCTAATCACACGCTTTTCAAATTGTGAAACATTATTTTTCTGAAATTTGAAACTTGAAAATAGAAGTTTAAAAAAATGATAACTTTGTGAGAAAATGTTAATGTGAAATCGGCCGCGTAGCTGCATTCGTTAAAATTTTTTATTTTGCATAGTCTTGAATTATGCAATGTAAGATAAATTTCAAATAACGCATCTATTTTTTACAAAAAAATTCTTTATTCAATCTTTTGAACTCTTCTATACAGTTGATTAATAATTACTAGTTCCAATTTACATTGTATTTTCCAACCACTTTCATTAGCAAGATTTACAAAACGGTTATCAATTTATAAAAAGTGACGGTGTTCAAATAGATACTTACGAGGCTTCTATATATTTAGTTAATATTGGATAAAAATCATAGTTGCAGTATACAGATTACGCAAGCAATTCACTCATTTTCCGCGAAATTTATTTTTAATGTATATACAAGAATCGACATTCAAACTTGAACAACAACACAAATACGTACTCATGCAAGTGATATCGTAGAACAGTACTCGCGCAGTATACAAAAGAGCTAATAAAGATATATCACGTCCCCAGCGGAACGCATCCAATCTCGAAATCAACAACTCTCCTTTTGTTGGTTATTTTTCCTCCATTTCCTCATATTTCCTTCCTCTTTCAAAGATATTCGCAAGATATATATAGCCGCAGGTCGTCGAATAGCGCGACGCAGACGGCATTAGCCTCACTGGTGCCATTCATTTTTACACCCCTCATTTCCATCTCCGTTCCATTTACTTTCTTAAAAAGATTCCCATCGCCGGGGTTTCGCTCCATCCCCATTTTCCGCATAACAATGATGGGCCAGCAAGGCAAGAAAGAGAGAGAGAGAGAGAGAGAGAGAGAGAGAGAGAGAGAGAGAGAGAGAGAGAGAGAGAGAGAGAGAGAGAGAGAGAGAATGAGAGTGAGACGCAGCTTTGCCTTCCGCCTGCCCACTAAAACGTCTTGGCACGGGCGCGCAAAAAAAATGTTATTTATCGCCTCGCTTGTTTCTCTGCACGCGTCCCCGAGGCAAATCCGGAAAACCAATGCGGTCTATCCTCCACGCCTCCACACATTCCCCCTCCACTGCTTCCCTCACAGCTCGCAGCTTTCTGTCACTCCCTCGTTTTCTTCTCCCTTGATCCTCTTATACAGTTAGCGAAAATCCTTCAAGCTCGCCACTTTTTTTCCTTCTCTCTATCCGAGGGATGCAACCTTCGGATATATATGGCGTTCACGTAGCAATCCCTAAAATCAACTTCCTCCTGGATTTTCTTTTTGGGGGATATTTTCGGCTTTTCTCGCCATATTATTATTCCCCGAGGCACGTTCGCCGCCGCGTATTTTAGGATGCTCGAATTCTGGTGTTCTCCACGTATCTAATTTTGATTTACGCCAATTTTGCGTTCACTTTCCCGACGCATATTGTGTAATACATTACGAATGTATTCAGAATCCCAAGGATTCGTGTTATCCCTTTTACGGGAGCGAGATTTCAGATAGAAAGGAAAACACCACGTTTTATTTTAAAAGTTTTTTGCGCAGACAAAATTTAAAGGACTGGCTGAGCAGACAAAATGGAAAAGGGGGATGTTGGAGAGAGATAGGACTTTCGCTGCAAAGCGAAATGGAAAACGGAGAGAGCGAGCAAGAGAGAGAGAAAGAGAGCGAGAGAGAGAGAGTCGAAGAAGGAAATAGGGTTGAAGCTCTGAGCTGCCAGAGACGCCTCTCATTAAGCTAAATTGTCTCCCAGGATGAGCTTCCTTAATTACTCGGTCCTTTCCGCCAGGCTTCGTGCGAGTTCTCTCTCTCTCTCTCTCTCTCCCTCTCTCTGCGGAGTGACAGAGTGAGAGAGACAGACGAGTTGATACCTTTTACATCCACGCGTTTCTATCTCCCACGCTGCGGCATTCTCTCTTAGCCGACATGAGTTTCTCCAAATTCACTTCGACCCCTTGCTGACGCTTGATTTAAGACATGCCATGACTTTTCCTCGATCGCCTCTGAAAAAATACAATTATACTTTTTATTCTGCTATATCTTGGTTGACAAAATTAAGAACCAAATATAATTTTAGAGAAACATCGTGGTTGCTGAATTAATTTCTTCCATCTACGTCGAAGAAACTTGTGTACTATATCCGCGTTATCATTCTGCATCACCGTTAATTTTACGAGAGACAATTATGTTACGAAGCTTATTTTCCTTCTTTTGAATCTACAAAACACGTATTCTCTCTTGAAGTTCGTAGAAAATGTAACGAGAAAAAAACTATTTCTTCATATTACTCGCGCGGAATTTTAAATGAACCTTACGAGACGACAATTAAACTCCATCATTGAAAAAAAAGTAGAGAGACAAAGAATTCTAGACATTACATTTACGAACAAGTAGTAGCAGCGCGACGAGGAATAATATCAAGACACTTTGCGAGAAGATTGGAACGCGAGAGCAGAGGCGAAGGAAGGAAAAAAAGTAAAATGGAGTTTTTGGTAGCGATGCGTCTGCAAGAAGAGGGATAAGTATAAAGGCGCTGAGAGATCGAAAATGAGAGCGCGAGAGAGACTCGGCAAGCTTGGGCGATAAGGTATAAGAGGTGGAGGTGTACCCTCTAAATATGCTAATACCGTCTACAAGAAAGAGAGAGAGAGAGCGCGCGCAGGGTAATGAGTTCTCTTCGTGCCGCTCTGATCCGGCCGACTACTATGCATACATATTCTGTCATAAACACTCTTTCTCTCTCTGCCAGCATCACACACAGATTGCTTTATACTCGCGCCCGGCGCAACGTTGCTGCTGGTGCATCCGTCGCTTCTTCTGCCACCTGAAAAAATAATCAATGTGAAAATAATTGAGTCGAAGTAAGACGATAGACATTATTTTTTCGTTACTGAGCTTAGGTTTTGTCATTGCCGTACTGTCTATGAATTCAAAATGGAATCGCCAAAGTTGTAATTACTTTTGTAATTAGAAACCAAACATGATCATTTTTTTATTGCTCATATTAAGCATTTTACGATTTTTAAAATCTATAAACTAATTGCCGATTTTACATGCGTATAATGCGTCATAATAATCTATGATTTTCATGCGTCATCTGGCAATTCGGTACCGTCGTCTGGTTCTCCATAGCGACAAGCAACAACAGTACAAATATGACAGGTGGCTGAAAAAAGAAAATCAAATTTGATTACATCACGGATGAATAACGTACGCGTATGTATATCGATGACCGTAAATTCATAAAAAGAGGGAAATAAAAGATAAAAAAGAGCAGAAGCGAATGTCCGGCATTACATACACGTATATAGCAGCTGATACAGCAAAGCATTGGGTTTAATAAGGCAGCAGCAACAGCAGCAGCAGCAGCAGCGTGAGCAGCAACTGGCACACGTCCAATAGGAACGTCAGCCATTCAGGCATTTATTCCGTGGGAGAGCCAGGGGGCAGCGTTAATCCGAGGACTCGCAGGTCTAGTAATTTCCGCGAGGTCTCTCCCCTCTTCCTCCCGCCCATATCCGGCCATCTCTCCCCCACCCCCTTTCTCGCTCTCTCGTCCATCACATTTTCAATTTCCACCACGTTTCCCGTTTCCTGCAGGACGACTGTGTTTGATTCCCCCCTCCCCTAGATAAACCGGACTGGATCACTCACTCACTGCCCCCGATGGAATCTGCTCGGAATAAAGATATAGATGCGCGTCTGTGTGTGCGAGGGGAGGATCGTTTTGTTATTCTACTGGCGAATCGTAATTGTTCCTCTTTTTTTCGACGGACGCTACCAAATTTTCCGTTTTTAGTGGTTCTATCGGATGCTACTGTTGTTGCTGACTCTACAGAATGCTAATCGCAAGCACACGGCTTTTTAGTACGTTACACTATGGCGTCGCTATCGGCTTTGTCGGTTTATGATTATTTATTGGGGGTTGGTTAGACGTGATTGACATTTTCATGATGCTTTTTTTTCCCGATTTCCATTGTTACCATTTGGCTTCGAAAACTAAAGTCTGGATTTTCCAAGGGAAAATTCCTTGTTATTGATTTGTTGATGAGTATAACGGCCAATTATGTCGGTAAAGAAATAGAAATGTTTATCTTATAAGAGGGTTTTTTGGAATAAAAGTATATTAAAATAAATAAAGTCAGAATTGAATGATTAGTATAGCAGCGATAAATAGAACCCAAAGGACAGTGATTCCACGCTTGTTACAATAGTAAATACACTTTGTACCAACCTCAACAATTATCCTTAAGTTTCGAAAACCTTAACGATGTATTTATTGCTGGCGAAACAGCACTGTTGTATTTTGAAATAACTGCAAATGGTCTAACGGAAAACGCGGAAAATAACAGACTTGTCAGTGTCGCTTTTCAATACTCCACAGCGCACTCCATAGCTAACATTGAAAGCGCCATTGCGCTCCCGACGAAGATCGCATTCAAGCGACTATATACAATACTCTACGTCGCGACCATCGCGCTCGGCGCACAATGGCACGGTCCCCAAAAACTAACGCTCCTATCATAAATCTTCGCGTGAAGCGTCGGAACGACGTCTTCTATGTAATTTCGCAGATTTATAACGGAAAAGCCCGTAGCAGTGAGCGTTCGATGCGCGCTTTCTTTATGAGATCGGTACAATAACAACGAGAACGGGAGAGAAAGGCGGTACAGGCCCCCGGAAAATCGGAAGTCGCGTGGCTCTTGAAAAAAGGGGGAAGAGGGAAACGAGAAGGAAAAACTGGCCCGCGAGCGGCATTTTTATAGGGCCATCAAATTACGCGCGACCACCCCATAAAACGCTTCAAGCGCTCTCGCTCTCACTCACTCGCGAGGACATTAGCGCGCGCGCGGCCGAGAGTAACTGTGGCTATATGTGTGCCACCTGCACAACACGCGAGACACGGAGGATTCTTTCTCGTTATGAGCAGCGAGCGCGCGCGGAGGCTCACCTGGGAGCGACGGCCGGTACAACTCGTAAAGCCTCTATCGCACCACGCGCGCGCCTGTGTCTGCGCGACACTGCGAACTCACCACCTTTTGCACGTCATGCGTGTGAATTATTGGCCCGATTTAGAGATGTTTAATGCCTTCCTGGGCTTTCTCTACGTTAGTTTATCAGGTTCGATTTATATTTCTTTTCGACCAGCCATATTTCGTCTTCGGCTTGTTTTTCTCGCTTCGAAGCTAAGATATTACCGCCAGCAGATCCGAGTATACCAATTGGCTAGCGCTGCTATTTATTGGGATATTTCGTTGCAAATAAAAATCTTACCGCAGTTTCTTACTGGTCGACCGAGCTCACGAGTCAATTCTAACAGAATCTACGACAACGTTGAATTACGACTTTGTGCAGAAAAAAATCAAGTATACAGTACTAATTACGAGATAAAAATTATGAAATCGAGATGACACGTTAATTGCAGCGTGAGACGGATAAAAATGAGACGACCGAGCACCTCTTTCCCCCATCGAATTCAAGGATATGTAAATCACATACGCCCAACAATGTTTCACGTTACAAGCGCGATCGAAGGTCACGTTAACATTGAGTACTGCGTGTATAAACCGACATTCAATAATATAATTAATGGCATAGCGCGTGCCGACGTTTACCCGCGCAAGCTTTCAATGCGACGATTAATATATGAGCCGTTAATGGTCAACGGAGACGCTTGACTAGCGGAAACACCCGTATTTTCGACGAGAGAGTGGAAAAACAGCCATTTCATGTCAATGATGGTGTGTTAAGCTACGACACCAAGTTTTGAGTTGCAAAGTACGATATCCTGCGAAAAACTAACATAAAACTAGGATGCCAGACGTTGCGTTTTTTCTTCAATTTTAATGGTTTTTCTATTTTTAAATTTTAATGGTTTCTCACGCGCCCATAAACAAACATAATTTTTTCAAACAATCAATCAGATTGAAACTTAAACGTCACTTGCTTAGTCTAGAAAAACAGTGCGTCACCTTGCGATCTACATAATTTACGTTTTTAATCAAACACACGCGTAAACAATGCTTCCGCAGACAGTAAATCGTAATAAGTATAAAAGCGATAACGAGCAAAAAAAAAGACTACACGTAATCTAGTTTATCAGTCGGCACTTGGTGCACATACGCATATGTGACACACACACACACACAAACACGAGCGCGCGCACTCGGAAAGAAATTTACCGACGTTCATGCACTGCACTCCCCGTCGGTGCCGTCTTTACGATATTATCTCTCGGTCGCTCCTCACATCACGCGAATATAAACACAATGCCGCCAAGTCGTTTTCCTGTCGATTGCCTCGCGAATAAAAAACGAAAGGAAAAACTCGTGGCTGCTGATTTCGAATCCGACGGAATGATTTTGCACACATGTGGTTGAATATTAAAGTTACGAGAATTATTTGTTCTACATTTTATTTGGAATAATTTACCTTGCGACGATACGTAACGATTAAAAATATATTTTTAGCAATGCCAGTATCGAATTTTTTCTTTAACTCGGATGATTCAAGGCACGCGAATATTTACTGTATAAATTTATGCGTTACCGAGCAAGTAAAAATGTATAATGGATTATACGCCGATCGAGCAATGAAAGCCTTTGAGCGGCCGCCAATCGAACCGGTTCGCTACAGTATGCAGCTAATAAATTAAAAGGCTTACATACGATCGACGCCATTATTTATATTTTGACTTAGAGCAGCTCTGTTTCCATGTTTTTTTTTTATTTTTCGGAAAGCAATCGGAATGTTGTCATTGACGAACACGACCGTAAAATGCAACGCTAAATGAATCAATGTAACTCAGCGCTGCGATCACGTTTGCAATAGAACGCGCGAGTCGCTTAAAGATTCTACGCATGGAAAAAAGACAGAGAGAGAGAGAGAGAGAGAGAGAGAGAGAGAGAGAGAGAGAGAAACAAAGGAGGGACCACCCACTAACCGGATTGGCTGATTACTTTCTGCAGAATTCAGCGTGACGATTGAGAGGCAACCGCGGTGTGGCACGAGTCGGAGGGATTAAAAAGCTAGCGCGAGCGAGCGAAGCGACTCGACATCGCTAATTGGCAATAAATATGTCGAGAGGATCTTTCGCGTATCTTCATAAACGTTTTATATTCCTCTCGTGATGCCCTTCCTTTCTAACTTCTGATTTCGTATAGAATTGAGGAGGGAGACCATTTTTTTTTCTTTTCGGCGGGACGTTCTGGCTGCAACATTGTATATTTATAAACTGTTGCGAGTTTGAGATAAAAAATGAAACTATCTGCATAAATAGATTGGATTGACCAGAAATGGACGGAGTTTTTGGCGAATAGCGATGCAATCTGTCCACGAGTAATTGTTTCAGTCGACTAATGGAAATATTTTTACATTTACTCGCGTTCAACGCGCATTGTTTGACAATTTCAAGTCTTATCTGCGACCAATAATTTTTACTCACTGAATCGTCACACATCACGGCATGCTCACTTCGCGAATGTAAAATTCAGGTCTGTCGACACTCGATAACTCCCCGGAAGACGAGCCGCAAAACATTGAGGCAACAACAAAATTACAATTGAACAATAAAGCGGAAATTTTTTGCGTTTCGATGAAATTCCAAGTAACTGAAAGAGGAAGCAAAAAAGCGCGATCCGTCGGTCGCCGCGCGTCCCAATGAGTTTTTTACGTGTGCTCTGGTTCACGAAAGCAAGATTTTTTGAGGCCGTCGGCCGTCTTGCGGTACACACGGTGGCAAATATATTACGTCTCTCGTAAAATTAAGTTTTTACGATCATTTTATGGATGAGCGCTCGTGCCACGGCGTCGATGTGCTCTATGCGCTCGCGCTGTCTACCTGCGGAGAGTACACGCACACACGCCTTTCATCCTCTCGGCCAAGGCGCAGCACTTACATTCGTCATTACACTCTTTACTTGTACGGGGCCCATATGCTCTCTATGTATCTCGTGGCATGGACTTTTATGGACGAAATTTCTGTTGTGCAGTATAACGTTCGTTTTAGGTCAACAGCACAAGTGAAAGGGTCGGCTATGGGCTATAACTGTTTGTATTTTCATATTGCAACACTTTTAAATCATTGCTCTGTCGCTGTTTTTGATGATAGATAGCCATTCTACCCTTCACAATCAATGAATTAGTTGCAAAACAATCGCACGTCACTGAGGCTTTCTTTTCTGTCACACTATCACGACAATCGCATCTATCGCACGAATCGACGTTCGCTCAACTACAGTCTGTAGCAAACTGAGCATCCGGAGGCAAAACGAAAATTTACCAAACGTTCGATGTTTGCGGAGGAGTGAAACTTTCTCTTACAAAAAAAAACAAACAAAAAAAATTAGAGATGCACGGAATCTCCGTTGCGTCGGCCTAAATCCACTGAAGGGCTCTGAAGGAGAAACTTTCTAATTTTTTTTGCCCCGTGAAAATACTTGTGGATTGCTAAGCTGAGCGGCAGCTCGATTTTCAAAACTATCGACTGAATTTTTTAGATGGCTTTTCAAGATGTTTGGCCTGGCAGTATCGCCTATTGCAATTCTTTAGCTGTAAAATGGCCGACGAAAAATATTCGCGTCCTTTGGAATCAAAATGAAATCGCGCGCGTTCGAAAAAAATTCCTATTTACATTCTAATAGTTCGATAAATAAATCAACGGCCACAAGTCTAAAAATGAATAATCGCGAAAGAAAAAAAAAATCCCTTATTCACGTCCGTCCAAACGCGCATTCCTACGGTTAAAGACGAGCCTCTGACCCCTTTCATAATAAATATAAAAATTAAAAACCGAAACAACGGCCATTCGCGAACAATAGGCACACACATTTCTCGAGTTCGTTCGAACGAATGATTTTAATGAAACGTTGCCTCGGCATATATCCTCATGAATAACATGATGTCGTGCGGTGTGCGTCTGTCTCATCCTCCTCTCAAACCCGTCGCGTATCACACGCATCGCAGCCGCATTAATTATCTCTTATGCTTTGAAGAAGACATCAACTCGTTTCACAATGGCGTCGTCGTTCTTCGTAAATATATAATTTACGGAAGTTGCGTGTATGCGTGTGCATGTATATACACGCAGCCGGCACGTACAGCTGCCTCTCGTGTCGTTTACTTCTGTGTGTGCGAGCACGTATGCAATATATACGAGCTGTATACGAAGGGGGAAGCCCGAAAAACGCGCGCGTCCGAAGCACGGCCTATGTGGATCCTCGCTTTTGAGAAATAGGGTGGGCCGTGCGTACGCGTGTGCGCGCTGATGCGCGTCATTTTTCCAGCGCACAAAATGAGTGTTGGCCTGCGTGTGTACCCGCAGTGCACTACTCTTCATTAAATGTCTTTATTTTACAACTACGTTACTGTTATTACACAGCATGTGGTCTTGCAGAGGTAGATACAGGTAGGAAAGTTCGCTTAAAACAAAACATGTATAGTTGTTATAATGATTTATCTATAAACTTTTGTGTATGTAGGTACAATTTCAGCTATTTTCAGAGCCGAGAGCCATATACTTTATCTATTAATTTCTTTTCGTATATTTCGTTCAAAAATCTAGTAGGTTTATTGAATTTCCTATTAATTTCATATGTTATTTAATCGCATTTAACCGAGTCAGTAGCTTTTTGGTGTTTATTTCGAAATTTATTATTTCTGAATGCACATATATATGTATATTTGTCTGGGTTTCTTGCATCGCGCTATTTTGTTGAATGAGGTCTTGCGCATATTAGACACGTAGATTCATTGATATATTTTGTTGCACTACGTCCTATTCTTTATAACCACACCACATTTGTAATGAGGTATAATGTTAAGATCGTCATATACATTACAGTCCTGGTGGACAATATAAATGTTGTCCATACTGTTTCTAGTAAAGTTGTGTGTAATACTGAAGACACTTTTGATAGCATTCTATACGGTTTAATACTTTTTATTTAATATCTTGGTTTTTAATTTTTGAATGTGTGTTTTTCTAGACTGAGGTGTAGGTAGATTTAATACGCGAATAAAATATCAGCTTGTATTCAGACCATATAGAACGAAAAATCCCCGTTAACTTTGAAGTTTATTTCATAAACAAGATTTGCTTTGTAAATGAATACTACTGTACAGTGCGCAATTTACGATTTTTCACACGAAACGACATCTTTGCTGGTGCGCGTTATTTTCATCCAAGTAAATATATTTATATCATGGCTGTTTTCCTTGATACGATTTCGAGACGGTCCCGGCTTTACGATTTTTCCTCTTCCAAAAAAGAAAGCAACAAGCGCTCGCGCGCGCGACTTTAAATCCACACAGACGGAACCGCCCGTGGCGAACGTGTACCAGTAGCGTATCGTATTATATTTTGGTTGAATTATTTATAGAAGCGGCTAGGACGATCGCGCGCGTATAGGTGAAACGTGCTTTTCTTTCAAGACTCCGCCGCCATCGCGGCAACGAATCACACGCACGCGCACACTCATACATCTCATAAATCCCATGTGATTAGGACACGTCTCCTGTTGTCTTTTTTTTTGTTAATATAAGCATCCTGGAAATTATGACTTTGGTTCTGTTTTAAGTTAGAGATGAACAGAAGAGTCACGTGTGCGGTAGACTCGTAAAGTTTTAAATACAAATTAATTTTTGTCATTCTCAAGGCCTGCTACGCGGTGGCTTGTCGAGAGGGTTGTATGGTGCATGCTTGTATGAGCTGCTGGAATACTTCAAAATGTCGTTGCTCACATTTGTTACTTCTTAAGCAGCTTGGCTTTAAGCATTCGAGAAAAAAAATCCTGTTTCATGTTATACGGAAAATAATTAATTGGAAGTAAAGTACATATTTCGTTTAACTAAAAAGAACTACATTTTTTTCGAATTCCAGGGTGTTGAGTAAACTAGAAATTCACTGTTTATCTTCGTCGGAGGATAAAGAGAAAGTTCAAATATTTACTCGGCGCCGTCCGCGCGCACGAGCAAATCTAACATCGACTTCCACATGTTCTATCGGCGGGTAGTCTGGATTTACACGGAGAGAAATCGTATCGTGAAAATACGCTCGAGCATCTCGAGAATCGCGCTATAGAAGCACAAAAGTTTATACGGAGGACGATATCCCGGACTATTTTGCTTCGGGTGAAATTTTCGGGGAGCTAAATAGAAAGATGAGAGCAAAGAGGGAGGGAGAGAGCGAGTAGCTTTGCCTCAATGACGACGGTTCCCATGACGACGCGACCCCGCAGGAAACATACACGAAATGTTCTTGACATCCTTGGCTTGGCTTTTGGCTCGCTTGGCACAGCTCACAGCCTGACAGTCTGTTTGCCAGTTACCCCACTTTTCTGACACAGCCATCGGATCAATCAGTCGCCGGCGCGCACATACAGGCTATTCGCACTTGATGACGCGCTGCATCAAATTTCCCAGCTTTTATCGAGCCGACTCACAGGCACGAAAAAAAAAAGAAAATCCGTGTTACAGTGAGTCAGTCTGACCATATTTCAGAGTGCTAGCAGGCTTTTAGCTTGATTACGGCGTTGTGTCTAGGGGGAAATGAATGCATTAATTTTTTTCGATATTTTCATAAAAATATCCAACGATGAAATATTGGCTCGAAAAGATAGATAATTTTTTTAATTTTTAATCGCGCGTTGTTATTATTTGTATGAGCAGTGTCGATTCGTTTTTGGCGTAACTGGACGATCTTTAAAAACGTAATGTGTAAAGAACACGTTCTACAGGTTACAAATGTATTTGAGAAATATATGTATAATATTAATTAGTTATGTATTTATATTGAAGTTTGAGCACTCTCAGAAAGTCAAAAATCCATAAATATTTATTTTACTCCAGTAAATTTCACAATTTCCTCTTTAAGAAACTATAAATACGGTAAAGTTATTTATTATAAAACAGAGAAAATCTTACAACGCGCAAAGAGAGCCCGTAGCAGTTGGCGAAAAGAAATTGCAGCGAATGAATCAAACGAATAGATTAAAAACAAAAAACAGAGGTGAAGTCAGATTTTCCGGGAAAAGAAAATGGAAAAGCAGGGAATAGCGCGCGCGGCGTCAAGCATGCACGTACCCTGCCATGTTGGGCAAGTGCGCGCCACCGGATTGGCCCGTCGGCTGATCCATCCAAAGAGGGGGATGAGAAAGAGAGAGAGAGAGAGAGAGAAAGCCAAGCTATACGGCTCTACGAGTTTTGCCCGCCCGGTCGAAAACTCTTGTGGCACGCGCGCTCGCTCGCCCCCGCCCCTCCTTGAATTTTCGTCGAGCTTAAGATTTGTCGGCGGCCAGAAAGCTGGGCGGGCGAGCGGAAGGGTTGATGTTTTTTAATCAAGGCTCGCCAGGGAAATTAAATTATGCAGATTCATACTTGCGACGCGCGCGTCGGCAAACCCAGAGAGAAAAAGAGACAAACTTTCGATTGCCTCGAAAAGTTTTCTCGTCTGCGCGCGACCGCCTTCCGCCGCCGCTTGTGAATTCATCCCGCGTATTTTTCCCATTTAAATTTTCAGCTGATCTACTGCACGCTCGCCCGTCAAGTTTCTCACGCGAGAGTAGAAAGAAAAGTTTCGCCAGTGCGCTATTCCGGCCTCTAAAAATTGATGATTGTTAAATTTCAGCAACTTGCTATTTTTCACTTTCATTACGAAAATTATTTGATTAAGTGCTGTTTGAAATGGTGTACGATATCGAGTAGTTTTACGGTTATTATATCGGACAATTTCATAGACTTTAAATTTAAATTAGTTGAACTCACGTTATTTGCATATAATTATATTATATTTGTATTGTATTACCAACATTCATTTATGATTCACTCATTGTATTCAATTTAAGTAATTCTAAGAAAGGCGGTACCTCGCTGAGTCGTTGAGAGGGTGTCGATTTCTCTCTTTGTAATCTACAGTCCACTCTATTAGCTTACGCGTTTCTCGTGGTCTCCTCATGGTCAACATGTGTTACCCCGACGGCGCATAAGCGGCGCAACTAAGCCATGACCGCGTTATCGTGACTATCGCCTATGTTTTGGTTCGCCACTCGTCTCAAATTTCCACTTTCTTTTTTTTATTGCTTTTAAGATGAAGAGTGACGACTAGTGCAGTAGTCGACTGTCAGTTAGCTGAGAGCCCTCGACGAGTTTGTACGCTCTCAGTTGTATCCTCTGTCAATTCGTGAAATAAAATCTGATCATTCTGTCTTAAAAATCATAAATTTTTCCTATCAAATCACCTTTCGTACTGAATTAATTTTCATACGGAAAGCACAGTCATTGTGCCAAAGTAACAAACGGCAAACTAGTTTTCTCAGCGATATTTTCGAAGTGCAAAGCGAAAGAAAGCATCTCTCTAAAACGAATAAATGATGAAAGACCAGCCCGCGAGGATAAAAAAAAGCGATACATCGAAGCACCCAATAGATAATTGATTAATTAGCGTCTATCAGCTGTAAGGGGGTTGGCTCCTGAAACCGCAAGTGGCGCGTGCAGCAGGCGCGGCGTGAGCGATTGAAACGGAAGCCGATGACGCTCACCTACATACCGCGGCGCTACTGCAGCAGGGCTGTAAAATACTGGCGAATTTTATTGGTAATAAATTTGTGCGAGTGAGCGCTACGCGCGTTTCTATGTATATATCGCCGCTTTAAACAATGGGCGTGGCAAATGCACATGTACACTCTTTTCCGAAAAACGCCGAAGCTTCGGGGTGGAGAGAAAAATCCTGCGAGGCATTGTTCATTTCGCAGCTGGTTCCTAGACAGAGAGAAAGAGTGTGTGTGAATTGGTAAGGATTTCCCATCCCCTGGAGAGGGAGAGAGAGCTTTCTCGTGTCCGACAGCAGGGCGAAAGTACATATATTCGTTGAATTTGCCGCTCTCCTTCCATTATCTTCTTTGGTGCTCGCACTGGTACATATACACATATATTGTTCCTCTCCCATTTGGACATAACGACAATGTCGGCTGCTAGGTGAAAATACATACTTTTGGCGGCTATTTACCGGTGAGTGTTTAGCCGCTGGAAACCTCTCGCACATAAATTTTGTGCGCCCAAGCGAATGATTAATGCCTGTCGTTCTCTTGTTTAAAACGCGACGTGTGTAACCATAAACGTTGTTCGGTGAAAAACTGCTGTCGTTGCTAGTTTAATTAAAAAGCTCCTTGCCAAATACTCGAGAGTTCATGTTATATTAAAGCCGCAGGAAAATTTCCTAATTACTCGCACAGCCGAGCGAGAGAGCCGCGCGCCATTATCAAACAATTCGCACTCTGCCAAAATGAATTCTGTCCCGGGCCAATCTCCGGCTTGCCGAGAGGCGCGACTATCCTCTTACTCCGCTGCTGCCGTAAACTCGCAGCCGTAGATTCACCTTAACACTTTGCTGATATGAACGGCGCGAGGAAAAAGATCAGAAAGCGAGAATGGAACGGGCATGACTGCTACTTTCCATAGCGATCTTATTATGCTCTCGCTAAGCTCATTTCAATTTTTTCCCCGCTAAATTTTAAGTCTATTTACAATTCTCACGCCATTGCGCTTTATAGCAATGATAATCGATTTGATCACACCGCAAAAATAAAAAGAAAATGTTTGCACCGCGGTCGAACGCAGCAGTTGGTCCATCGACTTTCTCCGGGAAACACACGCAGCGTCCTTATCGTATGTACACGTGGCAATAAGATAACCTGCTCTCAAAGGCCCATAACGTTGAAGCAATCACGTGAGGACGAGTGTAGCAGCTAGCATAGGGAGCACTTGTGGCTGCTTAGTTCTCTCTCGGTCTTGAGTGAAAAGCGTATCGTTGTGTATACGGGGTGGCGCCCATTAACTTTATACCTGGACGCGACATAAACCATCTCACCCTGCCGCGCGCATATAAAAGTCATGGAGGGCGCCTATTATCGACGAGTATTCTTTAATGTTTTTTTCTCTGCTTGCAGGCTGACGTTTTTCCTCGTGGACCGACAGACAAAAGGCCTCAAAGTGTTCGGCGCCGTGGAGAAACCGTACTACCCGTTCGAGCTGTGCAGGTGATGACTCCTAGACTTGCTTTCGTCTTTTTTTCCTTTTTTTTGTTGTGTTCTTTCTAATAAGGGTATTAGGCCTCGTTATTGGCCGAGCTTTCTTTCTCCTTTTTATGGCTTAATTACTGTATTAAAGGCGACCTCGTAAACTTAATTTCTGTGAGAGGGGATTCCGTTGTTATTCTTTTATTTTTTTATTTTTTATGTTTATTTATTTTCTTTGCGGTTGATTCTTTTGACATTTATTTACGAAATTTCGCCAGTTTACAGCGAATGTTCAAGCTTTTTGCATTTATTTTACAAAATATATTTCGCCTGAAGTAAGACAGTTTGACGTCATACTCAAGAATGAATAAATAAGAAAAGCAAAATATCGGGTAGGCGAGTCGTCGGAATAAATTGTATTCGTAAAGGCTCTCTCGGAGCGATATGAAGGCGCTATCAGCTTAAATCGCGCGCGCTTGGTACACGTCGCGACGCTTTTGGCATATCTAATTATAGTTAAGCCCAAATTGATCATAAAAAAGTGAAGTTTATAGTGCAGCAGCACGGGCGTTGGGGTTTATATAGCTACGGCTGTCCATATTTTTAAAGTTCAAGTTTACTCATCGCGCTCTCATTACACCGGACATTTACGAGATGCAGTCCATCTTGGCGTGGCGCACCGCGTCCGCTCACAGCAGCTCGCGACTGACGCCTTGTTTGCTAATATTTCAGGTTCTCCCGCGTGTTCACGCCTGCAACCCTGGCTGGTATACAAGGTGAGTCACACACACATACACGCGCATACACAGACACACACATATACGCACGCGCGCGCGCACAAGCACACAGTCTCGCTGCAATAAGCGAGTATAATTCTCGCGACTATGAGAGTATGTCGAAAAGCGAAGGATAAAAAGCAGCTGCCACTTGGTCAAGGCTGCGCTGCTCGGCAATGCAACGCTCAACGAGTCCTTTTTATTATCCGCACGACTCATAAAGCATCACTGCGCGAATACGCGCTAAGCCTAAATACCAAAGGCGGCGTCGTTTGCGAGTCAAAGACGAACGCACCGCCAAGAAAAACTCTCACTGTTCTCTTATTCGCAAGCTCTGAAAGAAAGTATAAGTAATAACGAGGCAGCTCGAGAAGCATCGTGAGTGCACGTAGCTTGACGAGCCAGACGGTTCGTAAGACACGAAGAGGAGTGTATGCGTGATAGAGGTCGTAGAGTGCGTAAAGTCACGTGTTTAGATGCAAGAGCGAGCTGCGCGTGGGAAGTCTCTCTCTCTCTCTCTCTCTCTCTCTCTCTCTCTCTCTCTCTGCGTTACGGCAGCTGTAATTAATACGCGCAACGCTCGCGCGATCGCTCGCTTGCTCGCTCTCCGCGGCCGAAGCTGTTGTCAGACCGTTTTATTTTATTGCTCGTAAAAGTACCGAGATTTAGACTGCAATGCACACACGCGCACACGGAGCCGTATACGTAGAACGGTGGCGCGGGCGTTATAATACGCGCCCTCCGCGCGCCGAGCTCCGCTGCCGCAAGCTCTCACTCCGTCTCTCTCTCTCTCTCTCTCGCGCGCGCGCGCTTAAAACTGGCCAATGGACTCCGCGCCAAGTTGCTGGCAGTCGGTGCCAAGCGGAACGCTTCGATTCCGCTTCGGTCCGCGGGCGCCTGTCCACTCGAATTCGCCTTCGTCCGAGTAACGCGCATCGATCGAAGCTAAAATGCCTCGCAAAAGCTGGCGCGTGACCGTCCGCAATTAGACGAGAAAATCCCAGGCGAGCGGCCTCCATAAATTAATCCAGCACCGCTGGCTGCTGCCGTCGAGGAGAGCAAAAAGCAGAAAAAGCTAATCCGCACGCGCTTAGCGACGAACGGAAATGAAAAGATAGAGCGCCGGCGCTGCTCCGCGTATGTCGCCTCGCTCGGATGTAAGTCCAGTGATGAGGCGGTGAGCGAGGTGGAGGACGAGGGGCAGGGAGCGGGGGACCACTGCCGCTCGTCTCGAAAAAAGAAGGTAAAAAGAAAAGGGGGTGGAAGCGCCGAGAGACGCGGCATGCGCTCTCACGTGCGAGTAGGAACGAGACGGAGAATGCGTACACATCGATGGGGCGAGTAGGGGGAGAGCGAAGCACGGCGCGTTTGTTAAAGCTTCCGCGGTTGTGGGTTCGGCCTTCATCCGAGAGATTGCGCTGAGGTCGCAACTGGCTGGCGGCTCGCTCGCCCGCTCGCTCGCTCGCTCTGACGACTGGCAGAGCAGAGCAGAGCAGAGCAAGTTGGCTTGTCGCTCAGTTTGGCTCGGCGAGGCCAGCGAGAAGGAGAGAATCTCTCGTGCGGGGGGCTCCCCATTCAGCACTGTATACGTTCTCGAGGGCAACATAGCACATGCGTGTCGTTGTAAGCTCGCTCGCTCGCTCGCGAATGCGCCAGGAAGGAACGCACTTGCTCTGCCTCGTCACACCCAGTGCCCTGCTACCTGCGCCGCAGGCTTGCCGACCAAGGAGCATCGGACGACCAAAAAAAAGTGAAATCGCGACCGAGGGCCGAGCGGCCGTAGGGAGGAAAAAAAATTTTTTTCTCGCCGATCCCTTGACCGCCCATCGTCGCGGGTGAATAAGAACCCTTTGCTCAAGCTGTGCTGCGTTCGACGACCAATTGTATTGAGTGAGAGGTGATGATGATCGGTGTTGAGCTGGGGACTCGTGTACCCGGCGCGTGAAAATAGAAAGCTCACCGTGGAGAGAAAGACGGACACGAGAGAACAGTGAGAGGGCGACAAAAAGTTGTTGAAATTTCGGTTGTGCTACTGTGAGAGAGATATTTTTGCGGCGCATTTCGTCCTTCGCTGCAAACTTGGAAAGTGTGCTATTAGTGCGCGTCTTGCGAATTTCTATTGATTTTTTTCTAACGCTCGTCTGACAGCCGGTGCGTCATCGATACAGCCACACACATACACGCAAACATTGACAGACTAGTACATGTGAAGCAGTGATAAAGGCACAGCTAGCTAAAGTGAGTTTTCCGTTTCTTTCTGGTTTCATCGTCTCTTCTTGAACGCAATCAACAAATATCCCATCCATGGATCTAACACACCTGGACTCGACAACGTGCTCAACCTAATCCCAAAATCCAACCATCAACCTTGACGACAACGGACAAGCACGTCAACATCAACAATCATCGTCATCGCGAAAATCTGCGGCACGTGGGTGCTGGTCTGCCGGCCACGATCCTCGTCGCACGGCATCCGTCATCGTTATCACGGTGCGCCTCGCGCGTCCGCTTTATCTTTCTCTCTATCTCTGTCGGCTGCCCCTTCCACACCTACCCTCCGCCGCCGCTAATCCCTACTCTTCTTTTTCTCTCTCGCTCGCTCTCGGCTCTGCTGTATACGGCGCTCTGCCGCGCTCGCTCGGCATTCCGGGACTCCCCACCACGGACCGCGCTCACCTCGTGCTCCTACTCTCTCTCTCGCACTCGGTCCTGCTGTCGCTCCTGCTGTCGCTCCTGCTGTCGCTCCCGCTCGACCCCCCGATGACGCTCGCCTGAACGTCGTCGCCTCGAACACCCGTGCGGCTCGTGAGCGCGCGCGCGCGCGTGTCGCCGACGATTCCGCAACGACTGGCCGAACGATTCTCGGCGTCGCTCGCCAACCGACACTCGGTGGAACCGCTGGCGCCCAACGACCCGACCACCGCGCGCGCCTAAACAATCGCGATTTGCACCATCGCCGATCACGTGGCTTGCTCGACGGCGACGCTGTACGACAATGTGCACGCCGTGCCGCTATGCGGCTCCGGCGTGGCTCACCCTGCCTCCGTCACGCCGATGGGGACAGTCACCGGAGCGGGGAATTCCACCGGGTTGACCTGGTGGAACATGATGAACAGTGTGCCTTACGAGGACAGTCCGCCGCCACCCGTAGCCCCCGCGTCCTCGCTCGTGTCGCTGCAGCAGCAGCAGCAGCAGACGACCAGCGGCACCCAGCAGGCGTCCACGCCCACCTCGCCGGGCGCACCGTCGTCGGCGGCGACCTCGCAGCAGACGGCGCCCACCTCGTCCACGTCGCCGAGCGCCTCGAGCGTGGCCAGCAACAGCGCCACCGGGCCGCTGCACATACCCGCCAAGCGGCTGACCGCCACGCCGGTGGGCCAGCAGCAGAGCGCCGGCTCGACCTACGCGGACGTGGGCTGCGGCAGCCTCGCGCCGCAGCAGCAGCAGCAGCCGAGCGAGCCCAACGGCGGCGTCATACGGCACTCGCACTCCACGGGCTCCAGTCAGGGCGGCTGGGCCGGCTACAGTCCGCACCAAGACTCGCAGTACCCGCCGCCGCCCGAGCACCAGCAGCAGCTCGGCCAGCAGCAGCAGCACCACCAGCCCTACGCCAGCACGCCGACGTACTACACCAACCTGGCGAGCGAACCGGCGAGCGGGCCCAACACGCCGCAGGCGAGCTCGCGCGGCGACCAGCGCAAGGGCGCCTCCACGCTGAGCTTCTGGTCCCCGGCGGCGGCCTCGAGCGGGGCCGCCGCCGCCGCGGCCGCGGCCGCCGCGGCAGCCAACGCCGACTACAAGCCCGAGTACAAGTACAACCCCGCGGCGGCGGGCGGCATCGTCACCACCAGCTCCAGCACCAGCGGCGCTACGGCCGACCCGGCGGTCAGCTGCCACCAGAGCAGCTTCTCCAACAGCTGGTGCAACTACCCGCCCTACACCAGCGCCAGGCACCACCACAGCGCGGTCGACAGCGCCGCGGCCGCCGCGGCGGCGCACCACCACGCGCACTCCCAGGCCGCCGGTGTGCCCTACCTCACGCCCTCGGCCGCCGACGACCGGGGCCGCGTGGCCGCGGCCATGGTGGCCGAGGCGGCCTTCCCGCACGACGGCTACGGCGGGCTCAGGAACTACGGGGCGCCTGAACCGGTCACGTCCAGCCCTTATCCGCCTACAGGTAAGCATCGACTCCTTCCTCTCGATCTTGCGCCAGCAATCCAGCATAGCTGCGACGCGCCCGACCGCCAAGCACGCGACGCTCTCCGAGGCGTCGAGTTGCGTCTGCGCCGATCCGCTGTTCAAAACAGTCCCAAGCCCTTAAGCTTGACCGGCTCTCGCAGCCGCATAAACGAAGGCAGTCGACGCGAGAAACCAGCACGAAAATCACTTTGACGACTGATGAAACGTTTTGTTTTCACTCTGTGCGCGCGCGTGTGTGTGCGTGTACGTATACGTACTCGTCGTATCGATAAAAACCGGAAGGACATGTATGAGCCATTACGAGCGTCGAGAGTGGGGCATTAAAAAAATTTTGTGGCCTATGAATCGCGCTGTAAAGTTCGAGCGTGGCGCCCGCGCAGATAATTGTCGCGCACTAAAAAAATCAAGTCATCACTCATTCCCCATAGCTCTCTTGCTGCTGCTGCTTCTGCTGCTGAGCCTGCAGTCCTTTTTCCCTTTAACTCTCTCCTTTTTTTCACTCGTAGAATCCTATACTTTGCGAGAGAGTGGGTGAGTGAGAGAGAGAGAGAGAGAGAGAGAGCTCGTGAAACGTCGTCGCATGAGCAACAACGAACGGCGGCGGGGTTTATTGGCGGCCGTAACTCGTAAACTCTGGCGCGCGCCTCCGATCAGCTGATCCGTTCCATGACCTGTGTGCCTCCTCGCTTATCGTCCTTTCTCTTTCTCCCCCTTAATTTGTTTTTTTTTTCTCGTACAACAGTTTACAACAATTATGAATAATTTTCTATTACTTTCCTCGTGACGATTAACGGTTCACTCAAACGCAAAGTCCAAAATAAACTAAACTCATACCGACGAGTAGAAAAGCTTTGAAAGAAAAATCATTTCACTAATAAAAATATTCAAAGTTAAAGAAAATTTTTGGAACGTTGCATGGTTGTGCCGCGGTCCAGCGAGAGTCAAAATATCTCTCAACGCCAATGAGCATTTCAAAATAAAGCGTCCCGCTCGCTCTCTCTCTCTCTCTCTCTCTCTCTCTCTCTCTCTCTCCCTCCCTCTCTCCGAGCGAATCTCAATAAACAACGCGACATCATTTCGATTTCGATCCGCTCTTCCCGAAAGCAGTAGAAAAAAAGAGATCCGCTGCGTGCTCCCTATCTGAATAAATCTCGCGATAAAAATCAAAGTTTTTTAGAAGAGGGAGAACCTGTCGAACGACTCGTACGTGTGTGTGTGTTCCGGCTTGACGAAAATAGAATCGGGAGTATTACGGATCGCGAGCGACGACGAATATATCGTGGGACGCGCACGGACGTTAGTTGTACCGTTGCTCCAATAGATGGCAGCTCCATTATCGTTACTCGTGACTTGGAGCGGATCCTTCCCTGAGCGCGAGCGAGAGAACGACACAGAAGGCCACGTTCACTCGGAAAAAAGAGAACAAAAATGACATTGCGCGCGCACACACACACGCGCGGGCGCTCGCGCACCGGAGCACTCGCGTTCTCTCTCTCTCTCTCTCTCTCTCTCTCTCTCTCTGTACACAAGGTATATACGTGTCTCGTAAACAGTCGGGATACGGAGAGAAAAATAACTTCACGTTTCTCTCTTGGTGAGCTGCTGCTGCTCATCACGCTATACACTGCGCTTCATCATAAAATTCTGTTAGTTTGTTCAAGAATTGAATTTTTGACGCGTCTTTCATTTTATTAGTTAATGAACTGGTTTGTTTATTTTCAAATGACGCACGCTATCGTTGAGTATCGAATGATCAATTGCAATCAATTTTATTTCGTTTTTAAATTTGTAACCAACGCAATAATCGCATTTTAATAATTGTGTTATCGAAACCTCATAGAGGAAGTCATCAAGAAAGTGCATACTACGCTATTTTGTGAGAAGCGCAGGACGATCATAGCGCAGAGACAAATGGCTCGGCGCTTTATTTTTGTCGGAGCATCTGTCAATGAATGAAAATATCGGAAAGGCGCGCATCCGCACCTCGGGTCCGATGCGGACTCCGCGCGGACGCACTCAAGTTCGAACAACGGAGCCTCCGAATAGACGAAGAGAGCGAGTGAGAGGCCAGCGAATCGGCCATTCAACGCTTGGGCGTCGCCTCTGTATGCGTTGCCGAGCTGATTAAAAACGTTTCTCGCACTCCATCCAGTCGTCGAATGGGCCGAACAATGGGTCTGTTACGTTTGGAAAAGCCGCTCGCGCGCGCCTCGTCGTCTCACCCCAGGCATATTCGTAAATCAGCCAGGACAATGCTCGGGCCGATATTGACGCGCTTGCTCGCTAGCCAGCAGCCAGGCTTTCCCTTTTTCCTCCCCTCCGCTTAGCGTGCGCGTTGCAGGAAAATTCCCCTCTGTACGTCTAACTGCGTACGCGTGCGTGGTGCGCGAGTCGGGGGCTGATTCGATCCGGAAAAAGTCGTTCTCTCCATTTACATGAACATCGCGTCGATCGTTCTCATTTTTCTCGAAGTCGCCGTCAAAAGAGACACGGGGTCAGTCTGCGTGCATCAAACGCACAAAGGTCCCGCTTTTGTTTCCCGATGACATCGACGCCAGCAAATATACTTTTTCGCTTAATTCGCGTTTTATTTGATATCGACTGTCGCTACGTCTTAATTATCCATTCACATTTTTATGTTGACGCCGACATATCTCGACAAAGTTGTGGCACACTCAATGCACCATTGTCTTAGCAAAATGCCTATTTTCTCTCTTTGGATGCTCCATTGTTACCTGCCGATTCCAGTGGCAGAGGGAAAGTTTCGTGTGAAAATGCACTTCGCGAAAAAGCCGGCACGTGTTACGTAAAATCTTGACCTTAAAGCCCCCGCATAAACTTCCGTGTTGGATTTTTTTACAGGGACGATAAATCGACGGCGCATAGGCAATCACCGCGTGCCGCGATATACGGCGATACAAAGCACTCCGAAAAAAAAGCGAGAGAGAAAGGGTGGGGATCGAGACCTGTAACGCACGAGGTGTATACGCGGCCATAGTTTATGCGTCTGGCGTGGTCGTAGATAATATCACGAGAGAAGCGATTAAACAGCGGAGTGATGAATTAAAATCTGTCGCGTGCTGCCGCCATTGCATACACGTCGAACGCGCGCTATAGTCGCGGTCTTCGATTTTTCGGCGCGTACGCGAGCGAGTTGGCGCGCGCGCGCGCGATCACGTCATGCCGATTATCGCGGTTCGGCTACTGTGCGATGGTCTCGGCGGCGAGGCAAACGTCAAAGTCGTTCAAAGTCGATTGTTTTCGCGTCTCGTGATTTTTCATAACAAACGTCGATGACGATCGCGAATTCGAGGAACGACCGTTCAAAGTTTGCGCTGAAAACCAGTGGAGCTGCGGGGCAGCATAAAATGCCGCATAGCAGCTTGCCGCTCGCTCGGCCTCCACGCATGTTCTCTGCACGGCTAGTATGCGGTCGCGAGCGCGGCAGTCCAATTATATATCATACGTATATATACTGCGCTTGGCGGCACGGCTTGGAAGCTTTGCCGTATGCCGCTTGGCTATGCTTCACAGCCGAGCCTTCGCTATGCGGCACTGCGCACACAGACCTCGACGCATCGGCCATTTGTTTCCGCGAATCCTCGCTGTTCTGCGCGCACTCTCGCGAGCTTGAGTTACGACACGAGCTGTCAATTGTTGCAATGATACATCCTGCGTTATTAGCCTCATTATCTACGGCCTTTTGGCGAGGCTCTTTGTGCCAATTCCTCTGTCACAATTGATTGCGTAAAGAAACTGCTGCCGCGCAGACGTGCACTCCATTTTGCGCGAAACTTCCGAAGACCGAGATCGGATTGGCGCGGGGAACAATGAGCAGTCTCGAAAGCACGCAAGAGCGACGAAAAACGTTGCTCGATTGACTCGTAATTGCGCGGGCTGTGGCCGGCCGAAAAGAAAAGAGAAAGAAAAGAGAAAGAAAAGAGAAAGAAAAGAGAAAGAAAAGAAAGAAGAAACGAGCAGACGACCAAATTTACGGCTGTCCCGCGATAATGACTGTCCCTCTCTCTTCTTCCTACCCTTCTTGAACGATAAATTGCTGGTGCATTGATATACGGCACGCATGCGCGTTTGCGTATAATACACGCTAACGGGCCTCGTCGTACTATACTCCAATTAACGGAACGCTCGCGATCTTTCTTTTTGCTCGTCTACGAGTGAAAACTGTGCTGTTTGGCACGTGAGCGCACGGCCAAATGGAAATACACAAAGATGAAAGAGAAGCATTTTGCACTCGTGTTTTCGTTGCACTCGATCGTTGCTTCGACGACTTCCTGTCTGCTCCACAAAGTTTCCCGGGAAATCGCTCGTCGGTGATTCCGCGAAGAGTCTGCATTTCGCCTATTTTTCGCGTGGCCCACCATTATTGCTATATATTACTGCTGTTTATACATATTTGACGATATTCATACTTTTTATTTTTGTGGATTTTACTCTTACAAATAATGTTGTGATGCATGAAAAAGCGCAATCATTTAAATAATACAATCCGCATGAATACTTGAATGAAAAGCCAAAGTTACAGGACAACTAATTGTGTTAAGTGATGTGGGGTTCCTCCCCATCTTCCTTGTTTTCGACAGGCTCGCTAGGTGTCGGCGTGGGAGTTGGCGTGCCAGGCATGGGAGTCAGCGGCACGAATCCATTGGAATGGACAGGCCAAGTGACGGTGCGCAAGAAGCGCAAACCATACTCCAAGTATCAGACGCTCGAGTTGGAGAAAGAATTTCTGTTCAACGCCTACGTCTCCAAGCAAAAGCGCTGGGAATTGGCGCGCAATCTCAACCTGACCGAGCGTCAGGTGAAAATCTGGTTTCAAAATCGTCGCATGAAGAACAAAAAGAACAGCCAGCGCCAGGCTCAACAGCAGAATAATAACAACAACAGCCAAGCCAACAACGCGAATCACCACGGAGCCGGTCATCATCACGCAGTGGCGGCGAGCGTACACCACGTGCAAGCTCACCATGCCAATGGCTCGGCCAAACATCACCATCAGTGACCCGTGATGTTCTCTGGGGTTGCGTTCGGTCAACCACCCCAGGTTTCTGCTAGCAGCTCGGCCTCGTCATCCTCGCAGCAGCATCATCATCACCAACACGTCCAGCTGCACCAGAACCACGGACTGGCGGCTTAAAGGCGAACGCGGCGTCCAGAGATTCCTTCTTTTTACTTGTTTGCGTGTAAATATATACCGGGAATAATTGACAGAGCGAAAATTAACGCGATATCACGTGCGAGACTATCGACGCGGGGACGAAGTGTGCAAAAATCGTCGCGCTCGTTGTTTAGTCTCCCCCCTGCCCCCCACCACCCCTGCCCCCCGAGCGTGCCCTATTCAACTGTTTTAAATGCCCCGCAAAAACGAGTTTTCTACATTATAGACGTACGCCGATTTTTGTTTGGTTCGGTTGTTTTACTTTTGTCTCCGCATCGTGTGGTACTTAAGGGCCGCGAGCGCGATCATCCCTTTCTGTCTTTATCTGTCTGTAAGTCTGTGTAGGATAAAAAGGAAATGCCCTCTTTTCTCACTTCTTGGTCTCTGCGGCCCGGGCTCTCTTGGAGAGAGATCGAACGAGAGACTTGAACCGCGCCAGAGTAGAGAGTACGTTTAGTCTAATGATGCAAATAGTTGTCGAATAGTCGTGCGTGTGTATGAGAGCGTGCGTGCAAGTGTCGAGTTGCGATGCAACGTTGTACAGGAATGCCTGTTTCACGTGATATATACATATTATATATTATTAATTATATGCGTATATAAATATAAATAAATAAATAAATAAATAAATAAATATAGATTATATATGAGGAAGACAAATTAAAGAAAAAAAATGATGCGTGTGGAGAGACGCGGCACAATTGTCTGACAAGGACGCGCGCGTCGCGAGCAATCATCTGTCCAATTCGTTGAAAACTCGATATATAGTATTCTCTCTCCATCTCTTTCTATTATCTCGCGACTTCCTCTCCACTTTCGCGCCGCCTACTCTATAATAATTACACTCGAGAGTTGAGAGGAGAGAGTCAGAATTTCGAAAATTGCGATACACTTGGAGGAAAACAAACTGATATTCAATAAAAAAATACAATTCTTAGCCTAATTAGTGTCACTTAGTGCGTCTTCGAATACCTTAAATACTTCTAGCCCAGTGTATATTCATTATGTTGTCCTATAGCTCCCGTGTGCGTGTCAGAATAGCTGCCCCCTTTTGCATTCTTCATGTTCTCTTTTTTTATCACCTCCATTAAAATTTTATTCCTTCGCTATACTTGCAGGCTGGATGGATGTGATTTCGTGTGACGACTTGACGGAAAACAGGTAACTGTTCTAACATTAAACGATTTCGATTTTAATTGATTATCTATAATATAGCATTTCTTCGTACTCAGTCATATTTATTTCCTCAAGAACAGTAACGTTAACTTATTTGCTTGCATTCTAATCACACAAAATTTACACGAATCTTTCATTCAGTCTCGCGAGCGAAGTGTTTTCTAGACGTATTTCGATAGTAGACGGCATAAAAAGCAAAAAGTTTGTAGTTACACTATTTAGCATAAGCTCATTAATGAAAAAAAAGGAAATACGAGAATTAGCTTTTCAAGAGAAAAATATGTCAAAACTTCGTACTCAACGCCTACCAAATGGATTGCAACTGTCCTAGCTATAATTCTTAATTGTACGTAAAGAGAAATTAAACGAATTACGCACATAAAACATTAGTTTGAAATCAATCAAAAAAGTGTGGGCGAGAGCGTGATTTACATTGGTCGCGGTGACCAAAAATTTGTTTAAACGACTTTTTTTATATTTGATGTTGTTGATTCTGATGTCGACATTTAACGCTGATTATCAGAAGCCAATTTCGCTTAGCACATGATTAGTGAAAATAAAGTATTAAGCTTTGTATTTTGATTTGATGCGTCTTCGATTTGGTAAGCTAAAATGAAAGAAAAAAATTGACATCCATAAAAGTGAAAACTTGAGCTCACTCAAGTGAGCAAGCAATCCAAATCCACTCGTTAAAAGAGTCGATCGGAGTTAGGGTGTATAGGTAGTAACCGAAGGTTCGTTGCGAGATTTCTCGGTGATTCTCTACTGTCTTATTTCGTATTTATGCGCGCGCGTCTGATTTTGCGAGTCTGTATACACAAACGATGAAAATAAGAGAAAAAGTTATTGAATTTTTAATCGTTGAACGTATAAAAGAGCATGTCAGTGAATAAAACATTCGCGTCGAATAATTGGACTGAAGATTAACATTAACTGTAATACTTTTTGATTCGATGACGATAAGTAAAAGGTTTGTTTATTCACTGACATGCTGAGCAATTTACCAAGCGAGTGTGACTAGTGCGATAAAATAAATAATGCTATCATGCAATCAATAAGATGGTAGGGTCGAACTGATTATCAAGTGCGGCCCGTGAAACTGGGTCTGAATAAATGTATAGTTCTGTCACAGTATATGCTAGTTATTCTGTAACGATGATAATATGATATTATATAAGTAATACAAAAGACAAAGAATGAATAAGTTTTTTTCCGAGTAAACAAATATTGTGGTAATGAGATTAAAAAGTAAAACAATGAAAAACTAAAGCAAAATTCAGTTGCGACTCAGTCATCGCGTCAGCTAAGCTTTTCGGTGAAAGTTGTAATTATTAATACATTTTTATGTCGAGGACGTGATGTTTTATGATGATTATTAAGGTTATGACTATTATATTATTATCATTATATATTATTATTGTGAGCGTCACGTTAATATTATGTTATTGTTTTTATTGTGTGTTGTTTTGTATGTATCAGCCAACAATGATAATATTATTATGACGATAAAAAAATGATTCACTCATAAAGAAAAAATTCATGGTGTTATTAAATGTGTATATTATCTTTGAATTCCGTTGCTGTAGATATCTTCACGTTGACGAATTGCCGTATGATTTTCTAAGCAATTATACGTCCAATTTCCCACTTCTTCCCCTTTCACCTCGTTGTTGTTCATTATACACATTAAAATACATTAGATTGGAAAACTTTATTTGTTTTCGTTTTGATTTCTAGAGTAAAAAATCAAACTTTGTGGGGAGAGAGAGAGAGAGAGAGAGAGAGAAAGAGAGAGAAAACGAGGAAAAGAAATACTGAAAAGTTCGAATCGATTAGCTTCAAAGTATATTTGCACAAGTTTGAATTTGGGTCGTGATCTCATTCGCGTATTTAGAAAACTATGACGTGTACACGGCGCGCGTTGCACAGACAGTCCCGCGCGAACTTGAAAAAGCAAAGCAGCACAGAACGACGCTTGAAAAAAAATGAGTAAAAACATGAAAATAATTGCATTTTAACCTTGGGATTCTTCTTTCTCATAATGGCTGTTAATGCAATTTTAAAAGTATTTTACAACGAGAAAACGAATTATTATAGTCGATGTGTTTTTGAATTTTTGAAAGAAAAGTTAAAATAATTGTTTATGTCGTAAAGTGCAATAAAGAAGTTTTTCATAGTGCCAAAGCAAAATCGAAGTCTACGATTTCAGTTTAGCTATTATCCTTATTATACGAGTAGATGGTAGAGAGCTAAGCAAGAAATAAAGACAAGAAAAGCTCATTCTATAAGATAAACGTTGAAAATTTCTCGTAGCGGTATTGCTATATTATCGTGTATATTCAAAAAAAAAAAGGTTTCTAAAGCGACAATTTTCGTTTTATATGACGATGAATAAAATTATCATAAAAGACATAAGAAAACAAAACTAAAAATGCTTATTCCACTTAATGAAACCACGTACGACTGCTCAATTTATGTATTATAACAAATGTATGTGCGCTCTGTAAATAAAGGCATGTCTTATATATACCACACTTGAAAAATGACAACTTTTTTTACTAGCAAACAAACAAAAATTACACATCTCTGGTATAGTTGAAATATTAACTGAAGTACAGTCGAATAGGGGTATGCTCTCGAGACGATGATGCAAAGAAAAGGTAAGTTCACTTTCTACATTAGACGTTTGCGTAATTTCCTCCGGCTGTATGCGCATCGAAGCCACAAAGCGTGTACTATCACCGGTGCGGTAGACCAGCCGAGAGAAGAGAAGCAAAAAAAATGCCAAGAATAATTATAAAGGCCTTACTCTCTGCAGCCGACAGGAACGACTGCATACTATTATCGAGAGCGTTATCTTTCTCTGTGTGTGTGTGTGTGTGTGTGTGTGTGTCCGTGTCTACGTATACACTGATGCTGCCGCTGCTGCCGACAAGCCTTGACCAACCTGAACCAACAGTTTATATACGTATACCACAGTGGTTGCTAATTCTAATTACTAAGGCTCTCTGTGTATAAGCTATTCTGCGCTCGATGCACCATTTACATGAGACCGAGGAACGCGCAATACTACGCTGCACTGCACCCGACAGCGTTTTGATTTTGAGTTTGCTTGCTTTCTATGCTAATCCTTCGGTCTCAATAATATTGCGTTCGATTTTACTTGAAAATGCGCATTTCATAACGCAAGTAGAATATTCTTTAGAGGCAAAATATTTGAATGAGTAGGATACTTTGAATGGAAAATGCCAACATTACTCATGATTATTTGAGGAATTTCAAATGTTAATGAAGAGAACGTGAAGCTTATATTTAAATGAAAATTCTTTCTTATAAGTGAAAAATTTAAATAAAATTAGAGTTTTTACATTAAATTAGAATTGACCGTGGGGGGACCTTTTTACAATTTTTGCTATTCTATTGTAAAATATCATAAAATGTATTTATTTCGATGTACAAAATATTAGATCAGTCATAAATCATAGTAAGTATTATCAATCCTTAAAATCCGGAGTAAATACTACGCATGCATAATTTACAATTGTACACAGTTATAAAAGGAAAGTTGTATATAACAGTTGTATATAACAATGTCATAGCCATTTGGCTTCCCTTAAATAGCCCTTGTAAACCTCTGAATTTTGGAAATGCAAAGATTTGGGTCACGTCCTCAACTTTCTACCGAAGAAAAAAACGGTTACCTGCGGCAAAGCCGCACGGAAGGTTGACAAGCATGTTTGCATAGCAGCTAAACGGTATATCCTTCAGATACAGCATCCCTGTTGATGGTCAGCGTAGAAAAAAATTAGAAATCGTTTTGTTGAGCAACTTTCTAGTCCATGCCTACCTTAGAGCCCTTAGTTAAATATTTCAGTCGTTTAGACCGTTCCGAGCTGATCGTACATTTTGGAGCGTCGGAGGTGCAGGGCTGTAAATTATATCTCATTTTTCTAATTAAAACAATTGGCAATAAGTGAGAATATTTATAAATGTTAATAGAGTGAAGTGCTTTTTATAGTTAATCATTTGACAGCTAGAAACAAATACGATTGTGACAATGATTGTTTCCATTCGAACGTAAAAGATTCTTTGTGAAATAGTACAGAACGTTTTTGTTAACTTCCAGACGCTGGAACTTGTGCTGATAACTATCACTTGTTTCTACCATTACCCCATAAATTGCAGTAGGCTTTCTATCATATGCTTCGCAATAGGATCAAGAGGCAAGAAAATGAGGTGCAATTTGCGTACGCAAATACATAATAATACTTGCATGCATATACCATTGCGCTTCTTTGAGTCAATTATGCAACTTGAGACATACATAGTCGTATTTTCTAATTGCACTTAAATACCACCGCGCTCACCTACATAATGTTTCATAACTCGAACGGCAACAAAGTCTTTCGTCTATACTGAGCAGCGGTGCAAGCGGCGCAAGCGGCTGAGCGAGATGATAATACCAACAAAGCAAAAAACAATTTCATTTGAGAAAAATACCGACTAATATCTAGCATTCTAGTTGCAACTCTAATTCCCACGAGGTTACTAAAATTAACCTTAACTTAGTTTTGCGCAATTATCTGCTAAGGTTGTTTCTTATACAAATCCATTGTTAGTGCCTTCTTGTGGTCTTGAAGCATAATGTTCATAACTTTGTTTTCAGAATATATTCACTTTAAAATATTCAGTTGACAGTTTTTAGCCAGAAAATACACTAAATAAAAAATAACGCAGAATTCATATAGAAAATTATTCAAATAAAATCAAATGTATAAATACCCAT
Organism: Phymastichus coffea; assembly: GCF_024137745.1. Lineage (NCBI taxonomy): Eukaryota > Metazoa > Arthropoda > Insecta > Hymenoptera > Eulophidae > Phymastichus > Phymastichus coffea. The sequence goes on along the minus strand of NW_026706857.1, from coordinate 1,452,301 downwards.
TCGAGTACAGTATCAATTATACATGATTCAGGTCAAAGTTGTATTCGTGTGCCGACATAATGGTATTTTACTTAATGGTAAATTAAAAACATGTTTAAAGTTATATCAAGATATAATCAATCATAACTTAATAAAATTTAATATTGTTTTGTGTTAAATAGATATTTTTCGCTAATTTTAATTTCAGGAGAATATTTATTTTTTAATCCTATGTGCTTGAATAAATGTAGAATGATATAATAAAAATTATTGATAAATATGATAATTTATGTGTAAAAATGAATACGCATTATGGTGAAATAATGTGTTTTATTCAAGAGATGAAATAAGTGTGTAGCTTGTGAGCATCGATACAGACCTGCCTTGTTTAAGTGTCGCATATTCGTCTTAATATCATAGAATAATTTTATACTCTGCTCACTTTATACTATAAAAAAAACTAAGTCACTGCTGCTTCATGATATGTATGCATAATTTAAAAGAAATATTTAAATATAGAGTAAGATATTTGACTTCGCGAACGTATGTCGATTTTATATAAAATATTGTAAGGTGACTAGAGTTAATTACAGGTAGATCGTGTAAACTTCTCGCATTTCATTCAGGTAATCGCATACCAACATTCATTCTCAAATAAATATCATGCAACGAAGCAATGTTAATACATTAAGCAGACCTCAGTTTGATTTGGCAGCATTAAATATGGTACAAATAATAGTGTGTACGAATATTTTATATACAATATAAAAATGATGATTGTTATACTAAACTGATAATTTTTAATGCTAGCAAAATTTCGATATTCTATTTAGAGTTTGCGTATTCTCATAGACTTTGGAATGTTTTAATTGTTTGAGCGTTTACTGTTCGAAAAAATGAAAAAATTACGTAATATCAAGCCTAAGATTTTAAATTATAGGTGATCTTTTGACAGGAAATTCGTTTTTTGATAGTTAAAAATGGAAAAGAATTGCATCCTATATAGATTGGTATTACTTTTAAGAATCCCAATGGTTAATAATAATAAAGAAAAGCAATTCTGACAAAATAAAATACATTTTTCAATTTGTTCGATACTATACAACAATGAACTAATGCGCTGATCTTCTGAACAACATGGCGCGTGTTTCAAGTTTCATCCAATTTGATTTCTACATATAAAAAAGGACAAGCATTTTCCATTTGCTCCAAATGTTGCTTGAACGGTCAACGGAAAATCACGAGTTTTTGAAGCACATTTACAAAATATTCTGAGCGTTGAAAGTATTCACGACACTTGTTAATAAATGGAAATATCTACATGGGCTATAATTGAAGGCACCAGAGAAGCCAAAGACTTGCGTAGAGAAGTTGGCCTGGGCGTCCCTTCTGTAATTATCGCATGTCCTCCCTCCAGCGCGCGCGCGAAAGCAAATCAGCCCACGAACCCGTAGCAGCCAATAAAGTAAAAGAGAACTTAATTTCTTTTGGGCGTCAGGCGACTAGAGAGAAAGAGAGAGAGAGAGAGAGAGAGACAAAAAAGTTTCTTAATTTCACGAGGAGCTCGCCTCTAATAAAGATCGGCTAAGTCAGATCATTCCCACGAATCCGCTTTGATTCAGAGGCACGCGTGGTGTGCACGCGGACGCGCCAAGAAAAATCATCGGACCGTACATTTCGAGAGCGGGCGACAGTTCTTGGAAGTCGAACATGGCGGGCAATCTATTAGAGGCAGCGTTTTTGGGGCCGTCTGCCGCAAAAAAAAACAAAAAAATAAAAGAAAAAAATAGCCGCCGCCCCGTGTGTGCCTTGCCCCTTCCCTTAATGCGCGTTATGCCTGGCTGATGCTGCTTGCAGCCTCGAGTCTGCTTCGCCGTGGTGCTAAACGCGGCAAATATCGTAAGTCTACTCGTACCCACTCGGCTTGTTATTCCCTCAGATTGAATTTCACCTCACGCTGGCCATGCGCGAGGACAACGATGCGTGCTCGGACTCTCCTTTTGCTTGCTGTATCCTTTGTGAGTATAAGTGATATGCGCGGTGCAGGGAAAACAAGGGAGCACAGTCGAATGGACATTTCGTATTATGAAGGAGAACGCCCATTGGCTGTGCACGTTATAATATCGAGGGACGAGTCTAATGTGCATGGGTATGAGAGTGCAGGGAGGGCAAATCGGCTCGTTTGCTTTTATTCAACTTCGGGCATCTTCGGGGCTTGCTTGGGCGGCTCTGCTGCTGCTGCTGCTGCTGCTACTACTCCCTTGTACAGTATGGCGCGCCACGGCAATCCTTTTAAGAAATTGCCAGTGTATACGCGACTCGAAAATTCTTATCACTTTTTTTGAGTGACAGGGGCGTTAGAAAGGCGTCGAATTCGACCATGGGTATAAAACCAAAGAGAAAGAGAGAAAGAGACTTACTTAAAATTATTGCTTTGTAGATAAAATGGCTGGGCGCGAATCCCGTGTATGAAGGCTTCAAGCATTAATCCTTTTGATAGTTCGCATGTCTCGCTGGAGAATTAAAACTTCATAAATCTGCAACTTTATAATTCTCCCGATTTGAGACGTCGCAGAATAGTAGCAATGAATTCTCGGGCTTTTTCATAATTAAACGCCCGCAGCAAGCAAGTCAGAAGCTCAACGTGCTTCTCGAAAATGGACGCTGACGGGGAGCCGTGTGGCAAGTATAATCCGCTTACTTTGCTTATATATTTCTTTCGCGGGCGGAACGGCGGATGAAATAGTGCCGAATCTCCTATCTTTCAAAATGTAACCTGCTGCAATGCTACACAGTGTACGAGATTTGTAACTAAATAATATTTTTTAATAACCTGTTTGACCGCGGCCTACAACCGGTTTTCATTCCTCGCCTTTTATTCGTCGGTTCCTTCAGAGGAGGGCAGGTCTCTCTTCCAACCGTATGTCGTTTGTCCTCGGTTACTGCTTCATTAAACGTCTAATATTTTTATTTCTTTCTGCCTTTCTCTTACTTTGGGCGGCCCTACGTGTAAGATGGTTCGTATTTTGCCGTTGAGACTATTACTTTATATATGTTTGATGATTAAAATTCATAAGCAGCTGTAAAAAATTTTTTATTCCGCATGAGTATATGTCCTAAGATACACCACCACGTGTGTAGTTAAATTTCAAATGATATGATTCTTATCTTAACGAAGAGTGTGAAGTTGAAAATTTCGTTTGCTCCGTAAAATGATGACGTATCAATTAACATATTTCAATGAAAGTTCATATTATTGTTAATGAAATTGTTATTCATTTCCTCAATTCCAATTGCGTCAAATAATTGTTTACTTACGAAGATAAGATTACCTGTTCCTGGAGACGCAATTGTTATATTAATATTTGATTGAAATTTGTAAAAATGACATCAAAATATATTTCAGAAATAATAAATCACCTCAAGTAACGTAACTATTCCAAAAGAAAAGTAAAAAATATAAAAAGTACGATTAGAAAGTTTCTAAATAGAATAAGAAATGAATCGAGAATACCGTAATTTACAAAAACCAAAGCTAAACCAGAACTAATTTTATATAGCAGTAAAAGAAATGATTAAACAATAATTAAAAAAAATCGATATTGAGGAATATGTGACAGCTTCTACGCTGGAATTAAATGTTCTTTTTATTATTGTATTATGTTATAATTATTACTTTTTTTTTATTCTTAGATGATATTTATAGTATTAAAATTTCTATGTACTTGTTTAAATTTATGTTCTTATGGATATTTCTCTTCTGTAGGTTGGTGGTTAATACCAGTTAACCACAAGAATGTTCTAGAATAATAAAAATAAAAATAAAGAGATAATGTGCATAATATTGAATCATTTGAAAGAATAACATACATGTTCCTTGGATCTTCAAAAAAAAGTCCCGTTAATCCGTTGACGCCATTCTCTCGCAGACTCTATAACATGCACTCGCGCGTTTCCGAAAATAAAGTGAACCTCTCCATTCCTTTTTCTCGTCGTGCGATCATTGAAGGGTGAAGACGAAGTTCCGCCGTAGCTGGTTGCACAGCTGTCAAGAAAAGCGTGTCTAGATGTAACAGTAAGAGAGCTCGCGCACGTGATTCGCTGTCTAGAAAAGAACGATGAACAAAAAAAAGTTGAGGAGAAGCTTGTAAAAAAAGAAGCAAGTATGCATGTTGAAGAGACTTTCAAAGAAATCTCGACACACACATAAAGAGCGCCATCATCTTTTCTCTCCCCAAAGGTTTCAAGAGAGAGAGAGAAAGAGAGAGAGAGGCGATACGCTCTCGCACGCACATTCCTTGCCCTTGTATATAGTCCAGTCTCTCATTTAGTCTCACTCGCCTTCTGGACTCGCGATTCGCCGGCCTATTCTTGGAAAAGACACGCGGAATACCCGTATTTACAGTGTAAACGGGAAGAGGGGGCTTTCGAAATTATTGCAAGCGTTTAATACGTTTTGCCGCATAAATTGCCGAGTATATGGGGCATTATTGGCCGACGACTCTGTGTGTCCTTCTTCTTTCTCGGCAGCTCGTCGACTTCGTTTTTCGGCTTACCTTGTATTCTTTACGACAGCCGATTCGCTTGTTGGTTTCTCTGCGCGCGAGATGCTCCAAGGGTAATGATGCTGCTGGCGTTGCTGCACACTCGGCTACTTTATACTTCAGCAACCATCATTTTCGATTTGCGTATATTTGCTTGCAGATCTCGGCTTTGCCTCTTACCAAAGCCGCCCCGGTGATTTTTGGCATACGTATCGGTATCAACAAACTTTACTGGAACCTACGAGATATTTGCAACCATGCTGAGAGCTTTTATTTTTGCGCAAATGACTTTCATACTTCTTTTCATTTTCACGTTCGTGCGACGGTCGAAAGCAAAATAATAATGCATAGCGCAAGATGAGCTACCATCGAAGCAACAATGTAGTAGCAACATTGCCAGAAAGAAATCGATTAAGCCTGATGCACGCATCTCGTAAACTCCCGACTTAATATCGCTAGCAGCGCTAAACAAAAGTATCTCTCTTGACTGAAATAAATTTACTGGGCATCTGTGACTCATTAGCATTCACTCGTGTGCACAAAGTAGAGAGATCTTTCGGTTTAAAAGAAGAACAACAAAAAATAAATACACACACACACACACATATATCGCCTTTCGCAAACAGAAGCGAGCATGGCTGAGAGAAAAAAATGGCTCGTACATAAGCTCCTCCCGAAAAAAATGAAAATTCACGTCGCGTCGCATCTTCCAAGCTCTCGGGAGCGTACAAGCAGGATTCCACGAATACGCCGGCTGAATTATTTATTCTCTCTTCCTCGTCCTCTCGCCTAATCGCCGGCTGTCCTTGCGAGTTACTTTCTTCATGATACTACGCTCTTTCTCGTTGTGGCTATTTTTATGCGCGAATCTCTGTATGGTACTTTTCAATTACCGATCAACTCCCGTACTTAATTAGTCTCGATGGTGGATGTTTTCAATTAACTGCTTCGCTCGAGATTCTATTGCTTGAATTAGGTTTACGTTGTTGCTCGCAGACGTACTAAACACTGCGACTTGTCTAATTAAAACAAGTTAAAATGAAAACGTCGAGGAACTATATAATATCTCACTTAAGATTGTATCGGATCCCGCTTTCATGCGTATTCTCACTTTCGGATCTGTCGCGGAGGGACGTTGAAAAATATGTCGCATGAGATACATATAATTTGAATTTTAATTTTGAACCCCTTTCAAAACATTTCCGAGTACTACTAACGGCCGGAATCGAAAGTTTCTCTATCACGATTACTTTAAGTGCTTAACAAATTTTTTACTACGTGTCCGAAAAAAATAGTCGTCATAATTTTCACTTTCTAAAACTGTTTTTTTTTCATAAATACATTAATAACCAGCACAATTTTCGCTAAATTGCCGGCTGATTCTTGCGATAATTGATCGTTATGAAAAGCGCTGTCATTGTTCACCCTCATCGGATAAAGAATGTATATAATCTTTGAAGAACTTCAAGAAAGTTCGTTAATAATACGATCAGGCACGATACCGCTATCCGCTCTCAAGCGAACATTTCTCACTCTTTCTCCCTCTCTCTCTCTCTCTCTCTCTCTTTCTCTCTCTCTCTGGCTAGCGAGAAGAAAAGTTTCGCGGAAATCGGGCACTGACAATGTAATAATCTCGATTCGCGGAAAAGTCGCCGCGGCGAGAGTGAGAGAAATCAGACCGTCGAACGTCTCGGACGAATGATCCCTAATGGTTCTCTTGTCGCCGCTTGCATTTGCGCAAAAAAAAAATGAAAACGAAGCAAAAGAAAAGTATAGTAGTGGTGGAAAACGACGGGCGGGTGAAGAAAAAGGGGGGTAACGCGCGCCAATGCCTGACCGTTAGATTTTACGTCTTATTTGTTTTGCAAAGTGCCGGTACCGCTAAATGCCTCGAGCTCTCTACACAGGCCTTTTTCGGTATGTGCATGCTGCAGCTTTTACATTTTCTGCGTGCTCAAGTGTACTTCGTTTTTTTTCTGTTGTGGTGCTGTAATGTCGGGATTTATGAAGGATTTTAGTGTCTTTTAGCGTCAGTTTTGTTGCACGAAAAATGATTAACGCTTGCAGTAAATTAAATTTATTTGGGGCTTTGGTTTTTCGGAGCACGCATGGTAGAGGTTACATAAGTTCATGCCGATATGTACTGTGCGATGTGTACTGTGTAATTTTTTGTTTGATATCACTTTAACCAGTCATATATGATGATGTTTTGTTGTGAAATTAAAAAATTTAGGATTATATGAGTGTCTCATAGAATGAACTCGAAACAAGTTATTTATGTTTTATTTTATTTTTCAATATCATTTATTGCATTGCTCGATTTGGAAATTGCTTTGGACATACCAATTTCGCACTTGCACACTGACAAGATTTATGAACGAATAAAACTAGACGAAAATGGCATTGGATAAAAGCTGTTCTTTCATTCACGTGATAAACACTGCCATTTATTTTATAATAACCCTCGAAGGATGTTTGCCGTTTTCAAAGAAGATGAAAAGCTTGAGAAGTAACCTAGTAAAAATAATGCGAGCAACGCAAAACGGTTCGCATAGTCGTTATACACGGCGATCGCGCGCAGCTGCTATCCAACCTAAATTGCTGAACCAAAGGCGAACCTCGCTCGCGCGACAAGCTTATCAGAGCGAACTGGTAGTCACGCTAGAATAGATCCGCGCAGCTCTCCTTTCTCGATCACATCGCGTGCTTGGCGCACGAGCGCGAGCCAATTACCGCGCCATCGATTTTCACCGGCGAGAGGAACAATAGCACAAGAGGCGCTATCGAAAGCTTTCCATACAAAAAAAAAAAAGAAAAAAACAGTTGAATGGTGAACGGAGGCGTGGTTTTACCTGATTTTTTTCCTCGCTCGATCGCGTAACTATTGCTGAGCGCTAAGTATTAACTTACCTGTACGCGTTTGATTTTATCATGGGAAACGTGTACGTGAGCGACGAAAGTGGCTGTTTCAACACCGTGGCTTTTTGTTGCGTGGGTCGACACCACTCAATGATTTTTCTCTCACACGGTTGGCGTAGACGGTGATTGTCAGTTATTTGCTAATGGCGAATGAATGCTGTGCGGACAAGTATTTCTCCTCTATGTTACGTATGTATGTATATATCCTCGATACCGCAGTACGGTATCGAAAGGTTTCGTTTATTCAAAATTTTTCGCAGTTCAATTGACTTTAATTAAATTTGTCTAAGTATTTATGATTTTCTTTGAAGCGGACCACCTATTGAATAAATTTATCAAAATGTAAAAGCATATTTGCTGATCTTAGTTTGAAGACAACTACATTTTGATAAAAATATCCAGCGTATTCCGAAACTTTTTGCCTTGCGAACGAACGATTCGATTAAAATATCCTACTTATTTGCATATTTATTAGTTACTAGAAGATGAGGGTACTGTATTCTAATATTTAATTCCAACTGGAATCAACTGTAAAAGTAACTTTTCAAATAAACGGCATAAAAAAAATGTCCACCTTGTCAATGATCCGAAAAGAATGTCCATCGACATATAGAAAGCTTGTCGAAGGAGAGACAAGCAAAAATGAAGAGAACATTGCAAAGCCGCATTATGAAAAGCGGCGAAGCTACGCGCAACTTGAGGGCGCCACTTTGCAGCGAATAGAATTTGCGCGCTGCCGGTTTTGCGCGTTCTCCTCTCTCTCTTTATCGTCATCGTCTTTCCGTCTCTCTTTCACGCCCCCCTTTTCTCACTCCCGCTCGTCTAACCCTCACTCCTCTCGCTCCAACGAGCATGTACACCTTCCTCTACGCGTAGCAGTGAATTCTCCTCTCACGCGAGGCGCGCGTCCTCCCAGCCGAGCAATGTCGCTACTCCTGCGGTCCTTCTTGTTTTGTTGTTTCCTTTTTGTTTTCTCGGCATTGAAATTCTCTGCAGTCGACGTTCGCGGAGCTCGGTTCGCGCGCGCGGCGAAAACAAGTTGTTTGTTGGAGAACAGAAACAATCGTATCTATCGGAGAAAGGAAATTTGTTGCGCGGCACGGAAATGCCGATCACCGTTTCGAGAAATGCGCGTATTAATAATTTGGGCGTAAGTAACGCAACGATCGGAAACTTTACAATGAGATCGAACGACAGAGGAGGAACGCCTTTTAAGTTGGTCGCGCGCGGGAAATCCGGAAAAGCAAAAGCAAAGAGAGTAAGAAAAGCTCGGCGCTGCCAAGAGAAAGCGGGAGGGTGAAAGCTGTAGGGCGGAGGGCCAATGGAGCGAAAGGGCGAAAGGGGGCTGAGAGAGAATACGCCGGGGTGGTGGCAGTGGTGCAGGATCGAGCGCCACGCGTGAGCACGGACGCGATAGAGAAAGAGAGAGGAGCCGTAGGTTCGCCGGCGCTTTCGGCTGCCAGCGCTCGCGTGTGTTGGAGAGAAGCGAGAGAAGAGGTGGGGCTGCGCGTTGTGTGCCGCTCGAGGGAGGGAGGCTGGTCGCTCTCTCTCTCTCTCTCTCTTGCACTGGCAAAGTGTCCCTAACTTTTACAATCGCTCGCTCTCTGGTCGGCGGTGCTCTTGCGCGCTCGCCTGCTCGCCTCGGCCTGCTTGCGCGTGTGCGCGCTCTCGCTCGCTAGGGCTATGCTTGATGGCGTATCTTCCAATGTGAGTTGCCCATAATACTAAGATGTACGGCTGCGCCACGGTAGGGGTCCCGCACAGCCGAACGCACAGCTCTCGCCCAACCAAACCCCGAGAGCGGGCTGCAGGCTCTCTGCTCGGTCTACTCTCTACTCTACTCTCGCTCTCTCTATCTCCCAAGCAGGCGAGCACAGCATTGCCATCCTTGTGCCTTCTTCCTGCCACCGTTCCTCGTGCGTTCCGCAGACACCTTCTCGTCGCCAGTTCACGCGCGTCCAGTGCCTCGACCCGCTCCGCCTGCCCGCCGGCTCGTCGTCTCGCGCGCTCTTCGCCGCGGCTCAAGTGCGCGCAGTTGTCCGCGATCCATCCGCGCCGATCGATCGCCACGATCGGCCCCGGTCGGCAGTTCCGTGGTCGCGAGCTTCGCTAAAGGAAGCGCGAGTGTTGACGTGCACAGTGCTCGTGAGGCAAGATGCCAGCCAGCAGGAGCGGCCGGGCGCAGCCGCAGCCACCGCCGCCGTCGCCACCTCCGCCGGCAGCCATTTGCCGCGCGCTCTCGGCAGCCTGCTATTTCACGGTGAGTTTTGCATCGATCACCTATGTGCATTCGATTATCGCTCGAGCCGCGCTGCTCTTTGGCAATCGTGGTATTTGGCGCGACGCGAAAATCAGGCCTGAGCGCTCGGTGAGCGGCGCCGCGAGCCGTTGGAAAGCCGACATGACACTGCGCCGCAAGCGCGATCCGTCGGGCGCGCGACTCGCAACCGAGAGGAACGAAAGCCCGCGCTGGCTGTTAATCGCTCGCTCTCCGACTGCGCTTTGCCGCTTGGCTGTGCAATTACCTGCGCGCATTAGCGCGCTAATGACCGCGGCTTCGTAACGAGCGATCACAGCTGAAAGGAACGTAAGCCAGTGACGAAGCTTGCGCGCGCGCGCGCGCACGGCAACGAGAAGGCATAAAAAAGTGGCCGTGGCGGACGGAGATAAAGATCGCGAAGGTTGTGCAGCTTGCAATGATCGCAGCAAAATTACGGACATTTGTATCATGGTAACCGGTCGGCCGGCAAGTGCACGAGCGAGCGACTCTCTGTCGGCGAGCTTCGACGCGAAGCGTACGCAAACGAGCCAGGGAAAGAAGAGCGTCGCGAAGGGCTGTCTCGTGTCAAGCCGGAATTTTCGCGACGTCGAATGCCGCGAAAAAGGAAAATTGAGGAAAGAAAGAAAATAATCAATTAGCGAGTGTGCGCTGAATCCCTCGGTATATGCACGTGCGAGAGCGACAGAGAGCCGCGTCGAGAGTGGGGAAGCGGGCGCATCGATTGGCTACGACCAGGCCACGCCTGCCGAGTATACACATCTATAGATATAGTAGGTCCTTTCTGCTGAGCCGCAGCGTATATATGCTAATGGAGGGGCCAATCTCCTCTCGCTCTCTCTCTCTCTCTCTCTCTCTCTCTCTCTCTCTCTCTCTCTCTCTCTTTCTCTCACTGCTAGATTTTCGCGAATGTCTTAATTTGGCCAAGGAGGATATTGTGAGGTATATAATATCGAGGTGGCACGATTGGACTTTTCTAAGCGGCAAGAAACGTGAGGGAGCGAGTGCGCGGGGAAAATGGAATATACGCGTGAGGATTAGATGCCTGCCGGCAGTGAAGAGATATAGATTCAATTTCGGTTTCAGCTCTGCGCGAGCTGATATCCTGCGCGCCTGGTTATTGGGTTTTTTTTCGGAATCGTCTTTCGCTCTTGGAAGAGAAGGAATATTTTTATGTTGATCCCCGCCCTCCCTATACATAGAGATTCAGTTTCAAGAAATTGGCTCTTTTATATTTTTGTTTTTACTCATAGTTATGAGAAAAAAATAACCGCCACATTGTTAATTGCGAATTTTTCAATATTAAGCACGGAGTGAAATATTTGAGAATTTTTATTTTATTAGCATATTTTGACAGGCACATGGTTAAACGATCATGTCTAATAATTAAGGCTTGGTCTTCGCCCGTTCCAGAGTAAACAAATTAGAGGTAACAATACTTTTGCACCGCACAATCTGAAGAGAGACAACTAACAATAGACATCAGTGCAAGCTCACCGGGAAAAACAATTCATTTAAAAACGATATTCAACGTTTCTTTCAATATTCTCGCAAAAAGATAGAAAATTACATGCTTGCAGTTTTATAGCTGCTAAATATTCTAACCGGGAGCTCGAGAATGCCCATCTGCGTATCGCTCGGTTGAAATAGAAAGTTTGTTCCCGGGAAAACAGCCTAAAAACTGGGCTTCCGATGCAACAGTCGCAACCGCAGCCGCCCGCTTTCACTTTACATTCCTAGGGTTAATTTTTTTTCTATCGACTTCTATCGACACAATGATGCGTCCAGATGTCTGCGTCTGTCTTAGTTGAAGAGAAAGTAGGTCGTCGGAGTTTTGAATTTGGAGTAGCTTGAAAGGGTCCGCTGACCATATTTTTTTCTATACACGGCGGCCCTGTAAGCGTAAATTTCTAACACAAATATTTTCCAAGATGCTACCGTATTGCATTATTCAGAGTTTTACAACGTTACAATGGACTGTAAAGATATTATTGAAATAATCCTTTCCAGAGGTTTCATTCGTACAAAGCCTTATCTGATGCAAGGGAACGAGTTGTTCTGTTTTTATAAGCTCGGAAACTTATGAAATGACGGAAGTCGCACGACAGCTAGCGGATTGGAGATATGAAAAATATAACTTGATTCCCATGCATATATCACAGCAGAAAGTGCATTTCAAGGAAAAACACTCACAATTATCGAGCTTCGCGTGAAGCCCCCCACCATCACGCGAAATTCGAAATGCAAAGTGCCCGGGTGGGTATTTCTTTTGTATTTAATGCAGATATTAATTTTACGCGAAAATGACTTTAGTTTACGTCCGAGAGCAGAAGCTCGCGCATAAGCCGCAAAGAGGATTGTTCGCGCGTGTGTGCCCCCTGAGAGCGAATTTATGCGTGTATCTCGTTTATATCTTGCGCGCATAATGTCGACGTCGCGCGTCTTTATATCGGCGGACGATGCCCGCATCAACGGCCACGACGATGACGACGATATGCATATGAATGAAGGTTGACTTGCGAGAGTTTTGAACTCCTTTTGTTCGGCGCCATTGTGCGTCTGCACCATGTCTCCCCTGTACGCGCGCGCGAGTCACGTGCAATTAATATGACCCCGGTCTCGCCTGCTTTTGACTGTTTTTCGCGCCACGAGCCTTTCGATTCCGGCTTGTTGGAACAATTACGTGCTCTCGTCTGTAATTTAGCAACAAGCTTCATTTATTACGCTATTCTTATACCAGCGTTTCTCTTAGCGCATGCTCGATAAACACCGTAATCGTCGCTGAAGTTGTTGTGTAAGCTAGCGTCAATATTAAATTTTCCAACGAGGTCTCTGCTCTCTTCTTTTAGAAATAGATCAGCGTGTCGCGCCGGCATAGCATGCGACCATGTGCAACGTATTTAGCGCTCTCATATCCTTCGCACATTTCCGTTCGTCAAACACGCAAATTATAACTCATCCTCGGTGCGCGCGAGGTCTCAAAACTGCTCTGTCTTTGACTCTCTCTCTCTCTCTCTCTCTCTCTTTCTCTACCTCGCTTGTTTCGTCTCGCGACGCACTATTTACGTAACCAACAAAAATACTCCTGTTATTTGCACAATGCCGCTCGCGCGCATAATTATGCATTCTTTTCACGCCACTTAACGTTGCAAAAGCCTTGCGAGCGCCCATTCACCATGTCGACTTTACCATTTTCTTGTAAAACTTTGGAGATCGAATAGATGTAACAAACAGCGTCGTTTCCGAGAAACTTAGCTTCTTATTTTCTCGTGTGTCGATAAATTTCCGAAGCTTAAATTGTAATTCACGAGGATTAAGAAACAATGTGTCGCGAGAGCTGAGTGTTTTATTAGCGGCGCAGACAAAAAGCCACTCCGACACCACTTGTTCATTCCGGTATGCCGTTCGACTGCCTCGTGTATATATAACATAGAATCACGATGGCTCGAAGTGGTCAAGAACGCGATTCAATGTGCAGTCCAATGTCGACCCTTGAAGCTCATGTCTACAATGCCTTGACATAAATGTCTTGGATGTATCGCGCGAAGTCGCGCCGTTTTAATTGGCTCATTTTAAGCTTCAATTCGCTTTTTTCTCTCTCTCTCTCTCTTCGTCATCAAATTCACTGCCGCCGCGAGTTAGGCGGAGAAGAAATATTTTCATTCGCATGCCGACTTGAAATCTAAATGTCACTGCAATTTTCGTTTATACTTTTGCAGTATTGATTTTTTAGGTCGTCTCGGCAGTTTTCATAACTTGGCTTTGTTCACTGTAAAGCAATCATTATTGGCGCAACAGCGACTTTCTTTTGAATGAAAAAAACAATGCGAGAAAGCGGCAGTCCTGTTGAAGCTATAATGTATTTTTCTTAGCTGGCGGTATGGCGTATATATAATGCAAATAATAAAATGATATGTTGCGAACAGTATAAAATTTTTCATAAAAGAATGTTGATTAATTCATGGACCAGGTATTCGCGACGAAAAAACTCATATTTTCTGCAAATTTCTTTGTTTCTAGCTGACTTAAAGGCAAAAAGATTGCGCGTGCTTTACACCACATATGGCGCTCATTTTAAACGGAAATACAGGAACAAATAGGGATCGAGACAATAAATGATCGTCGATTCGATTTAGGCAGACATAATTACAATCAGTTAAGGTTCATTAATACTTGTCTTTTCCTGATTGATAAATAAACAATTAATAACATTGGCAAATTTCTTTTACTGATATTATAGTCGTTTGAAAATACGTCTCGCGTGCTCTTATTTTGTTTCCATTCACTACCGTCAATTGTAAAATGAAAAAAAAACATCAATTACCGATATTCAAACTCACGAAAATAAGAAGCTTTCTCGGAGTAGATGTTCAACTGTGAGGTATGAATCCAATCCAAGTCCAGTTGATATTTACCTTGCAGAAGTATTTTCCATTGCTGACTGACTCTCTCTCTCTCCTACACGTATAGCCACTTGCAGACGTAGAGGAGCGAGTGAGAGGATCGATCGGTCGGGAGAGGAGGGCTGGCGCGAGAAAGAACACCTTCGCTGCACATCCCCCTTTTCTCCAAGAGAGCTGCGCACGATACACGCACGCAGGCAGAGAGCGAGAGCAAGTTCCCTTAGTAGCATTCCTCGTCCTCGCGAGGGATGGATCGCCCTGCTATCCTCTTCTTTCGCCAGATAATATACTTCCCCGGCTTTCGCATTATCCGCAGTGCATCTCCCCTCCGCCCGCTCTCTCGTCATTATCTACAAGGTATCCGCTCCTCTTCTCTCTAGCTCTTTCTGTTCTTTCTCTTTTTTTTTTGTCAGCGCTCGTTTTTCCCCATTGTGCGCTTGCCGAAAAGCCGGGGCAGCAGCAACACCATGGCGCAGCAGCTTCGATCGCCGTGGTCCCCTTTGACATTTTCCCGCGACAAGTCTGCTGCCGGCCCGAGTTTTTATTGGGCCATTAGTTTCCGACTCGGGTGCGCTTTTTATTATGTTACTTTGTGTGGCGTCGACATTGTTGCCTGCCTCTCTCCCGTGCAAGATCCAGCTCAGTCGGCTCCGCGGCTCGCGGTCACGTCGCCGTCGTCTTTCCCTCCTCTCTCGCTCTGTCGACGTAATACACGTTCGCCCAACGGGGCGCGGGGGTTGCTCTCTCTCGCTCTCTCTCTCGCTCGCTCGCTCGCTGGCTCGCGCCGTTCCACCGGCAGCGCACGGCGAGGGGAGTAACAGTAGCTGGAAAAAAGAGCGAGAGAGAGAGAGAGAGAGGAAGGCGACCGTGACGTAGAGGTCAGACTTAGAAACGCAGGCGCAGTGACGGCAACGCGCGAGACCAGGCATACGGTGTGCACATGGTCGGTCGCTGTAAGCCTTAAAGTGCGACACTTGGACTTGGCGCGTCCTTGCATAACGCGACACCTCCGCTTTCGCCGCCGCTTCAGTCGTTGGCTTGGCTGCACGCACCCTTTCTCTTGGCGACCTCGAGCCGCGGCCAGTCGGCTGTGGACAAATAAACAATGCCAAGTACAGCCAGCGCCACACTCGACGACGCGCGCGGACAGCTCAACCTCACGCGCGCACTACGCCTCGAGTCGTCAGTTATCGTACGCGGTATATTCATCAAGTGGTTTATTTTTTTTTTTTCGCCGCCGCCGTCGCCGCCTCGTTCGTCTTTCATTCAGTGCGCGCCAACGGCGAATACGTGTGCGTGCACGCGCGCGCGCGCGCGCGTGGGTGTGTATTTCTGGACTGACGATGCGGTGCTCTGTGCAAGCTGTCCTGTGGCTATTTTCGCGGTGAGCACGAACGTCGATAAACAAAGAAGCACCGCGAGCGAGAGCGCCGCTTATAGGTTATGTGTCGCAGATACGCGAGTGAGTGTGCCGCGGCTTCGCGAAGAGGACCACGATAGTTGCCACCATCCACGCTCGAGAACGAGGTGGAGGAAGTGGAAGAGGAGGATCCACTTCGCTCGACAAGCCGGTGAGTAGCTCGCATGCCCATCTATCGCTGCGCAGCTTCTTATTTTGATTGCTTTTATCCCCGGTCCACATCATGTTCGCTCGCGGCCGGCGACGATTATTTATCTACGAGAGCCCTAGAGTGGGATTACAAGCTGGTCCCAAGGATGACGCTTTTTATCATTTACTTTTGTCGCGGCTGAGTGAGCAGAAAGCTGTCAACCTGTTTGTCCACCTATTGTGGGTGCGCGTTCGCGAGATTGTGCGCAACCATACCGAGAATTATCAGCCGCTGCCTACTGTTGCTTAATATTAAGTTGATTTACTTCGACGTGCGAGCGCGTTGCAACAAATTTTCCTAAGCGTGTACCGCTGATTTACGCGAGGATGAGCAGCGCTTAGATTGACAGTTGTATCGATCGTTTGGACAAACATTCAAATTTAACGGCACGTTGGTTCGGATCTGTAAATTAAAGCTCGTATCAAGCTCATTAAATCAAGGCTCGAATCGTGGCATTGTCATTACCCGTGTTGTGTTGCTGTGTGTATATTCAACAGTCACGCGTAGATATAAACAATGGAATGTGGAAGCATGAGAAAAGAACGTTTGCAAGTATCAAAGTATTCGCAACAGCGTGTCAGCTTATCTGCATCATTTGTCACTCTTGATATTCGCGAAAGATTGTAGTTTTTTCTTCTCTTTCTCTCTCTTTCTCTTTGCTGACTTATGCTCGTTTATTATGCTGATGTGTGGAAAAAATACTCCTGATAGACTGTCCTAAATTGACGAAAGATTTTTCAGACGTCTCTGGAATGTTTACTGAACAGTTACGCCGTCGGAGCTTTTTGTAAAAGAAATATTTTTTTTTATACTGAGAATGCGGTTAGATAGGTAATAACTGTATGCCAAAAGTTATATATTCAACATTTACTGTTTACTTATAAATTTAAGTAATATCATATCAATGTATTTGAATTATTTTAAGACAAATCTATTGTTTCGGAAAGGTATTGTTGGAAAAAAATTTTTCAACATAGGATCTGCATATAATACAATTTCAGATTTTTAATTGCTATTTTAATAAACATTATCGAAATTTATCTTGATTTTATCTTGAATTTACTTTTTCCAAAAGCAATAAATTTAGCGATTCTTTTCCTCCATGAAAAAGAAAGAAAATAAAAAATTAAGTTTGGTGCAGACGTAGCACAGTGCAACATCGCTGATTGAGCAACAATCTCTTTCTGATCTCAGTAGAACATCCTTGGACAATTGAATGAAAATGCCGCGTGCGGGCGCATCAGAACTCGAGAAAAGGGAAAATGAAGAAGAGACGGCCATCCCAGCGAGCGACTTGTACGTCCTCCTCTCGGTAAAGGGAAAACTGTGGGCAGGGGAAAAGGGAGGATTTTCCGGAGGCAGGAAAGGGGCAGTCAAAGTGGTCGTTCTCCATGCGTCTTCACTGGAGGGCGCCGGCAGTCAGCCCCTTTTTACGAGTCTACGTGATTCCCCTGTCTCCCCTGGTGCGCTCGTTCCACAATGACGCGTACGAGTGAGAACGAGACAGAAGGTGAACGGGCGTAGAGCAGCAGAGCGCTGCGCCAATGAGCGAAGAGCAGGTCGGGGCGTCGCCCGGCAGCCATAATGTATAACGTCACGGCGCCGCGACCTCATTGGCCGGCGCAGCATTATGGCTGCCGCGGAGGCTCCCTTCCCCTAACCACTCGCCGCGACCCCATTTGTACTCCCACCATCTGGACTCACATACACACGTGTAAAGGGGAATCGGCGTTCGCCTGTACGACGCGCACACACTTGTAGGGGAGCGAAGCTTGGAGTGTAGGAGAGTCTCCATGGGCTGCAGCACTGTTCGCTCGCGTCTCGCCGTCGGCTGCTGCACGATCCTCCGATTGGGTTAGGTCTATTTGCGCGCAGGTGAACTCTGCGGATTATGCATGTGTTTACACCCGAGCTGGCCTTCTTTACACTGATAAAAGCTCGTTTTGTTTGCTCTCTTGTTTCTCGCTACCTTATCGCCGCTGCTTTTTCACTTTTAACAAACAACTCATATATTGTTCATCGTGATACTATGTTTTCTGGAGTATTTCGTGTCATTTATTTCAGCTCAATGTTTTTTCATGAATGAACGGTCATTTCAAATATACTAAGGAACATATTTTTGAATGATTATGTTCGCATTAATTTACCGAATTTATTAGGAGCGGGTCAATAGGTCATAACGAGTCCTACGTTATCGACGTGAAGGTAGGATGGTTCATGGTACCGAAGGTAAGTGGAAACGTTTTGGTTTTGAGATTCACTAGCGGGTCTACGATTTTTTGAGCGCCAAACAGCCCTCTGCACTTCATTCATTTTTCAATAAAAATGGCAGCTTTTACGATGATTAATTAATTAATAATTAACTATGAAAATCAATATTTGATTGTTTGTAAATATTTAAAACTACTTTTATAGTTATAGATATTTTTTATGATTATTATTCTCACTATCGATGTATGGTTTCTGTACGGTGATATTAGAAAATCGATAAGAAAAAAGTTTCTTTAGATGTTATTAATTGTTAAATATTTATCATTCGCCAATTCAAGATTGAATGTTTGTCTTGTATTTTTCAATTTTTAATTTTCATTTTTTTTTTGTAGAAAAATTTATGTTTGATTTATTTTATTATTTACCTTAATTCTTGCTTTTGCAATAACAAGAAAAATATCATTGCCTTAATAAGGATGGGACTGAAAGAAGCAAATTCATAATTTCATTTGAGAATATAGTATAGGTTAAAATCATCCTTATAAATAAATCTTGGAGTAGTTGAACTATCTAAAATTTGATGGCATGTAAATTTGAACAATGCAACAGTAATCACGTCTCACCCCCTCAGGAAACAGTTTTCATTTATACGATTGAGTAAAGCAAACAACGCAGAAGAAGAAAGAAGAAAAAGAAGAAGTAGCAGCAAAAAACAAAGTCGTCTTAGCGAAGTAAACGGGAGGGAGACACGAGGCTGTTTGCGTCATGAAACTGCAGTGCGCACTTGTTTCTTCGTGCTGTCGAACAGTGTTTTCCTACGGCAACGATGGCAGCGAATAGCAAGCTCTCTCGGCGAATGAAGAGAAGAAGAATAAGAAGAATAGAGGAAGGAGGGTTACATTCAACTTCGTTACGGTCGTGGACTCCATCTTCGACGTCTCTGAATGTATATACATTGCAGCAGCCTTGGAAAACTCAATTTCACTAAAATGCGTCCTCCTCGCGAGCTTCCGCAGATAGAGGACTTTAGCCCGACTCGGATCAAGCAGTCCCTCGAGAGAGGAAGACCTGCTGCAATTGAAGCAACTCCGTACCGAAGCTTTCGCCTTTTCGCTATATAACTAAGAAGAGAGAGAGAGAGAGAGAGAGAGAGAGAGCACACATAGGATGCAAACGCATAAAGTTTCCCCGCCCGAAACGTCGGTATCAGCCGAAGATGCAACATCAAGACCCACCCTCTGGCTTTCCTATCGTGTATGTGAGCATGTGTGTATAGACGCCAGGGAAAAAACTTGTAAAAAGTCAGACGGGGAGAGAGAAAGAGAGAGAGAGAGAGAGAGAGAGTAAGACACAAAATAGAAAAAGTTAGAAAGAACTAGGAGAGATGAAGAGATAAAGTGAGTCAGGTAGATATATATCCCAGCGAGCACAGGGTATATACAGAGTATATATAAGAGGAAGCTAGAGCGTATTTTGATAAATTGATTTGCGACGTACAAAGTAATTGACAAGAGACGTGCCAGAGCGTCCCACTCTCCTGAGCTCTCTTAACCTTCCATTTTTTTCTTTTATCAGGAGAAAACACAAATGATTTTCAAGCGCGAAAAAATTTTTGTGCGCGTATATAAAATGAGATTTCTTCAGTTCAGTCTTTTTGTTCAGTACAAAAACAGGTAATATTCCGTTTGTACACGGGCGACAATTCATAAAGCGGCAGCTAAAAGCACGGCTATTTCAGATGCTTTTAATGTCTCCGGAGACTACCGTAAAGAACTCTTACTTATCGACAGCCCTTGGTAACTGGCGTTTATAGGCATCTAACATTGTTATGGCTCGCTAAGTGAGATAATAAATTTTGCTACAACGCCACGAGTATCGTAAAACTACTACTGTGAATAAACAGAATTTCATTGAACCTCCTCTTCTGCTTGATTGTTTGGCGCAAGTCGAAATATTGGTTGAAAAATTGGATTGATAAACATGGAAATTACATTTTATTTAAGAGGGAAGGGAAGATCTCATCATCTTTATTCTTAAAACACACTAAGTTACAGTGATGTGATAATTATAAAAGTAAATTTCAGAACTAACTTCCACCATAATTTCACAGCGAAAAGCTTTCGGCATCGATATTTTTATACGTATTACCTGGTTATGTGATCATAAATTTATTTAATGTTACTATGGGCGAAGTAAAATTTATTACTCGTTAAATAACCACTTAAAAGGCTGCAAATAAAAGCGAATGTCTCAATTTGGCTAAACCGTTGAAAAGTTAGGTACTCGAGCGTTGTTTAGAGGCGCCAAAGAAAAAAATGTGTAGCGATCGATAGGCAAAAAAGTAAAAACTTTATACGTACAGTCAAATTACAGGCGTTTTTACAGCTCGCATAGAAAGACAGTAGTGCAGCCGCGAGAGAATGTATGACGTAAAAGCGGGACATGGGCTTGTCTTGGCCTATCCGGATTCGCGTAAAAACATACATAACCGAACTAAACACGCGAAGGGACCGTGGCGGGCATAAAGGCCCGTAAAAATCTATACCCAACACATACGCACACGTACGCGCGCGTATGTGTGCTCGTACATGTGTTGTCACATTTTGTACACAAGGCGCTCTCTTTCTCGCACACTCGCAATGAGTACGAGCGCCTCAAGTCCTACGGCCAAAATACACCAGGCACGGGCTTCATAAAGTAACGCGCTTCTGCATAGTATGTACACGAAAAGTGCGCTCTCTCTTTTTCCCTCTCTGTTCCTATCAGGTTGCTTTTCTTGTTTTATACAATTCCATTTTGATTGCGGATGCCGAGATCGACGAGTGTATACGACCGCACCGGATGTCTCTGTCACGACGCCGAAGCGATGCACATGTCTTGATAATCGCTTCTATACTCGACTTGGCTCTCTATTTTACTATCCTGTTTGCAACCATCGTCATCAGCGCATGCGTGTGCACGAAGGTTTACAATTGATGTGTGCTTCCTTGAGGTTCGTTGTTCTTTTTGATCTTTTCTTTATCCTGCAATAAACACTGAATTTTATTTAATTATTTTTGAATTTCACTCAAGTTGTAGTGAAGCGGAATTATAGAGAGCTTCTTACGAAAGGAATGTCATATTTATTTTCAATTCAATTATAATTTTCACTGAAATTTGCAATAATTCAGTCAATAGTGATGGATTTTTATGAAAAATTACTAGCAGCTGAATTTAGATTTTTGCATTTGAATTTGAGAAATTATTAAAATATTCGTGAAGTTTTTTATTAATTCAATATGGTGCAGAATTACCATATAATTAGTTTTTTTATTGTACACTTATTTTTTGTATTTTGAAAATTCAAATCTTATCCTGGTATTTACGTAATAAATGTCATGAGTATAAAAGAAACTAATTAATATTGCCACCGAGATTTGCCCACAAATGAAATTATGGTTATTATTATTGAACCCCGAATAAAAAGATATTATCTTGATTAAAAAAATTAAAGCATCTGCAGCAATTCTTTAAATCCGCAAAATTTTATTTTCTGATAATATTTATATAAATCTCATAAGTCTTAGATCAATTGAAAAAATTGATACTACAACTGAAAATTCTTAAAAGGCGGCAAAAATTGTAAAATCTTTTTAATTGTACTTAAATTTTTTATTTGATACATTTAAGTGTGTAGTCCTTCGTTAAATTATTCACTTATCTTCTCATTTAAAATAAGAATAATCAAAATATGCATTATTTAATACTAAATGCAAAGGAAACAAAATAAATTTTAAGTCGCTGCAGATTCATTTTGAAGGTGTGGCTTAAAATGTCTCTCTCGACACTTGGCTATTTGCTTAGGTTTAAAAAGCAGCTTAGTAAATTTTAACGCGAAGCCACAAAGCCACGTAGAATAAAAGTTCTTGTAGACACAAGCGATAGCATTTTTATTTTTACACGCATGGAGAGTTAAGCAGGGTTGCGCAGACTAATCTTACTTTCGCGGCATGGCTTTCAAGTCGCGACCAGCTGATTCCTCGCCACATCTTCGTTCTGCCTGTCGGGCATGTGACTTTTATTGGTGCCAAGGCCGTAGAGCAACGAGAGAGGGAGACGGAGAGAGAGAAAGAGAGAGAGAAAAAGAAAAAATTAAAGCACGGTACAATGGCGTAGTCTCCGGTTAATCGCACTACTTCCCTTCTCGGAAATCCGAGGCTCAGCCAATTGTCTGGTGCTATTACGCGTGCCTAGCGGAATAATGAAGGCTACTTTGTAGCGGGCATGTATTTCTGTATTTCTCTCTCTCTCTCTCTCTCGCTTTTTATTAGTCTCGATCAAGAAGAAGAAAAAGAAGATGGAGTAAGTTTTGCTTTGCTAAAATAAAGGAGTTGTTAAATTTATTGGCAAGGAATTTTAGCAGATGTACACGAGATTAGATATACCCACCCTTTTTCCAAATGAAGCTGCGGGAAGCTTACAGACTCTCTCGTAAGGAATTTATGAATATTGCGATACAGCAGTAAAAAGGAAAACTCGTTTTTCTCGATATAAAAAAGCGCGCGCACGCGAGCGAGCGCTGACTTTTGAAAAATGTATAAAAGACGAGTTGTATAAAGAAGACACGTGACCGAAATCAGGAATCGCGCATCCCGTATTAGTAGCTTTTTTCTTCCTTCTTTCTTTCCTCTCTTCATGAAATATTTTGCCCTCGCTGCGCGCACACGTGAATAAGAAAAATTGTCAGTGCTTACGGTTTTTACGGCGACTGCATGTCCCGCACGTCGCCGGCGTAACTTGGTTCGTTCGTCTGTTTTCCTCCCTGACAAGAGAGAGAGAGAGAGAGAGAGAGAGAGAGAGAGAGAGACGAAGAGAAAGACAATACGCCCCGACGATGCCGACTGTTTGCCACTGGGAATCGCCCGAGATAAAACTGAATGGACCGAGCGGGACCAACGAGCCATAGTCTTTCCCTAAAGTTTCGCCTTTTAAAACTCCAAATTCGACTTATTTTGCGCTCCGTGGCAAAAAGGGTGGTTTTCTCATTTGTCGTTGCGGGCGCCGGACAAAAAGTTTTTCCTTTTTTCCAGCTCAATGTCAGTCACAATTTCACGAATAAAAACTTTCATCGGGATAAGGTTCTTACGTTTGCACGAAGTAACGAAGTACACGAGTAAAAAGTTCATCAGACTTTCGTTTCGAAAATATGTATCATAAGTATAGCCAGACGAGGAAACATCTAATTTTAATATCACGTGAATCACGCGAATAGGAAATTAATGAACTTTTAGTTATCAGCTTATCGATAGGCAACGCATCGAATTAGCATAAAAGTCAAGTATTATTGCCTTTTCTGTCGTGCGAAAGAAGTTCATTTGAGAAATAGAAATGTATATGCAAAGCAAAACTCGCTTCGATCATTATTTAGCTGGCATTAATTATATCGAGTGCGGAGGTGAAGCATGCAAGAAAAGAATCTAATTTGCGGTAATACCACGTTCGTCCGGTCTGTTATTTATAGGGCCAATCTAGCTACGAGTATTTTTTCCCTTCGCCCGGAGATTGAGTAAATTCTCTCTCTCTCTCTCTCTCTCTCTCTTTCGTTTATCTACCTAGGCGCCATATACCCACACGCCTCTCCTTACTTCCAGTATTTCTATTCTTTCTTTTTTAGATCCTTCTCCAGTAAATTTCACTTTTTCTATTTTTAAGTGAAGGAAAGCTTGATAATATTAAATATCTTTCTAGGTTAGTTAGTTTTTAATTTTTATAAATTTTTAGTTTTATACTTGCACTATGTACAATCTATAATTCTTTTTCGACGGCATGGCTAATCAATTCATACATATATTTATGATTGTTTAATATTAATGGATATGGTCTTTGGATCATTTTTTTTACGTTTTTATAACAGTAAATCAATAGTTAGTGGCTTCATTCTTGAGCTCTGTGGATTTTATTTTATGTCGTCTATTAGTGAGAGGTTTGTAATCGTATATCCAACCTATTAGAATGAAAAAACCATCACATTAATGAAATTCAAAGATCGACTACTACTTTTTTTTAAAATGTATCAGGTCAAAAAATTTTATAAGTTACTTACATGCTTGGAAAAATTTATTGTTTACAAATTGAATAAAAAAATCTATAGTGCAAACGTGAATTGTCACAATTAACTTGTATAAAAAAAGAATGCTATACGCAAATAATAAGTTGATACTCTCATAATATCTAAATACGATCAATAAAACAAGTGCAGCATTTAGGATGCACGTCACTTTTTATTTGCGAATATTAACGATACATTCCGAGTAGCTTGTTCACCGACAAAAGGGTGGAGGGAATGATACTATGCATGCAGCTTACTAAATTTGAAAGAAAGCTTTTTACATAGTTCGTGATAATTATTTCGTATGCATTTATTTTTGATGAGTCTTGGCAATTAAAATTTCATACAATCGACTAGTATCGATGACATTTTTCAAGCTGTAATTGAATAACATAATGACGTTTCATAAATGACCCTCGTTAATTTCAAGTACACACGGTATTGTACGATCAATAAGAGACTTCGAGAGCATTCGGAGTATCGAAATATCCGTTAAAAGTCTCCAGCTCGCGTAAATCGATGCCTAGCTGCGACAGCTGGCTTGTGTTGGAAAAATGCATATCTCAGCTCATAAATTTTCCCAGTCCACCTAAACTATGCAAGATTTGTGAAAAAATTTGGTTTCTCTTTCCATCACACGCACTTAAACCGGATAAGGCATCCGTCTGCGTCTCTGCTCGTTCACGTCCCTTTTCTTTAAATCCGACACCATCCCAGCTAGCGCGCAGCGTTAAAAGCAGCAAAAAAAATTAGGCCTTCGGCCGCTCTGCGGCGCATCTGGGCAAAACAATCCTTTTTCTCGAATTTCCTTGTCACAACCCTCGCTCGCTTTTTTTTCACTCGTGTTTACCCCGCATAAAGTCTTGGAAGAAAAGCGTCAACGGTCATGTGGTCCTAAGAACCTCTCATTTTTTTTTCGGTTCAATATAGGTAAACAACACGCGTGCAGTCGCTTTTCTCTCATGGGCGTGCGCGAATGGACACCCGCCGAGGGGAGATGGGATTTTCTCTCTCTCTCTTTCTCTCTTTCTCTCTCGAATATGGCGGATATACAAACTTACATGTACATTGGAGGTTTGCTTGAGTTACGGATGGTTATAAAAATGTTGGGCATTATCTGTTTGCTCGCGGTGCAGCAGCGTAAATCTGATTAACGGCTCTTCTTCACTTATCCTATATGATTTGTGAGAACGTTTGCGGTTAATTATTTTCACGCGTAAAAGGTACAATACATAATATATGTAATGAAAATTTGTGCAGAGAGAGTGAGAGAGAGAGAGAGAGAGAGCGCGTATGATTTATTAGTCTATATATTTTTTCGCGGAAAGTTTTCGGAGATTTCGTCATAAAATAGCGCCGCGATCGATCTCTCTAGGCAAATATCATTCTCTGGTAATCTCCGTCATAATAATCTGCATACAATCAAGAGATTTAGGAGAGGAGGCGTGCATAGGAAAACTTTCTGACCGCTTCCAATCAAACTAACTTGGAAGCACGTCTGCCATATAGGAGATGATTCACATTTTCCTTCTAAAGAAAGTGGAGCATAAAGGTAGGGGGAGGAAGGGGGTGGGGGAAATGGTCGGTAAATTCGATTCGATCTGACGGACGGAAGTTCGGCTTTTCCGCGTGTTAGCCCTGATTAAACGGGCTCCTCCTCTTTTTGGCTGCGAGCCATGATTAGATTTTCTCCCCCACCCCTCCCGCTAGAGAGACAGAGAGCGAGAGTACACACCAGTCCATTTGGCTGTGGATCTCTCACGTTCGGCCCTTAAACATGGCTTTGCTCACGTACAAACATCATCTCGTGTGTTTCTTTTTTCGGACGGATAAGCACGAGTCTGCTCTACTTTTGTGTGTTTGGCTTTGCTGACACCAAACCTATCTCGATTCCTACAAATAGACGAGAGGCAGCTTACTGCGAGGAATGAAAAACGCATTCATCGATCTCATCAGCCAAGCGAAATGTCTTAAATTTTCCGAGATTGCAATAAATTAGCGGTGGTTACTGTTTTGATTGCCTCATTACACGCTATAAAACTGTTGGCATTTGAAGTTGATGGTGATTATTAACTCAACGTTTAATGCTGTTCGCTTAATTCATTGCTCGTAAAATGTGATTTGTTTAATTTTCACATAAATGATTGCCATAAAAAGAAGGTGGATCGAGCCCGATAGTGATAAACTTACTGTTTCAATGGGCTCACTCAATCGATTATTATTTTCGGAAGCTCGGAAGCAAGCAAAATAGAAACGAAATCGAGAGAGAAAAAAATGACGAGCTGTCTGTGTCATACACCGCGTAGTTGCCCTTTTTCCCTTAGCCCTACATGTTTTTCCCGTTTTATATGCGCTCTCTTATTCTTGTCAGAGATAAAAGAATTTATCCGAAAAAGAGGAGAAAAACATTGTCTTTGTACCCATATACGCGAGGAATAAGAGAGTTTTCGTGTAAGAATTTCGGTGTGTTTTTTACAACATGCGGGGTGGACAAAAAGAAGAAAAAGAAGAAAGAAAAAAATATACGGCATTCCATCAATAAATAACGAAACGAGTAAGACGTTGAAAAAAAAAACGCCGGCGTTTGAATACCAATGGTAGTCGTGAATATTCATACGGATAAAATGCATGGAAATTGTTTGATTAAAAGATTACACGACGCCAAATTCGTGGGCGTAAAAAAATGTCCGTGTTCGCTCGATTCGGACAGTGCGACGCCAAAAAGGCTCTTTTAAATACGGGATCAAAGAAAAAGGACGAAAGAGTATACGTACATAGTTTACGAGAAGCGTCACCGTCCTCTTGTTATGCGACATCGATTTTCTGATTTCCTCCGCAGCAGGCACGAATGGGCAAATGAAAAATACAGCAGCGCGCGCTGGCGTGAATGAGAGAGGACTGAATATACGTGTGAGTCTCGATTAAAGCCCACGCCGTAGGCCCTTCGGCACGTATAAACATGACTGTTTACCACTCGCGTAAACGCTTGTCACGTGAATATCAGTTGTTTATTCTCACGATAGAAAGAGAGAGAGAGAGAGAGAGAGAGAGAGAGAGAGAGAGAGAGAGAGAGAGAGAGAGAGAGAGAGAGAGAGGAAAGCGATGTTGCTCGTGTGGGAGGGACATCGACGTTTTGTTTTTCTCGCATTTCGATTGTCGTCCATTGGTATTCTTTGACGCTGCTGCTTTACTTATAACACTGTGTGGTGATATATATTCTTGACGCTCACTGAAAATACGGTGATTTTACTATGAGAAAATGTTCGTACTGCAGGATTTTGTCCGGGTGTTCTCACAAGCGAGGGAATCAATTTGTAAACTTAAGCATCTAAGCTTCTTTCGAGCACTAATAACTGAACGCAAGTATTCTTTGAAATGACATTTCAGAATCGATTCACAAGAGAGCAAACCAAGTTGCATTTCGTATGGAAAGGACCGAAGCAATATGGTGGGATCGGTATCCACTAAAAAGCTACAATTCGAAAAATATTTGCAACTTCAAGCGAAACTTACTCTTCACGATAATCATAAAAGGCCGCAGACGAGAGACGGAGAGAGAAAGAAAAAGAGCACGCCTTAATAAGAGACTTCAAAGTATTTTATGAAACTATCTTATTTAAATTTGAAACTTAAATTTCCATAAAACGCCGCGCGTCATTTTTCTGCGTCTCCTTGGCGCTCGCCATTTTGGCCCTTGCGTCTTTGAGAGTAAAGATACACAGTTTATTAATATTTGACAGTAAATGAGTAAATTATACAAGCAACTTTGTATAAAAGTGAAGATCGAGCTGAGACAGAGAGATATTGGAGCTCGTGTGAGGTCTTTCGATAATCCTTCCAATCAACAGAGAGAGCAGCTTACGCATAATCGATCGCATTTCACCGCAGCTCTTAATTATCTCGCGCATCCTCTCGGTCGTAAATTCGCCTCGCTGCCTACTCACAAGGGAGAGACAGCTACAAAGTTTCCGAAAACATCTTTCTCTCGAAAAAATATCTTCAAGAGAGTCACACGTGCGTCTTATTGAGCGACGCTGACTGGTATTCGTGGAACTTCATTTTCAATTATTTTTAGGCTCGCGTTTACTTTTTCAGCCGACAGACGTGCCTTTTGTTTCTCTTCTATTTCAAACTCGAATAGATCGTTTGGTGTATTTTCACTAGCTCACGCCTCAGCAGAAAGGCAAAATGATGTTATTTTCAATTTTACGAGGACAATAAAATAAAAGTTGTCGATCGTGGTCGGAAAATCAAACGCACTCGCAAATAGTCGCGAGGCAATTAGTACATCACGATGAGCAAACTACGCGTGTAGAAAGTTTTAATAAGCCGTAGGTTCAGCGAGAAAACGGCAGGAAGTTGCGTCTCGATGGCCGACCGACAACGTTTAATTGACTCATCGCGCGCGCCGGAGTTTATTTAAAGGCAAAATTTTAATATACAAGCATGAAAGAGCGTCCGCGGCAACAACAATGAGCGCAAGGAATTAAAATTCAGCCTCGTCAGAAGTAAATTTCGTGGTTTGCACCGCAGACGTGGCCAGAGAGTCTCATTAGGGCGAACGAGCGGACATGAAAAGTTGGAAGTTTGCGAAATTGTCGGAAATTTGAAGTCGAAGTCTCTTCCTCGCTGGCGGCACTTGGATGCGGCAAATTTCCGCGCTCATTCTAAAAACTGCTCTCTCGCTAGCTACGGAATTAGCCTTGGAGACTCGCACGCGTTGTAAAGTTGCAAGGAGAGGAAAATTTCATTCGCGCAAACCCTTCGCTTGGCTCTCCTTGAATTTGTCTTCGTGCCAGTCCGCCACGGGCGCCCGACCGAATGCATTTTATTTTTCAACGTTTACGGGCAGCCGAGGCACACTCGCGTTTAATTAACTCGCGACTAATTTTTTTTTTCTCCTCCCTCGCAACTTTTTTTCTCGCGCCTCATTGACCTCCATAAAAGCGCTGATCAGCCTTGATAAATATCACGTTGGCTTTCGCTTGCGGTATAATAGTTGTTGCTTCGTTTGCATAATAGGGCGCTTAGAAATCGCGCGATAAAGGGTAGAGAAATGTACGATATCGCGAGTGGAAGAGTCGAAGGTACGAAAAATAATATCAGCGTGCGAATGAGTGTGGCGGTGGCGCCGATATGAGAGCGGCTTTTTATACGGAATGTCGGCCGAATAGGAATTGCTCTTTGCGGATCGGAATGAGCGTTGCGCGTGTGGCTTTGCGTCGTTCATTGGTATCTGTGCGTGCGCGCGTGTGTGTGGCTCGCCACTTTTGACAGTTTCCACTTTTTACAGCCGAATTCTGTCTCTCCTCAGCCGGAAAATCCCGGATGAGATATCATTCTCGTCCCTCCGTCGTCGTCCGACGGCCGAAAAACCAAATCGTTCGCGAGCTAATGGTGCGACATTTCGGCTTGTAACGAGGAAATCAGATTTTTTTTCCGCTACTGCTTTTATTATGCGCATTTTTACGCTTCTATTGCGTAAAACACGAAGAGGAGCTTTCTTTCTCGCGGACTTGGCTGAAAGCATGTATTTGATTGAAACTGTCGGTGGTGCGAATGAAGTGCATTTCCGTGTGCGCACAAATTGTTATCGTCTAATCGCGCGAACGAAAAAGAGAATTCGTGGTAGCAATTATGGAGGAGAGCTCCAATGATTCTCTGGAGCGACGGCGAGTGGAAAGACTGGTGAAAATAAATTGGAATAGTACGTGCGAGCGAGCACATACGCGCTGGCAGTCGAAAAATAAAACTTGGTTTTCCATGCGCTCTCTCTCTCTCTTTCTTTCTCTTTCTTTCTGTAAAGTGAAACGTAAAAAGGGGAAACGGCTTGATACAGTTCGACGTAGTTGAGAGCGGAGGAAGCGAGGCAAAAAATAAGTGTATCGATGACTGCAGAGAAAATAGCAATCGCGCGCGGAAAAGCTACGGCCAGTAAGAAAAGCGTATAATCAAGCCGTCCGCCGCGAGCGATAGGAACAAGTCGGAGAGAGAAGTTGTAGGGAATGAGGTCGATTGCGAAGCGAGGTCACGTATCTCCGTAGCCAATCTAATACACTCGCGGATAAAGAAAAGCTACCAGCAAGAACAGTGGTCTTGGACTGGTCGTCGTCGAAGGACGTTGCAATTTTGTGGATCGTTGCCCTCTAATAGAAACCATCATAAAGTCCAACGAACTTCATAAAGCCAAACGAGAAAAGAGTCGGGTACGTCGTTCGCCGTCCGACGGATTGGGCAGGCAAAAATTCTGCTTCACGTACACATCGAACGATTAAAGTGCTGAGCATGTGCTTCCCATACGGATCCGAGCGCGTCGACTCTGGCTGCTCGTTATCGTTCAATTGTGATAACTATTTCAGCGCCTGCTGATGAGAAACAACCTTCGATGCATATTTTATAAAGTGGCGCATCGCTTGCCCCGAGTAAGTGCACGCACTTTCAGAGGGAAAAAGCGTTTCTGTTCCATTTAGCCTTTCGAAGATAACGCGCGCCCTTGGAATTCCAAGTCGAGCAATCCACTTTGGATAAATAAAAAGAGGATGGTCAGTCCATTATCTGTCGGCTGTTTATATATATATCACAGCCAAGTGGTACGCGGACAACTAAATTCCTTTTTCTGAAATTTCTCCGTCCGACGGCAGAGCGCTGCCGCCATGAGAGGAGTCTCGAGTATGCGCACACGTCGCCAAGGCGGGTCGATACCCATATTCCCCTCCAATCGCTGAACGACTTCAACTGCCGGCCTCCCCTCCTGTTCCGTGACTCCGTCCTATTACTTCTGCCCGGCGCTCTGGCTCGCGCGAGAATCTCATATATACACTTGCTTATCGTAGTCAGCTGATTAACGAGTACAACCAAACTAACAAAGAGAGAGAAGGCAATTAGCTGCTGCTCTCATGAAAAATTGATGAAGCCAAGGTAAATATTAATGATGATGATAATTAGCGGAATTCAAACTTTTTACGTAAAACATTTCTTTTCATTTTTTTTACTAATACTGAGGAGATTTCGCTACATGTCGCAAAATGCATGCGTAATGGCAACCGGTCTTCAAAGTACGGACGGATCTTCGATTGGAACCTGAAAGAAACTGCACTTATTACATTTTTGTTCGAAAGATATGGCGGAGCTTTAAAGGTTGTCTTGCTTTCGTATTTTATTTTCAAGATTATTTAGTTATTTACTTCTTACAGAAATTTTTGCTGATAAATTTCTTGTTTTATATTGATTTTTTTCAACGTTTTAATTATGAACGATGACAACCAAGTGCTACCAAGTAAAGTGCTTGCTACGAGTTTTGCGTCAAAGCTTTAAAAAGAACGGATTACTCATGTACAGGTTTTGATTAACAGCAAAACATATGTAAATTGATCAAACTGATAATTTTCAATCGAATAAATTTATTGTTTAAAAGAATGTCATTCTAAAATTTCCTTTATTTTGTCGTCATGTATGCTGCTTGAAATGTGATGTTTATTTCTATCCCTGTTTCTATCCCTGTTAAATAATTTATTTGATAATAATTGGTGAACTTTAATAAAATTGTAGTTTTTATCATAATTATGAATAAATCATTTAAAATAAATTAAAGCAACGTTTTCACCTGATAGAAATAAAATACGAAAGGACACGAATATATTTTTCCGACGGATCGCGATGGCGGGCAATCGCATTCTATTCAGCTGCAATTTTCATAAGTTTTATAAAAAAATCTATTAGCGTTTACGTACTTATTAGATAATTAATTTTTTCTAAAAATATTTTTCAAACTAAATTTTAATGCTTTCTTGAACGGAGTAAAACCATAATATTTAATTTTGTAAAATAACTTTCAAATAATTTATTAGACTCCTGCAATAAAATTATCTTTTATAGAAATGTAACATCCTCGGCATTGTATAATGAATGCGTAAACTTTAACATTGAAAAATAATTTGCAGGTTACATTATATGTTTGATACTGGACAAAACATTATAAATATTAGTCTGGGAATTCGTAAAAGCAAGCTTTGAGCTTTCAGCTTTTCTGTCGTCCGTCGGATCATCACTGCATACATGACGCTATCTGACGAGCAAACGTTTCTATAAAAAATATCACTTGCCACGTCGGAATGAGCACAGGCAGAGATGATAAAATTATGCTAATGCTTCTTAACGATTGTTGGCAGAATCCTGCGAACATTGTCGTAGAATCTCAAATGAGTCGGCAGGATCATTTGCGTGCACTTACATAGCGAAAAGAGACACAGACGTGCTCACACATACACACGATGGGCGCGCATTCACGTACTAGTGCGACATGCCGTCACTCACTTTAACGGCTCGCATCAACGGAAAACACTCTTTCTCGACGACAACGATTGTTCGCTAGCTCAGGTCCTTCATCGCTTGGCAGTGAACCAAGTGAAATGATTTATCGCGTTATCATAAACTTCGATTAAATGAGATGTTTATCACACACTTTTATTTGCTTTTTAAACCGCCTTTTTACGAGGATATTATCACTCATGGTTGCAATGTCTTGTGTTTTCACGCATGCGGAAGCATGTAAACTCACGTTGATCGACAGATCGAAAGACGATCAACAAGTCGATTTAAATTAAATGAATAATTTGAATTTTTCACAGTGAAAATTCACGACACTTGGAAAAATAAAAGATGTTGTAGGTCCGACGGCTGAGAAACTAATGATTTTCAGGTCTGGAACTTTGCATGGCAAAGGTCTTGTTGAAGGAAACGTCGGCAACCCTTTTTTTTAAACTAACGGCATCGAGTGTCCGACCTTGCGAGTTTCCTCTCTGTTTAGTCGTTTAGCTGTGGCGACGCGTAGTCCATCTGCCTTGCAGAAGGGCTATTTAGAGTTTTTTTGCTCCGGTTTCCTTTGGAGGTCGAGAAGAGTGGAGTATCGGGAAAAGGCACGATGAAAAAACGCAGGTAACGGATTGCGCACCGTCAATCGAGTTAGTTGTCTGTCTGTGAAGGATACTGCTAAAGGCAGTTTTAAGAGTTGTGAAAGGAATATCGAGAAGAAAATTGACAAATTCTTACTGGCTTAAGATAATAACGAAAGTTATGTGCATGCGGATTAGACGTGAGTCAATGATAATTATCGTAGACAAATAGAAATTATGACGTTGGAATTTACTGAAGCGATTGAATGTAGGTGAAAATTTTATTTTTTTTTGCGATAATTCTATTTGAACGCATATTGTAAATGATGCGTGTCAGATAAATTGTGATTAGATTCGATTGGTTGAGAGAGAACCCCAACCACAACGCAATATTCACGCGCACGCGAGACATGATTGGAGAACCTATTGAAAATATAGGAAACTATACAACTAATCGAGTTCGTAAGCTGCTTTTTTTTCTTTATTTAAGAATCTAAATAAAGATACGGTTGATGAATTTTATGCAAAAAATAAATGAATATTTAAGAATTTTGAAAGCGAACACGCAGCTCGCAAAATATGTCGATAATTGTGTTCAGCCTTCGTGACGGCTTGCAAAGGCTTATCTCCAGCGGCAAAACAAAAAGCTGGAGATTATGTTTTTGCATAACAACGTTCGAACACTTTTTTGTACTCGGTCACGTTATACCGGCACAGAGGAACGAAGTCGATATGCCGGCACGAAGGAAATAGTTTTTTCAAACGCTCAAGGATGTTTCATTCTTTTTTGTTGTATTATTATCACACTTATTAGTATAGTAATTGCGCAGTTTAACCTATATTTGGGAAAACAAATAAAAAGTTAAAAATTCGTTTGAAAACAAGGCAAAGCTCATTGATTATTGATGATTGAAAAGGCGCACGACGACAGGTGCACAGTTTCTTGGCTAAGGCTGCGTAGTTGAGGCTATAATCGTTGCTCCATAAAAGTGCATGATGTGCTTTTAAAGGGTGCTTGTAGTAAAGTAGCAGTAAACGCAAACGCCTCTCTGACACAGTGCTGTGTATATGTATGCGTCTTGACTCGTGCGGCCGCAGCAGCAGCATCTCGTGTGCGCACAATCTCAAATCTCTCTCTCTCTCTCTCTCTCTCTCTCTCTCTCTCTCTCTCTCTCTCTCTCTCTCTCTCTCTCTCTCTCTCTCTCTCTCTCTCTCTCTCTCTCTCTCTCTCTCTCTCTCTCTCTCTCTCTGTCTCTCTCCCCAAGACAAGACTTTTTAGCTTCACACATAAAGCTAGAGATTCACTATCTTCTACCTCTTGATGGGTGAGATCTTTAATAAGTCGTTAAAGCTTACGTGTCGTTTACGCAGTAATAGTCGTTAAAAGGCTTCTTGTTTCTCTCTCTCTCTCTCTCTCTCTCTCTCTCTCTCTCTCTCTCTCTCTCTTCAGCTTTATTAACATGAAACAATTCGTTTAGCACCTGTGCTACCAAGTTGGCGCATAAAACAAAATGTTAATTTTATGAGCAAACAATAAAGAGGACGTTGGTCTCGCGTCCGACTGATTTATGACGCTAACTTTTGTGCATACAAAGTTAATGCTTGCTCAAACTGTCGTTAATTTCCTATGTTGATTTACTCGTTTCAATGTGTAATTTATTCATAGAGCATTCCACTTTTGGGTAAGACGCCATTGTAAAGATACTCGAAGTATAATCGGGCAATATTTTCAGCTGTTGCTGTAATAAATTTTATCAGAATCTGACGATAAGGAAGATAGAAGAAAGAAGCTTAGCATGCCCACGCATGATCTGCGTTGTATTTTTAGAGAAGCCCGCGTGAGTTCACGCGACTAGCAAGGTTATGTTAGGCGTGCGAGTTATTTGATTCGGATGGATTTTTACGGTGTTTCGAGAGGAGCAAGTATGTGCACCATGCAGTCTAACGAAAAAGAAAAATGTTTCTTCTCACTATAATTCATACATCCGAAGCTGACCATAAATATATCAGCGAAGCTTGACGAAAAGTGCTTCATATATTACGAATCACCATAGACCATATATTACGAACGAATGGTCTTTCTCAAACAGAGCGGCACTTCAAGAAGTTTTCAATATCGTCTGGAGGATATTTTTCCAAGTTCAGATAGCAGTTCGGCTTACGTGACTGACTGATCAGCATCGAGCGAAGGAAGCCCGTTTGGGGCGTTGTCGAGGCTCCGAGGGATGTGCCTCAAACGGAAAAATGGTGTGGGCTCAAATGGATTAGAAAGAAAGTAGTTTGGAAGAAATGTTTGGAGAGCCACGTAACAAAGTATATACTCTCTACAAAATTCGATATCTAACGTTAACAATATACATTCTCACGATTGCAATTTAAGCAAATTCCAGCTAACCCAGATAAACAATTGCAAAAAGTTTACTAAATATGTGTGATAAGCAATTTTTGTTGTTATTATATAATTATCCATATTCACCACAGCATGCATGTTGTAAATTAAAAGAAAATTTAATTTACAAGATTTTTCATGAAAATTCACGTTATTTTTTCCTTAGAAAGTAAGCTTCTGTTTCACTAGAAAAAAATAAAGCCGAAATACTCACAAACTCTACTTTTCATTCTAGAGCTCCACCCATAGCGAATATATTACTCTTGTTACTTTTCCGGTGACGTAGGCTGGCGCACGCATGGTGACAGCACACAAATTTTTCATGTCAGTTTTCTGCTTACTTTGTCACCTTCATAAACAACGCCAATAAAATATCCTGAATCAGACTCAAACGTAATATATTTTTCATAGAAATATGGAACACGTGGTCAATCTAATGGAACTACAGTGTTGAAATTTTTCTTCGAGGCCTTTAGTCATGTAAATATTTGCTCAATCTATCAAACCCATTAGCTAATTGAGATTTTATCTGTGTTACGTAGTTAGTTGCGATAATTCTTAGGTTGACTCATTTTTATAATTTCAAAATCGTCAATTAAAGTTAAAGAAACATTCAAGTCGTAATATTTTAAAACCTTTCCATTGAATATTTTTTTCACAAAATCAAATACTGGTAACAAACCGCTGAACTACCTAATTGATTACCCATTGAATGTAAAGTTACTTGTATTTACAATTTTGATGGACCCACAGAGTAATACATGCTTTTCAACGATTATTTTTAATTTCATAAATCTGCGAGTACGCATCTTCAAAAGATTTTACACGTAAACGAAATAACGAAAGAAATTGCAAGTAATATTGTCACTTGATGTTCAGGATTTGTCGTTTATAAAATAAATTTTACAAAAAAATAATGGCTTAAATGCTTTATTACGTGGCGACACACAGGAATCGATCGTTGTGGTCGGTAACAAAGAATCCTGGTTCCGGCAAGGAGCTTACCGGCAGACAATCCTCTGTTGGTGGTCCCGGGAAAAATTCTTTCTCTTTCTTAAACGAACCATTGGTGGCTCTGAATGATGCTTTGCATTTTAAGTTGAGTCAGGTTATGCTGTACATATTCTATAAAATGTATCTCGTTTTTTTCAAAGGCATCTACTAGTAATAATTTATTTTCATACGTAGAAGCAATGAATCACTTGTACTTATTTATTTAATCAACTCCATGTTTAAGTCTATGAATTATCATTTTAATTAAAATATTTTATTGAATTATCAACAATTATATGCAATATATGTTAATATTATATGCTCTTATATAGGCGAAGATAAAGAAAGATTGTTATATGAAAAAATATATAAGTAGTAAATGCATGTAATGATCCGTTATATCAGAAACAAATTTACTAAAAATACATTAGTTAGAATATGTACACATTACATTTTTCTCATCTAATAAAGTTTGATAGCAATCTTTTAATAGTAATGATTAATAATAGTAGTTGTATGTCATATCGATTTCAAAATGTATGCACAAGTTTTTGAGTCATTCTTAAAAAAGGAATTGCATCATGCTTATAATGTTATTCCTTTCTCTTTTTCATTATTAATATATTCTCGCGCTATTATTCCATACCTAAAAAGAATCCTCCTAAGGAATCTTTTTTTTCTAAATGTACTCAATATTGTCAGTAGTCCTCTTTATCTTATCGAGCGTTCCCAAAAGAGTACCCTAAAGTCTCGAAGCGCGCTCTGCGTAAGCATAGTATACACAAGTCCGTCCTCCTCAAGGAATTCACGTATCTTCGTCTTCTTCTCATCCTCGATATCTCTCTCGAACATACCATGAATGAGGGAAAAGAGCAGAGGACAGCAAACGGGGATTACTTTCCGACGAGCTCCCGAAAATTCGGCGGAAAAATCAAAATAAGGGTGGGTGAAGTCGTTTCTCGCCCCTTCCTTCGTCGACCCCGTTACAGCTTTTCCTCTTTCTCTCTCAACCTCGTTTCTTCTGCCATCTAGATATTGTTCCCTCCTCGCGTCAGTAGGCTATTCCCCCTGCATTGCCGACGCATGCGCGAAGGGACGCGAGAGGGGCAGGCAAGGCTACGCGGCCGAAGGGAAGGGAAAGGCGCCACGCCTGCGACGTTGGTGTGCTTTTAGCCGAGACTCGAACCAAGCAGCGAGCTGCTCGTTACCGTTAGCGGAATGGACCCGGCGCTTCCAAGCCTGGCCAGTGCTCTGGCCCTCTACGACCTATTTCAATGGCTGTCATACAGATGCCGCTGCGATAATCATTGAATTTGTGGCCACCGCCATGGCAAGACGACGAAACGGCACGATGCTCGTCGTCGTCATCGCGAACCAGCTGACCACCGCCGATTGAAAGCCCATGGCCGCGATGGTATGGGTGTGGGCCGCGGTTTCTCGCGTGTTCCGCCGATCAGGATCTTACTGACGAACGATGACGACCACGCCTGCGAGGAACTACACTTTATCCTTGGCAGCTGTGCGTGACTGAGCCGCGCCGCGTTGCACAATTCATGCTAATGAATGCCGCGAGTGGTGCGCTCTCTCTCTCTCGCTCTCTCGTTCTCTCTCTCTCGCTCTCTCGTTTTCTCTCTCTCGTTCTCTCTCTCTCGCTCTCTCGTTCTCTCTCTCTCGCTCTCTCGTTCTCTCTCACTCTCTCGCTCTCTCGTTCTCTCTCTCTATCCCAAGAACAATGCAGCAAACATTTATTTTTGGCCAACTTGGTGAATTTTCTTTTTACCTACCGAATGACCGACTCCAAAGATAACTGCGTCTATTTGTTTATATAAAGAATCATTGGATGCACCTTATTCCCAATATAATTATCATTAAAATAATATATTGCAATATTTCAATTATCACATGGTATAGTACAAGTTGCTTATTATGTTTGTGTAAAAGGATAAACATTACAGCATCAGGCTGGTTTTACACGCTATGGGGTTACAAATTACCAACCACTTTTAATAATATGCCTTTCGACTTATTACACCTGCTGCATAATTTTTGTTTTTATTGACTAGCTATTTTCGGTCTTCTTTCGTTTGCTCTTGAAAATCATTTGTAATGATTGGGTTGAACTTGTTTTATTCAAGTAAATTTAGAATCAGTATTGTCGTTTCACTTTTGCAATGACAAATAGTATTCTAAAAAAAATTATAAATGACAATGTGTCTTGATGTAAGGATAAATATAAATTTAAATGATAAACATACTGGATCACGTTATATTTTTATTTTTAATCGATGCGCGTTTAGTCGGAATATGATATCGTGATTTTTTATTCCTGCAAAATATTTTACATCAATAAATTCATTCATCTGACCATTATTCTTATCTGTTATTCTTTGCTTTTCTTTAGCTACTGCGATGAGTACCTGAAAATTCCTGCTGTAAAATACTTTTGTTGTAAAGTACATAAAACGTATTTTGCGTGTACAACTTTATAACCTCGCCTTACCAGATTACATGCTTGCAGGCATGAGTGAAAATGTTATGCAGGATCCGCGCGTATCTTTTGGAGTGTAAAACTACAGGCTGAGTAAAAAAGCAAGAGAAAATAAAAAAATCGAGTGTTAAGGATATTTTGAATAAAGTACACAAACAGGATCTGACAGCAAATAGGATTCCGTAACTAACGAGCACTTAACACTGAATGTATGTACATATATATATATATATATATAGATATATGAAGATACGCAAACGACGAAAAAAAATTTAAGTGATTTAGTATGCCAAGTCGTAGTTAGGTCGTAAAATCACGAGTCGAATGGTAGCGCGATGGAATAGAAGCAGCCACCTGTTGGTGCGAAACATTAACCCATTTACCACCATCATAAAGGTGTATGGTCACAGTCGCTAGGCCACTGCTCGTCGAGGGACCATTTTTAAGTGCGCGAGTCCACTGTTAATCGATTTATTGCCTTTGTCCCGTGCACAGAACTAATTTCGCTTGCGGCGAAACTTGCAACTACTTCATATATCGCGCCAGTTTAGTACCATAACTTTTGACGAAAAGCTCCTCATTATTGCTACCGAAACACATGGCAGATGATTCCAGCGAATCTATCAGTTTTTGCTAGACGAATAGTTGCCAAAAGAAGAGAAAGCAAAAAAAAAAATACTTTGTCAGCAGTCTCGCGTGGAATCCTTATTCGTCGATTCCATGCGACGAAAGGCATTATGCAAATTGAAGTTCGGGACGAAAGAAAGGGAGGAGCGTAAAAATGAAACTATGTTTTCTGCCCTCTGAGATTTATTCATTAAATCATTACCGAAAAAGTCCTCTAGAGCCCCTTTTACGAATGGGATGTTTTTTCTTCTCAGCGAATTCTCTCCTCTGTGCGATATATAAGCTTACAGAGGAGCCGTCGCATACACATCGCCGTTCCCGAGGATATATCGAAGTTATTCCTCGCTCCTTTCTGTGGCTTTTGCTCTCTATCACTCAAGGCCTTGAAAATTTTATTGTCTGCCGCTTTCTGCTTAAGGGCATTTACTCTAACTGATGTTTGTGCCGGAAAGTAGTTGCAGCTGATTTCGTTCTTTCTCGTAAAGTGACTTTGTATTAGAATCAGAAGAGAGTGCTGAAACCTCGACTTTCTTTTTCTCTGGTCCATTCGCCATGAAAAAAAAGAGAAAGAAAAGGAGAACGGTGCATGCTGCTTGGTCGAGTGAGAAGTTGAGATTTCCCATTTAGATGTATGTGGCTTGTTGCTTTATTTACTGTTTTTTATATTTTCTTGTTGTCGGAACACAGAGTTGGAAGTGGGAGTTTTGGAAAAAGAATAAGACTGACGGCAATCGTTTCTTGAAGTTGTATTTGTCGATTTGAGATTTCTTTCCACAAAGAGAGGAAAAATACTCGAGTCGAGCACGTACGACGAAATAGAGAAGTAGAAAATAGAGAAAGGATCCATATATTCGAATGAATTTTTTTCCAAGACATTATGGAATTTCACAAAGAACTACCTTATATATATATATATATATATATATATATATATATATATATATATATATATATATATATTATATTCACATATATTTATAAAGAGCATCTTTGGATATATATGTCGAATAATGCCTCTCCTTGCTTTGATCAGACTTGTTCCTGTGAATAATCGTCGGTCCAGTCAATACACACACACACACTCGCGCACACGTTCAT
This sequence comes from Phymastichus coffea, assembly GCF_024137745.1. NCBI lineage: Eukaryota > Metazoa > Arthropoda > Insecta > Hymenoptera > Eulophidae > Phymastichus > Phymastichus coffea. Next base: position 1,411,783 of record NW_026706857.1, on the reverse strand, counting down.
TACTGTCAATTACGAAAGAGAGAGAGAGAGAGAAAGAGAGAGAGAGAGCGAGAGAGAGAGAGAGAGAAAGAAAGAAAGAGAGAACGGTTCAGTGTGGCTAATACAAAATGTCTCATCGCGGGCGAGAGGGCAATTTGTGTATGGAACAGGCGCGCCGCTGCTCTCGGTTTATTGGAAATATTCAATAACACACGGCCGCAGAGAAGAGCCATACCCGAAGCACAAAATGTTTGCTGTTAGCTTGCTGGCTTGCCCTTGCTATATACATACAATATCATGTCGAGAGTGGATTCGATACTCTCTGGCTGGCTGCTGGAGAGAGAGAAGCTCAGTTATTCCGGGCGCGCGTCCGTCGCTCTAGTCATTCGTATGTATGCGAAACTGTGCTGCTGCCACTGCTACCGCTGCTGCTGTTGCTGCTGCAATGAGTCTGCTGTTTCAACCACGAAAATAGTTCGTAGAGCCACGCATATATACAGGCATGTAGAGAAAAAGGACAGCTGTGTGGATGCTGTTGTCGAGAAGCTTAGGATGGGCGGGTTCGGTTCGAGCGATTGTCATTTTTCGAATTCCATTGGCTCGCCGCTATTTCGACACAGCTGCAAACTCCAATCCTGTCTCCTGACTTTCACTCGATGGGCTGGACGCGTTTACCCTTTTTTCTTCTACTTCTTTTCGTATCTTTGTAGGATGACGATGACGGCAATTTTTACGGCTGTCACCTGGGAATTTTGAAATATGAAGTTAGCGAGAACTAGCGTTTTGATTCAGTTTGAAGTTTGATTGAGATGTCATCGCGCTTGAAGTTCCTTGGCGCTTTTTTCCCGTTCTAGTTCGCGTGCGCGATGTGATATCTTTTTTTGCGTCGTAACGTTACATTTATCGAATTTTATTAACTTTTTTTTGTGATTTTAATGTGATTGGTGCGTAGGATAAAACTGACATTTTGATTCATCAAACAAATCGTACGTACCAATTTCGCAATACGCGTAAAATAACTTAAAGTTGCTTTATTATTCTTATTCTTGAACAATTTTTAAAAATTCCTCAATTCTATAGAAAGAAAGTCTTTTTTTTCAATTGACCACCGTGCAAACTTGGACAGAAAAGTGCATATTTCACCTGGCAACCGCACACGTTGCCAAACTCTCACACGTTGCAACCGCTCATTTTGTACCGTTCCAAAAAATGAACAGAACGGTAAATTTTGACAAAAAAGAAAAGAAAGCCGCCTCTTTTGCCGAAAAAAAGCCCCGAATCAAGAGCGAAAATAATTTCACGCATATTTTCAAAGTGACCCCAAGCAAATAAGAAAAAGGAAGACCTTGGAGGCACGCGAGAAATTTACGGGTTCTCTTGTACTTAAGTAACGGACCAACGAATATTATGGAAAGCATGCGAAGGGCACACATCAAAGAAAAAATATCCGCTTCAGCTTTCCGTGAGTCTTGACTGATGTGTGTGTCGATGGAGCGAATCGCGAGCGCGCGCGCTTTTCCCGCCGGTTGATTTATAATGTGTTACTTTCGGTGGCAAACAATAATTCCTTTCCGTCGGGGCCGAAGAGACAGTCCAAATTGTCATCAAGCTTACAGCGACTGCAGGGGAAGCTGCTGCCGTCGCTCGTCTGTACTAGACATTTTTTTGTTGTCCGCTTGGCAATCAACGGAAGCTTCTCCCACGAGATATCTTTTTCAGATCGATTTCTTGATTTTAGATCGTCCTGGACAAATTTTAATGTGTTTTTCATTTTCAAGAGTGTCGCATTTTCTAGCTAAAGTCGTAAATTTTAACTGAGACGCACAGTGTTGCATGCGGTTACTTGGTTTTAAAACTAAGTTGTCAACGTTCTGTTCTTCTGAGCATAAAATCCATAAATTACTTAATTTATAGTTTCGAGAGAAGTTCGTTAATGTCATTGGCAAGTGGGGTACTTATTTGGTCTACTTATAATCTGTCAGATCGTAAAAGGAACCTAGAAGAGGACTGTAGTTCTGCATGATATTTTTTATAAAAAAGAATTGAATTGTTTACATTTTGGAGGTAAAATATACTTTGGTGAAGCTGACGAAAAATCTGCGAAAAGATTTGGAACACGAAAATTACTTGTTGTGAAATATGCAGAAATCGTATGCAAAAACTATTTCAATCAAGACGCTGCCGATCTATGCGAAGCCTGAAAAAGTCCTCGGAACGAGAAATTGAGAGCAATAAAATGTACAGCATTTCATTCTGAATAAAAATGCAGTACGAGGTAGATGTAAACAGATGAGTCTTGTACAAGCAGATAAGTACATTACAGGCACGATAAATCTTCGGTTAACGCGTGGAGCCCGTCTCGTGCGCAACGGACGCGCAATGCAGATAAATTATTTTTGCCACTTGGTTTGTCGACAAACGTCAATCATGCTCGTCATCCCGTGCGGGCGAAAAATGTTCGGCATTTTCGTAATATACAGCGGCTGGGGTCGTACTTAGCGGCAAAACGGACGCAGCCGGAAGATAACGCTCGCAGTCGCATATGCGTTGGCACGAGCTGCGGTTATGTAGTAGCTCGTAAAGCAGCGATCATAGCTTTATTACCGCGCGCGAGCGTGCAGCGTTAATTGTTAGGCGCGAACACATTTATTGACAGGTCCGGCGGGCACTCGCTGCTTTTTGCGCAGGCGCCTGTTTACCGTCGGTGACAATGGCGCTAATAATTTACGGTCTCATTTAGCGTTACGTTGTCCGACACCGCGCCGCAGATTTACGACGAGGTGCGCACTCGCAGCTAGCCGCAGAGATACGCGCTTTGGCATGCCTGACGCGACGCCGTAGCCGGCGAGGGAGGGAGTCCCTCGCGTGGAATGTTTATCGAGTGTAACGAGGCGGCGGCGAGCGACAATGAAAAACGAGAGGATTTTCGATGCGCATGAATGATACAACGCCCGTGCGTGCGGGATAGATTGTAATAAACCCAAACTGGTTCTTTTGCTTTTCTATCTTTGGCAGTACTAACCAGATAGGTATTCTACGCGATATAAAAATCCTCGGGAGAACTGAAAAAATCGTAAGCCTCTCGGCGCCCGTTCCGTTTCTCTTACGGAAAGCTTTAACAAAGTTATGAAAATGTATAACGTAAGGCCTGAATTGGCAAAGTTGTAAATTTGTCGATCGAAGCTCTGTCTTGCGGCATATCTCAATCGAAAAGCCACGGATGAAAAGAACGCAGAGACTGAGCGCGCGCGCCCCAAGCGATGGCGTGCGGCTGTTATGGCGCCTTCTCCGAGTCCGTCGGCATCCGACGGACGGCGGCGAACCGTGCCCCCTCCCTCTTTCACGGGCCCTCGGGCTTCCTTCGCTTTGCATTAAATATTAGCGATGCTCGAAGTAGAAAAAGAAAAAAAATTATTAATCCCGATGTATATTTGACGCAAATACCCCTTGGCGCGCGGCCATCGCGTTTGCACGTGAAAAGCTTTAATAACAAAGTATGCCTATACGTATACGGCTTTCTTTCGGCGGGTCGGTCGTACGCAACGGTCACGTCCCTTAAAATAAATAATCTGAGACTTGCGATAAATAAGCTGCTGAGAGAGGTCCGCTCGGTAATGAATCGATACACGGGTTTTTGCCGTAAAATCGTTGGCCTCTCTCCCGCTTCATAATCCTCCACGCGCTCACTCGTAAAAATATCGGAGAGCCGAGGGAACCGAAATTTCGCTTGGGAATCAATGAGCCGAATCCGTGTATGTCGTCGTGTGTAATTGTAGTGTTCTTGATTCCATGCGAAAAACGCGCCGCGCAGCTGCGGCTTATGCACACGCTAGGACGGAAGTTATTACCTGAAAAACCGAATGGACGTAGTTGCGGCGACGGAGCGAGCTCTTTGCCAAGGCGGCTCTCTCGCTTGTACGTGTACGAGCTTTTTAGTGCTCACTTTATGCCGGCGCTTTGTACTTAAATTAGAAGCTCTTTGCGACGAGCTAGAACTCTTCATTACGTGACGTTTGATTTTCGAACAGTCCGCGCTAGCTTTTCACTTTGGCATTGCTTTTTGCTTGACGCTGCTTTCCGCACTAATAGCGAAGAAACAGTCAATGATTGACTTGTGGCAATTCCATTGTGAAAGCCGATGTATTTAGCATAATCTTCAGGTCAATGGGCAATTCAAATTTACCGCAAGGAAAACATTACAACATCGCCATTGAACTTTTATTTTTAGCAAAAATCTGTTCAACTAAATCCTCGGATTGCCGATGATCGCTATTCTAGCCTTATTACTTCGATACGAAATTACCTTAATTCATATTATTTCAACGCTTATAACGTAACAAATTTTATTTTATTTTAAATGAAATGCAATCGTACTCTAACTCAATATGATATTTACCTTTCTACGAGTTAAAATCACATTTCTTCTTCGAGTTTCAAAAGTCTTTGGAGTTGTGATCAATTCGGTACTCGCGTGCGTAAAAGCATTTTTCTTTCAGAAGTCATTTGTTATTAATTTATATGAGATAAAGAAAGGTAAATACTCGATCAAACGCTAATACAGCTGGTAGCGATAAAAACGGAGACGGTCGATCCGTGACATGAAATATTGATGAAAAAAGAAAAAACATAAAAGATTTTTCCAGAAAACAACACGCGCACATACATCTTAATCCAGTACATTATCGTATATAAGCCTTCAGCAGTTTTGGCATAAAATATACTTGAGCAATATTCGCTCTCAAGCTTATTTAGCATGCATACATAGAGGCAGATATATATGTATATAAAGAGAAATAGAGAGAGAGAGAACAGCAGATAATTTTCGTATTTCAGAGGATCACGTTTGTAGAAAATGGCTGCTGCTGAGTTGGCTCTCTTTCGACGCCAGGTATAGGTAAAAGACAGTCGCTCCCTCGCGTGTGATTTTCCAATAGCACGACTCAGCCTCATTACTGCGTGTCCAAGCTACCTTTCTTTTCTTCTCGTTCGTGTGTCACATACATGGACAGTCGCACGGGGACTCGTAATAACGGAAGAATGCCGCCGTTAGGGCGCTGGACTCGGATTTTATTGGAACGAGGAAGGCGCAGTCCAAGAATATGTACACGTTTTCTCTTTCCGCGCTATTCTTTCCGTTTCTCCGTCGGCATCACGATAGGGAGTTAATATTTGACTAGTCGTGTGCTATCGGTGGCTAATGAAAAAACTTGATGAAACCGAGTTGTGCATGCTAATGCTTAATACTATACTTTGGGGGAAAACATTACAAGTTTCACACACGAGCTAATTATTCGCGATACGGCAAATTAGACGCGTCGGAAAGAAATGTTTCTTTTTTTATGCGATACCTTTAGTCGACAAGTGAGCTTACGTAATAAATAATACACGCGAATGATTTTGTTTTCCTTTTTGAAAGTGTACGTAAACTCGCACTAAATAAGCTCAAAATGTCACGGGCACCTACGACGCATGGCCGTTCTTGGAAATATCAAGGACGAAAATTCTCATCCGAACAGAAAGTTTCGTCGTATCTAGACAACATTAAAACTCTTTGGGGGTGTGTGTATCTCGCGAAGTAAAATATACATTTATTTCCCCGAGCCAAATCGAACAGCATAAGTTATATATACGTAGACACCTTTGCCATACTCGGAGTAATATATAGTATTTCTCGGGGGACGCAGTACAGAAATCAGTCCATTTGTAGCGGGAAAAACAGTTGAGGGGTGTGGACGACGAGTTATTAGAAGGAGGGGAGGGTAGAGTGAGAGAAAGAGAGAAACGAGAGAGGCGGATATGCACGTCCTCCATTTGCTCGTGGAATTTCATCGAGATTACGCCCGAGCTCACTCGCCGAATTAATTTCTCGAGCTGCAACGTTGGAATCCTTTTTGCTCTACGGGAGTAGTCTAATTAAGTATTCCGAGAGAGAGAGAGAGAGAGAGAGAGAGAGAGAGAGAGAGAGAGAGAGAGAGAGAGAGAGAGAGAGAGCGAAGCGCTTTTAATTTTGCAACGCGGCTATTGAAAATATAAAAAGCTGTAGTTTCTTTCTACTGACAGTATTAAAATGAAATTTTTAGAAGACCGCCACTGATGGATCGAATATTCTTTTCGTTTTATTTAACTAAATATCAGATTGTAGAAGGACGCCTAGTGCTCGCTGCTTTATATGCCAGTGGTTTATATCGCTGATCCAATTTAATTAAAGTCGCTCTCGCTCTTGTTAAGTGGAAAATTACTTTTTAATCTAGTACAACCTTCGCATATCTACCGTGATTGAGAACTAAAATTCATTACTGTACCTTGTGTCAGGCAAACTCGCGCTTTCAAACACACACGTGTTACTCCTACGCGTACAGAAGAGAAATATTGTTGATTCAATTTAACAATTAAAATAGTGAAATTAAAGAAAAACCGTTCTTTAGTCAGCATAAATTGTCGGCAACGCTAGTTGGTACAGTTGGAAATGGATCACGTTTAATCAAGTATACGCGACATAGATTATTTATCGTGCAAGCGTAATTAATATGAAAAAAATGCAAAACTAAAGAAAGGGATGCATGGGAGGCTTAAGCTTTAATTAAACTCACGGAGTTCTAAGGATAACGTTTCGAAACAGCGTTCAATTAGAAGGGACCAGGTTGCGCGATCGATCGTCGCCGAGTTTATATATAGTCAATCTGAAAACTTTCCCAAAAGCCGATTTGCCCAACGACCACTGCGAGAGAGAGAGCATATAATTAAACTGCTCAAGCGTGGCAAATTTTCAGCGAGAAAAATAGAACGTAGAGGATGAAAAACTGGGTGAATCGATGTGCGCTCGACGAGGGTCAGCAGCGTACACTACCTGCATGTATGGCAATCGATTGAAAATGAAGAAACAAAAAAATACTACTTCTATATTTGCGATGGGCAAAATTCGCGCTCTCGGCATCCGATATAAACTGTACACGAGCGAATGTGCGAGAGAGAGAGAGTGCGATAGCACGGAGGCAATAAAGCACCCGAGAAAATAGGCTGATATACATTGTGCATGCACGTTATAAGAGCACCGACACGACCCACGCACTCGCAGTTAGACTGGAGCTTGCGTCGATTGACTGTATTGGCGACGGCTCGAGACTGTATGATTTTTTGTTGCTTGCCTACGACATTCCACATGCACGTGCATCCTTGGGTGAGTTGTTTTTGTGTTGACTAACTCATTCATTCCGAGAGAGAAATTTTCACGGAAAGAAAAACTTTCTCTGAGGGAACCCTTTTTTTATAAGTAGCCAAAATTGTATTTTAGAAAGTGACACTTTACCCCTTTCGCATTTTCCGGCAGGTCAGTCAAAAGTAGCTTTGCTGGCGAACCGAGAGAAAGAAAGGATATACAACCGGTCGTACAATCAAGCGACCTAACGGTATATCGATGAGGGTTCGGCCCTTTCGCTTTTCTTTCTCTTTCTCCTCATTCTTTTTTGCTTTTTTATATTATTCTCTGAGTATTTTTTCTCCGGTCGCACCATTTTCCATGGTCTCTGCTCTCGCGGTGATGCGCCCAAATATATATCCCAAATGGCGTCGAGCCCGAGCTGGGCGCTCTCCCGAAAAATGCGCGCGCCTGCGCCTGCGCTGCCCACATATCCGTCCCTTCGCGCGTTGCCAATGCTCCGTTTGTTTTCTGTCACACGCGGTACGTGTGTACGCTGTGCCTCGCTCGCCTTTCCGCGACAAATGCGTCGATTCGGTTCAGAGGTCCTGTCACTTTTTCGCTTCTCTTTGTGATGCCGGAATATGTCCTTTTCTTTGTTGTACGCTGTGTTATTTTGGAGGAATGTTACACACTTTCAAAGACAGTAATCGCAATCTTCATTTTTTCATGATAAATAATCGCCACGTAATTGCGGAACATCCGAACCTCCAAATGACTTTTTATTCCGAAAAAATAGCTATTAGATAAATATATAGCTGCGACAACTAAAATAAAAGCTGAATCTGACCGCGCGGAAAATCAGTCATAAGAAAAACGTAATACAAACCGGAGCTTATTTCCAGGTGATATTTTGTGGTCTTCATCTATGTAGGGCATCTGTATCCCCATCGCGTAAATGTCTAACCAACCTCGGAAAATGTCACGCCTGGATGAGCAGGCTTAGACGCAAAAATTCTGTTATCTTGTTTGTCCGTTGTGCCATTTTCTAGAAGCCATTCGTCCGGTATTATCCTCATAGTTCAAGGATCTCTGTGCACCGCAAACGAGAAATGATGATCCACCCAGGTCGTATCTTGTCTCAATATTTTTCCTCTGAAAATATAAACAATTTTAATTAAACCAGCTGTACAGAACCTATCGAACTTGGATATATTTCTGTTAAAAAGTTCTTGAATGAATCTGCAACTTTTTCCACTTGCATGATTGATAATCTATGTCTCGTAAATGTGCAACCAAACTTGGATTATTGTATTTAGTCTCCAAATTATACTGCATAGCCAAGTAATCACAGCTTTACTATAGTTCAAACTAATTCTAAACTTCATCCGATCCCTTGTAAAGGTACGGCTTTTGGTATAACGCACGCGAGTGGCATGTGGAAACTTAGTTTACCGAGTCTTAGCGCGCGAGACGATTTAATTAACGTTGAACGTCGGTTGACGACCTCACTGCGCGAGAGCGCGAGACCGAGATCATGACGTGAACAAACTTATATGAGAAGTGCAGCAGGCGCTATAGAGACGCGTACATTATATGCTGAGATATAACAAAGTATTTCCTGTGAGGGCAGCAATCTGATGCCCGTCGCTCACGATACATATGAACTAAATGCTACACGTCACGTACCTCACTTCTGATTACGATTAGATTAGACACTTTAATTACAGACAGATATGATTGACAATGTTAACATTGATTCGTCATTAAAGGATTTTATTGCACCTTTTTTCGCAAACTATCATTACAAACAATATAAAAAGATATTTCATAGCTGTGGCAATATGAAAAAAATTACTTTCTTTTTTATAGCGTGTAAAACACGTTAGTATTTGATAATTTTAAAGTTAGGCTTTTAACATTTCTATAATAAAAAAATGCTGAAAGTATAATATTTCATTGATTTTTCAAATAAGACTAGTGGTTATATCAACATTATGTTTCACTGCTTCGAATACGTTATGAAATTTGCCTGGTAAGAAAACCTTTTTATCATATGTCAATAAAAAGAAAGAACCAGATGGAATTAAAAAAGATACTGCCTCGACCTATACATTTCCGTCGTCCGCTCAAAATTGTGTCATCCTACGAGATCGAGATTTCGAAGGTAGATGCAGGTGACATCCAAGAGAGACGAAAGTCGCATTTCTGGAGGGTCTCTCACTCTCACGGCATCAGTGGTGGCTATCGGAGAAAGGGGGACTTCTTATTTCGACCCCTAAACACTGGAAAGCCATCTCAGCGTTATCCATCTCTTATAGCAAGAAGTCTGACTCTCATCTCCGAAAGGTCGAAAGCCACTCTCATAAATGCGCGCTGGCGTTGCCAACTTGAAGAAAGAGAGTGAGTGAGAGAGAGAGAGAGAGAGAGAGAGAGAGAGAGGTAGTCTCACTCACGACTTCCATATATATATATATATATATATATATATATATTAGCTTCTATCTAGCTCCGGAAGCGAACAAGTTCCCCAGACAGCTTTATGCAGGTGAGCTTCCATGCGTATTAAGCATACAAGCCGCCGCTCTTTCATATACGCTGTTAGGGAGCAGAAAGTTCGTGAGAGTTGGCATTTTCCTTATTTTTTCTTTCTAGACGGGATTACGAAAAGATAAGAAACGAAAGGTCCGTATAATAGACTTAAAGATAAAATATATTTATATTTGCTGCCAAGGTTAATGTTTACTTTTGCTACCTTCAACTCGCAATCAGTAACTTTTCTCATATTCTTTATACTCACTATTTTTGCGGTTCATGTTGAACAGTTCCTACGGTCAATTAGAGAAATAGCGCAAGGTTGATTTGAAAAAAGTATCACATAGGAGAATACTAATAAATTAAATTAAAACATTCTTGCACCGAAATTCTTAGAACTTTTCTAAACGTTTTCCAGCTGAATCAAATTATAAAATCCGCTTGCCACTTCACTTTATAATCGACACATCCGAAGCTTATAAATTTAAAATAAGCATACGGCTAAAATATCGTAATCAAAGTTGTTATATCTCTGCCGATTATAGCGACTTTGCGATAGCGTTAATGCAACTCCTCGATGTACTTACGTCTCATCATATATACCAATCAACTTGACGTTAAATTTAAATAATTGGACGTACAAAATATTTTAACAATTTATACAATTACGATTACGACTATATCATAATCTTATTTACTGAACATACTTTATGTATATGAAATATGTATTTATGATAAAAATAAGAATGTTAAGATTTTAAGAAAAGTAATTTTTTAGTAAAGTTTATGTTGAATTATTTTTAATAATCATTTATGTTTTCAGATGTGGACGAGGAATCGACAAAAAAGCTGGCCTGGTTCTTAATAGGTGAGTTTGGTTGACGTTTAAATGATAAAATATTTGAATGAAGCATTGAAATTGTATTTATATTAATTATATTAATTGATTTTCACAACAAAATGGATTTTTTTTATTTAATATGTAAAATCAAAGTACTCTACTGATATTATAATTATCTTTTAAAATAATTAAGCTTTGGACTACTCTTACCTCATACTTGGACGGCTTCGGTAAAAATATTATTATTTGAAGTAAATTAGGATTTATCTACATATTAAAATCTATATGGAAAACTTCTGCTTGGTATCTCTAGCAGCGGATATTCCGATCACGATCGGCTCTCACATCGAAATGGAATAGTGTGAGAGCTTAACCGATATACGTTGAGGATTAGGAAAAAGGTATTTTTTATATGTATATATCATGCTCGGGTTGACTTTAGTCGGTATAGAGGACATCGCATTGATCGATCCTTAGGAAAAGCTTTGCTCCGATTGGTCAGCTGCCTCAGCCCCTCAAATTCGCTACGGATCCTTCCTTTTCACCTCGAATTTTCGTGCAAGTATAGTAAGAAAAGTGGTGGGGCGCGAGAGAAATCAGAGTGCTCGGTCAAAGGAAAACGAGGAAATACAAAAAGGGAAAAACATTATCCATGCTTTCTCTTCCCCTAAGCTCCAGCAAATGAGAGAAAAGCAAAGGGGGCTGTACTAGTCGGTTACAGCCAAAAGGGAAAATGGCAAATCCGGTTTCCAACCGTTTACTCAGAATAAGAGAAAATAAAAAAAAAAACATGAGAGAAAAATGTTAAAGAAGATGATATTTTTCTTTAACTATATTCACAATTCGTTTCTTCTATGGTTTATATTTATACATATAAAAAAGTGTAAAAGATTAAATTTTATAGATTTTTTTTATTTCTCAATTCATTGGTTTCTGTTTGGTAACCGTACCAAAAGATTTTTGTGAATATTCATGCGTAATTATTTTTTTCTCGTGCATTTAAAGTTTAATTTAAAAACTCCATCAATATTAAAATAATTGGACATATGTTTTCTAACAACCTGATTTTAATTAAAGTTAAAATTTATTTAATAAAAAAATAATATAAATGTGTTGCTTATATGTCTTGCTATAATTCTTATTTGCTAAGCTAATATTATCAGTGACATTTTTCAATTTTTTCATCCTTTTCAAAGAATAGACTTTAACTAGGAAAATATAAGAGGTAATTTTCAATTGACGCCATATTAACTATTCGTTTCGAAATTCAAATATGATACGTTTGCCAATAAGACTTGCTAATATACGTTAGCTAATAATAAATGTCTTTCATATTTTATAAACTATTTAAAGTCGTGCAAACAAAAATTGAGCTGATGGCTTGTTACGCTTAGTTTAATGGAATTATAAATCAAGCGTATCCGTATGGGATCGTTCCTATTACAATATTCTTTATCCTGTATAAAGACTACAAACTAAATTACTCAAAATCATAAGTAGCGGTCAGTTTTAAACAAACATTATTTATTGAATATTCAAGATAAATTTACACTTGCATCTCTATTGTACTACTAATTTGATCTAAGTCTAAAATATAAGTCTGCAAGTAAAATAAGATACAGAAACTTATAACTCATAAACACAGGGAAAACTGTATGTGAAAAGAGAGATCATTCTGTAGCTATAATGACCTAAAATATGTTATCTAGTGATTTATAAGAGTCAGATTTAAATAAAAAATATCTTATATATTAAAAATCTAACTAATTAGATAAATTAGCACCTTAGATTAAGAATAAACTTCAAGATAGAAGTCACTACTGTGATTCGTTGCCAGTGTTCTGGAGTGGTGACTAATAGTTTTAAGGCATTTTAAATTATGTATTTATCTTGTAATTATGATATTGTAAGTAGATCATTTTATATTTTATAAGCCTTGTATTACCACACCTGGGAACAGTGGGAACAGGTACTAAAAGTACCTTTGCCAAACTACAAGGAGATTTATTTCTTTTGTATTTTTTGATTAAATAAATAAAAATAAATAAAATTAAAAATATAGCACCAGGATTATTTTTATCCTAATAAAACGGAAATGGTTAACGACAGTAAATAAATAATGCAAAAGATAATACTAATATGAAAAATATTACGTGTCTAAATGGAAATATTTGTAATTCAAATAGCTACTCAGTAAAAAACTTATTTATTACTCAGTAGCTGTTTATATTTCAATATTTTATTGCATATTTATTTTGATTTCTGATCGAAATGAGATTCCTTATCTATACTTTGCAATGGATAGATTAAATAAGCATAGTTGCTAAATTATGAAATTGCACTTTGAAATAAAGATTTCAATAAGTTAACCGGTTAAAAGCTACATCACAGACCGGGTCTTCAGCATTTTATCTCTTCAATTTCGCCTAAAATTGACAGATAATCATTTCGCTTTGATCTTCTATCTGTCTGCTGCAGAACCTCGATTATACTTAGCGCTAAAGCTGCACTGTGTAATAAGGAAAGTCGAACAGTTCTAATTATGTAGTTGGAATCTTTAATAGTCTTTTAGCGTGCAACTTAACTTTGTGCAATTGGGTGCTTAAAATAAAAATATTTTTAGTGATTGATGCTTATAATCTATAAATTCTTTAATTAATTGTAAATTAATTGCAAATAGTTGCAGAGATATTTTGATTTCTATAAAAAATTCATTCTATTTATGATTTATTTGTACTATAAATGAGTATAGTTTTATCATGTATAACGATGAATTTCAATATTCAAAGTATCTGATATTTAATTCGGTTTGAAAGTGAAGTAGGCTCGGACGCAATAGCAATACATACAAAAAAAATTAATTTATATATCCATTCATTATCTATTTGTATACAATAACGTTACGTAAAATATACGTTTTTTTTTATAGGAAAGCGTAAATTTTTTTACGATAATATAAAAGGACATTTATTAGTTAAGACGTCTTGAAAGCTAGATTCGCATACTACTTGATCAAATAGAATGTTATTACATCTCCGAAATTTTTGCACGTTGGAAGTCTGTCTTATTGATCAAAAGAAAAAGCTCTAGTATATCCAGCAGACCGAGTGCCGCCATCTCTTGGTAAAACCGTCAGTATAGCTTGGCGCGATCACTTGAGGCAAACGGTGAAGAGCGAGAGACGTGAAAGAAGACGGAATTCAGGTATAGAGAATGAAACAGAGGATTGACAATTTAGGCTGTGATAACCCCTGCACCCAACCCTCCTAAAACAAGGGATCGCTGTTGGACTGTAATATCGATCTTAGTTTCACGTTACGCGAATCTAAAACAGGCTCTCGCAAATCTTCACTCGACCTCTTCCAATTAGTCGCTGATACGTGTGCCTTTTACAAAACTGCTTATTAAAATTATGATACCTGCAGTCTTCTACACATTATCCTTTGGATGTATAAGAAAATACCTGTAATTTCAACAAAATTGTGCTATTATCCTTAATTATAACAATTACGTAAGCTCAAGCGACGTCAAAATTTCAAGGTTTTTCAAAAAATTAATAATGATGCACATGTACCCACGATTTCCAGGAACCAAAGTGTACATTATCAGACTCATTCAATCAAATTACTTTATGGTGGGCTATTAAATTCCCACTTCAATTTAGCAAGACATTGTATTTTCTATTGACTTGACCTTGCGATAAATATGATGAATACACATCTATTTTCATTAACTTTTGCAATCAAGATATTAAGTAAAATGAGCAAACCAGGCTTTTTATTCGTTAAAGTAGAGTATACATTTTTTATCAACTACAGTCGAGACACTATTGTGCCATATGCTGCTATGGTTTATGAATTTCTTCTTTCTTTTTATAAACGCGATATTTCAAAGTAAATGAGTATGAATTATCACATAGTTATTTAATGAACGAAAACAAAAATTACTCATTTCAGAATATACAATACTGTGAAAATATCTTCAATATGTTTAATTCATTAAATAATTTAAAAATGTATTATTTTTTTTTAATTTTTGATTGATCAAAGGATTATTTCGTAATAATATATTCATTCAAGTTTTTGTATTCGTTGTTCACTTAAAAGTCTTATTTTATAAATAAATAAAATATTTGATATATTTAATATAAAATGTTGAATATCTTGTTCTAAACTTGGCAATTTGTGTGAGATCATTTGAAATGCCTGACCATTGATATTGAACATATGATAATATTCAATACTTACTTAAAAGAAAAACTCTAGATGATAAAACGAAATAAACTTTGAATAGAATCACGGTGAAGAGTACGTAATTCGTCTAATTTGAGAATCTACTTTTGGCTCACCCCTAATTCTTTAATCCACAATGTATTTTCATAAAATAGAAAAAAAAATTATTGACGAAATGATTGGTCAAAGTGTAATATGGACTCAGCAGTAAGTAGGTTGGAGCATCCGCTCGTAGATGGCGGCACAAATCAGTGAGGGTTCGGCTTGGAAGTTGCTAGTCGGGGTAAAGCTTCGAATCACGGCCGGTGCTCTTTTCATTTCACCGCTTTGATATCGCCTCGATCCGACGGACTTGCATGGCTAGGGAAATACGGAGACAAGCGAGATAAATAGATAGAGATAGAAAAAGAAAGAGAAAAGAGGGGATCCTTGGTTTGCTCACAAACTTGATCCAGCTATTTTTCCATTCCTCTCGATCGAGCTCTGTCGTTCGCACACGCGATGCCTTAGGTGAATAATTTATAAGCGCCTACGAAATTCAGCCACTTTATCCCCAGGTCTTCGGCTTTGCGCAATGTTTTCCGTCTTCTAAGCGTCTTATCTCGCGCCCGAGCAACCACTCCCTGCTACTAAATTATCAACTTGCCGTCGATTTACGGTACGTGAGAAGGGGATTTCCTTTTTCAAAACTGAATTTACGAATCTATTTTTATATACACATGGATTTTTATCAATATTAGACTTTGCTTAAGAGCTTCTGACTATTGAAGTTTTAACGAAATGATAGACGTAACGTTTACTTTGTGAATGTTGAGAAAGTATTTTTGCAGTGGTTTACTTCAAATAGTATTGCACAGCAAAATGACTCGATATTACACAAACCTTCAACAGATGTTTTTTTAATTATACCGCACTTACGTTTATTCAATATTTTCATTAGTGTGTCGATTATTTGCTACTATTTGTTTAGTAACTTTTCAATATTTTTTCATTTATTTTAAAAATAAATTTTCTTTGCCTAAACAAATCTCAAAAGAAAATTCAACCTGTCTCAAACTTTGATTTCGTCGTACCGAAATTTCTTTTCTATATTTATCGTCTCTGAAAGTTGGGGGGCCAAGATATACAGAGACACTTTGGCATCGGTAGATTCGAAAACAAAGTCCCTTGGAACAGTATTGCATGCCTTGCTACTCCACCTACCTCTATTTTTCCTTATCAACTATACCTTTCGAAAAGCCTTCTGGAAAGAAATGTGGCACGTGGAAATTGAACGAATCCCTCGCTGTTTATTTATGACTATTGACACTCTAAATTGGATTGTCCGAACAATTTTATTTCTGTTTTTGATAGACGAGAATAGTATTACACTGAATTTTATAAAAAAATAAGTGTTGCCATAGAGCAATAATATATTATAGTAAAATAAATAATATCGTTAAAAATACATGCAAATCATCGTTTATTTCTTGCAGATATGAGAAATATTTATCCGATTAACAGTAAAAAGTGATGGAAGCTTTTTTAAAAAATATTCTGATAAACACTGTCTGGATTTTGAACTAAGAACTACCAAGTCTGGGCTTACCTTCTTATTATGCAGGAGAAAGATAGAAATGGAAAGAGCAAAAAGAAAAAAATTGTCAAGGGGAAAAAACAGTTCATCGACGTCGAAATAATCCCGCCAGCTGTGTCGCGTATCAACCTCGAGCGCATTTCTTACTCTGACTTATATAAAACTTTTTCCAGCGACTATTTCGTGGAATGGCATCTGAAGAGACAGAGAGAGAGAGAGAGAGAGAGAGAGAGAGAGAGAGAGAGAGAGAGAGAGAGAGAGAGAGAGAGAGAGAGAGTAAGAGAGAGAGAGGCGGAGGAAAACGTCATTTGCATTCTCAAGTATTTTGAAAAAAAAAAAAAATTCGTACCAAGAAAAATTCGCTTCACATGCGAACGCGCAAGCAGGCGCTCGCACGTTGCCGTCGGATAGTCGAAGCTTTTTGGGCAGGCGTGTTTTATCGCCCGTCGGAACGATGAGCGTCCATTTTCTCGAGCAACGACTCCTCGACACGGGAGCGTATACTTTTGCCGAAGTTCAAACAGTCTATTTTTTGCAAACGGTACCACCGGGTATTAGCTCAAGTTCGCCATGTGGCTAGAAAAGTTTTTGATGAATTTTTTTCGGTGAGCAAAGCGAATTTTTCCTCTTTTTCTTGTTTTAATAAAAAAAAAAGTTTTTTACCTAGCACGCCGGAGCGACAGAGATAATTATGTAGTAAAAATCTCGCTTAGTTTGAACGGTTTTTTGGATGTAAATTCAGGATTGCCTTTTTTGTCGAGGTACTTAAGGCTAAGCTTTTCTAAACAGTCCTAAAGAGGTAGAGCAATAAAAACCTTAAGATCGTGCGTAGGTAGCTAGGGTATCATAAAGAGTTTAGCGTAGATAACTACTGAAGGGTGCAATAAAAGATTTAATTCCCGCAGTAAAAAAATAAGTTTGCAGTTTTCTTTTTTAATTTTCCATAATTAGCCATTGCTCATCATTGAAAACTTTCTGGATACTAATAAAAGATGACAAAACCGTATGAAAATTTTTAGTTACTATAAAAAAATTTAATCAAATATTCTGTTATTAAAATTATTATTAAAACTTAATATCCCTTAATGTGCTTTAATTAACTATTGTCCTAAATGATTGATATTAAACTACTGAAATATGTTATCTTTTTATTTTTTGTTGAGAAAT
The DNA here is from genome assembly GCF_024137745.1 of Phymastichus coffea. Lineage (NCBI taxonomy): Eukaryota > Metazoa > Arthropoda > Insecta > Hymenoptera > Eulophidae > Phymastichus > Phymastichus coffea. The sequence continues at coordinate 1,394,318 of NW_026706857.1, read as the reverse complement.
AAAGAACTGATCACATTAAATAAAGGAAAATTTTTAATATGCATATCTTAATTAGATGAAATATTTACAAGTGCCTTGGAAGAAATCTTTTTTTTTTTAATTGAAAAACACAAGGGATAGAGAGTGCAGCGGCAGAGCCAGGCGAGTGAGAAAATATTTCACAGACATTTCGCAGCAGCAACAGCAGCAGCATCAACGGCAGCAAGAGAAGGGGAGTTGGCGCTTTCAGCCAATAGCCAATAGCGTAGCAGGTTGCGCTCCAATTTTCCCCATTCCCACGTGCCTTAATCCGCGATCCTCGAAAGCCCCGATGTATATATACATCTACCTACATTGCATCTAGGGAATAAGCCACGAATCTTCGCCTTTCTCTCTCTCTCTCTCTCTCTCGCTCACTCTCTGGATTTACACGGGCTTTGCATTCTGAAAACGTAAAAGACGAGTTCGCAGACACCCAGCCCTTTAGCCCCCTCGCGTGCACTAAAATTGTCTACGCCTCGCTTACTATCTATACTACACGAAATATACGCAAAGACGCTACTGCTACGATGATCATGCCTTGTTTGGAAGTTGAATTAGCCTAAACAAACTACTGGCTGATATAATTTTTTAATTTTATTTTTGTTGCAAATGTAGTGTGAAAAAAATAAAAAATGTTGAATGCAAAAATAATTTGTAATGATTTAAAACATGATAAATACAATTCGGCTTTTAACGTAATAAAAATCGTAAATTATTTTAAGGACCGTTGAGAGTTTTTTGAAAACTTAATAAACTCAATGACATGACCGTCATGACTGTCGAGCAAGTTAAGAAATGCATACTTTTTGACAAAAATGTTGGACATTTGTTATACTCATATCATGTAAATTAGGGTGATTGCGCGTATGCATTGAAAAAAATCTTCAAAAAATGTTGAAAAGCGCTTCTTTCATAAGAATCACTGTGAAGCCGCATGATTCAGCCGAACGGATTTATTTTTTTTTTCGACAAACGCGATTTCAAGGCAAATCCGTCGCATTCAATTTTCCGAAAATTCCGACGAAATGACTTTCTAGCGATAAAAAAGAAACAGGTTCCAATATAAAGCGTCGAATCATAACGCTTTCGAATATTTGGCACAGCCGAAACACATCGGAAATAACGCGAAACTCGGAAGATTGCGGGGGTGGGGGTGAGCTTGGAATTTTTCGATTATCGAATCCATAGCGACAGGGAAGAGAGGAGGGTGCATTGCGTGTGAGCGCCAACGGGAAATAGCCTAGTCTCCCGACAAACTTTTTTCCTCCCTCGTCACTCTCTCTCTCTCTCTCTCTCTCTCTCTCTCTCTCTCTCTCTACGTGTGCGTGCAGGTGATCCGCATGCGTTTTCAATTTCGCAGATTGAAATTCGCGCTAGAGCCGCTGCGGATATGAAAGCCGATCCGAATATTCAGTGTGGTCCAAGCCGCGATTGAAATCACCCGACACGGATACATACTTATATTTTGCTCTCCCTCTTTCGATATTTTTTGGCATTTCCTCCATCTTTGCCGTGTTATACGCGTTGCGTGTGTCTGCGCATTTTCTCTCTCTCTCTCTCTCTTTCTCTCTCCCTGTCTCTCGTCATTGCCATGTACGCACAAATCGAAACACGGAAAAGATTTTTCTCGTCGTTTCCGCGAAATTGAACTTTTGTTGTTCGCCTCCGACACGTCGGCTCTTCGTACACGACCCTCGAGCTATCTGTACAATGCAAGCGACACACAATTGTGGGGACTCGTTGCTTTTCCGTCAGATTTTGATGGTGTTATATATATAACACGGTGCTCCGATACGCACGCAATGTGTTTGCTGATTTCTCGAAAGTATTTTTTATTTCTTGTCGACAGTCGGATGATAAAACCCATCAATTGACGATGCGGGAGTGCATAAAAACAATAGCATAATTGTAAGTAATTGAACCCATTGACCCAGGCGTCGACGCCTACGCAGACAGACACATACCGGTATAATAATCCACATAACAATAAAGTGTCGGTAATGAACGTTATACGACGCTGCCTTTGTGCGAGGAAGACGAGAATCTCTCGGAAAGGCAAAGCAAAAAGCTCTGTAAATTCTTTCGGCTAATGGCTATTTCTACCTCTCTCGCTCGCAGTTTTCTTCGGGTGCCTCCGATAAATTTCGTCCGCATGTCGGCGATAAAACCGCCGAGTACACGTACAACTGCGCGCGCAATATCAAAGACTGCGCGTCGAGAGCCTCGGAGGATCCCGATAGGTCCAAACGATATGCAATTATATATACTCGTCTGCGATGTGGGCCCACCCAAGGGCCGGCCGATAATCACCTCGGATAAGTGCGCAGCTGCAGCTTGGGGAAAGGCCCAAGGGGGAGGAGAATCGAGCGCGAGGCATGTGCAACAAAGAACGCGAGTTTATGCGAAGCCGCGCCTCGCTTCGCCCAGGCTCGCGCTTTAATATCCGCTAAACTGCTAGATTAAGATGTTACATTACGTCAAATTTGTTGTTGCACATCGGTGACGCTCGCGGATTTAAATTGCAAATTTTTGAGGACCGGAATGCAGGCCCAGAGCAAACAGAGCTCTGAGTCGTTGGCGTTCGGAAGAGCGTGGGACCAACCGGTTTTTTTCTGATATACCCGCGTGTGAACACCTACGGGAACAATTTGCCGACTAGTGGGTGACGTGCATTGAAAATCGAAGGACACGACCCTCGCGGCGACGAAAAAACAAGCCACTCACCTGCTCGCTCTTGTGCGCACACACGAGGAGAACGGATTAACGACGACGACCAGTCCTTGACTGATGCAGTTCTTTGCAGGACCTTGGATTTACGGAGACTGACTGACTGACTGGAAGGACGTTTCTTAGCCTCACCTGCCCGGTTTAGTCAGTCGGTGGTTTTGCTATAGTCTAAAACCAATAACTGTAAAAATAAAGGCGAAAGAAGTGGCTTCTACCCCTTTCACTCCCTTCTTGGGGCGGCCAAGACCTCCCGTTGAGAGAGAAGACCAACTGACCATTTACATCGTTTTACTGCGCGAGCGCAGGTTAAAAAAGATAAAGCAGTCTGTTGTGGCCCTCGAGGCCAAGAGTCGTTTACGGCCAGGGAAAGGGTTATAAAAAGGGGAAAAAGGCAAACTCCCACGTCCGCGCGTCCGGGGCCTGTCTTCCTCTTTTTTTCTGGCCACTTTTACTTTCCGAGCGAGAAAACTATTAGTCGCAATGAAGCGATGCCGAGGAGCACGTGCGGGCGCGGGCTCGCTTGCAATAAACATTGTTTTTACGAGGCTTCGCTATCTTTATTGCACGATTTATACGCTTGTGGTCGTTGGCGGCGATAACGACATTCAATTATTATACATGCTGACGAAAACTGCACGCGCGAGCTAACGCTCATTCGCGCCTTTAACTACAAACAAAACAGGTGTGTTATGCGGTGATGAGAATGGGGATAATTAACGAGTGTGAGCGCGACGTGCGATTGCAATTTAATGTCGATATTAAACGAGCCGATCAACAGTGAACAACGAAGAGGTATGGACTTGACGTAGGGGCTACGAGGAATAGGGACGGAAGTATCCAACGGTGGTGTGTACGTGTGCGCGTGCGATGGAGGGTGCGCTCCAGCCAATAATAGACGCAGCCGCACGTATCTTTCTCTCTTCGTTGCTGCGCGCGCATCTGTTCAATACACAGCAGACAAAGAGAGTATGCAGCTTCTGCAGCTTCCCTTTCTCTCCCCCGTTCTCTCTCTCTCTCTCTTTCTCTCTCTCTCTCTCTCTCTCTCTCTCTCTCTCTGCTGTCGTTTCGTCCATCTTCTCTCGCTGTCCCAGAGTTTTCTGCCATTGCCTAAATTATTCCACTTTATTCGTTTGCTCAACTCTTTTTCTACTCTTTGTCTCCATTTATATAGATTGTGTACCTAGAGAGCCATAGCTAAATTTTATTCTGCCCCAGTGTATACCTGGTGTATTATGCTAACTTGTTGAGCGGATTTTCGTAGGGATGGAGAAGCTTTGTTAACATAATTATATAAACAGGAGATGACGATTTGCATTTTCATTTGGCTGGAAAATTGAAGGGATGCTCAATGTTTGCTTTTCAACGTCAATTTCTCGCGCGGAGAATGGAGTTTTTTTTAAATTGCATCATTGATCTGATTTTGAATCGTAATCATAGATATTCCCTACAATCTTCAATGTTCTCGAAAAATCCGGTAAGTCAATAAAATTCTCTATCCGAATATATTTCATAAAATTTTACAGATTTTACCATTCTGGCAAATTGAAAAAGCCAAATGAAAAGAGAAAGAGAGCAAAACAAAAGCGGTTCAATAAAGAAGATAAAAATAGGGGTTAAAAGAACAAGGTATTTAAATATCCAAGTGAATTTTCAACATTATGCAGATAGCGAGTCGCTATTTCAGCAATTTCACCAGCGGCATCTCTTCTCTTTCCGTAGCACGTCGTATCGTCCATACCGAAACGCTGGAGAGTCGTTCCCCGGGAATGCATCTCATCAACGCCCGCCCTCGCGCCAAGCGAAACTTTCCACCTGGTCACCTCTCTCTCCCTCCCTCTCTCTCTCTCTCTCTCTCTCTCGGCTTTCCATTTTCCTCGGCAAACATCCCCCTCAGAAATTCGCGCACGTACCATCCTCGTGCTTCGCCTCGCTCTCCGGTCTTCCGAATGTCGACTTTATTTTTGAAATATTATGCGACTTCTCTTCTGGAAAATGCCGCGAAAGTCGAGCTAGTTTCGTTGAAAGATATTTTTGTTTGAATTATTGCTGAACTTTCCAAATTATTACTTTTCCTTTTTTTGATTTTTTTAAAGCAAAATATCAGCACTTTTTGGTAACAAAAGTAAACGAGAAGCTAAAGTAACGATATAGAATCTTCATAACACGAAAATCTACTCAACTTCTAATATGACAAAATGGACTGATTTTCTGCAGTATTTCTGATAAAAATTTCACAAGAGAAAAGCTCGTAGGATAGTTTCTAAAAAGTCCATAAATTTTGTACTAAGGATATCGATTCAGCCGTTGTTAAGCTAAATAAAAAACATATAACATTATGAATGGTACGAATAAAATATTGAATTTTTTTCGAAAATACAAAAAAAAGTGAAATAACAATTTCAAGAATTTTTCTTTATTAAATAAAGAGATGAATGAGCTGAAAGCTCTCAATAAATCACAGATACCAAAAATACCTACCTACTTATCCAAATAATTTATTAGTTCATGAAAAGTCCTTATCACGTTTTCGCTAAAATAAGAAGCAGCGAGCAAAAGTAACTTTGTTCCTAAAGTCGCTCACTGGCATCTGCTCGATATATCTTCAAAGTAAAAGCCGGTCTCTCATCGAAAACTTCTTCTGTCTGTGCTCCAATTATAAAGTTGATTAGCCCGGCGAAAGGTAAATTTAATAAATCGCGGACCGATTTGTTCTTTCAACCCTCCAGCTTTTATCTGGTCCATGCGCTCGCGGCGATAGCAAGTTTTTAGGTAATAGCTCGGCACGTCTTATCCATCTATATATAAGAGTGAGAGCTTAACTTGGTAAAGGATATCGGGCGAGCGAGCGTATCACGATGGCATTAAAACTTTTCTCATCTTCGGCTAATCTTAAAAAATAGCGAGCCTCTCTCTTCGCCGAGAGAGAGAGAGAGAGAGAGAGAGAGGGAGAGAGAGAGAGAGAGAGAGAGAGAGTGAGTGTAATTACGGAACCCTATCTCGCTCGCGCTCGAGCTCGCTGCTGCTGCAACCCTATCTTCCTTGCCACGCCTTATTATATTATTCCGCTTGCACGCTCACGAGGTACAAGCTTCATCCCTTGATGTGTATATCTTGCTGCGCCATTCTTCTTCTTTTCTCCTTTCTTATCTCTACGCCGGATACATAAGCCCCTCGGTGGCATTGTGTGAGTGTGTGAGTCTCTCTCTCTCTTTCTCTCGACGAATGCTAACCTGGCAGATCTGCATTTTGATTGGGGTTAAACAAGAGACAGAGAGAGAGGGACAGGGGTATGACGTATATATACAACGGAACGGAATATTGTATCGCTGATGACGTACGATAACCGCCCGCCTTTCTTGAAAAGATTTTTTTTTTCATTGGGTAACGTTACTTTTCTTTTTTTTTCAAGAACGACTTTTCATTAGTCTGCACCCTGAGAGGGTTTTGGCTCTAGCATTATTCAGTATTTTTTATATATGCTGCCTTTTCTAAGATGATGAAAAGAAAATCATGATTTTTTGAGGATATTTTACATAAGAATACCAAATAAAACTTTATTTGGGCACAAAGGGTTGTTAACGTAACGATGGCAAAATCACTATCATACCAAATGATAAAGCGCAAAGTGTTCCGAAAATCCGTTGAATCGTTCCAGCCTTAAAGCACTTGACATTTAGTGAGCACCGTCGTAGCGATCGGTCGTTCATTAAGAGCATATCTCGTGTATTGATGAAACGCACACGTACAACAGTCATCTTCCGAGCTTCCTATTGATATATAAATATATATATACAGCCCCGTTATTTATATATTCTTCAAATGGAAGCCGGCAAGGCGCACTCTTTTGATTTTTTTGTGTCTTGTACAAACCAAAAAAAGCAAAAGTAAAACAGCCCTCTTCGTAAATCTAGATTTCAAGTCACGTTCCATAAGCTTCGCACTCTCTTTGCTACTGGCTTGAACATGATTCAGATTCACTCGAGCACGCACACACACACACACATGCATACAGACAGTCTCTTCGCTTCTCTTTCGAGAGCTACTGAAACTGATTATACCCATCATCAAAGCCTTTAAGGCGCCGGCAAAAGAAAGAAAGTACACACGCCCAAGAGAGAGAAGGCCATACGATGATGGAGACAGACTTGAAATATTTTCGAGAAATTTCTAGGACAGCGAGAGAGAGAGAGAGAGAGAGAGAAAGATTTTTAATGTAGATACACGAGTCAATGCTCGATATGTTCAGACGCCGACGGACGAAGACAAGTTCTCTCGTGGGTCATTATTAACGATAAAACTATCTCCATCTTTTGACATTGTACGAACAACGAAATATCAATTTAAATGAATAATTTTGGCATCACATAAGTAAACAACATCGCAATTTAATTAATTTGATTTTTTCAAACAACGATAAAATAGATAATTGAAAGTTTTACCGGATACGAAACAATCATACGTTATGATAATTTTTTTTTCGTGCACTCTCGTTTCAAACGCCAAGTAAAATCAGCTGGTGCAAAAGGAAAGCATAAATTACAGTTTTATCCAATCCATCGAACCCTTAAAAAACAGAATCAACATATATACTCTGCATTAGATGAGCTACAATTTTCAACGGTCATTTCCCGTATCTAATAGTTAAAGCTCCTGAGTAAATAGAATAAAAGAAGAGAAGCCTGCTCCACGTAATATGCATACGATAGTTGGTATCGCATCCCTCGCGCACGTGAAAGGATCAGCGTGTCCTCGTTAAGCCTCCATTTTCTCTGCCGTGGGAAAGCGAGGAGATAAGACCATGAAATTTACGTATTAACAACCGGCAACGGCGTCGGTAAATTACGCAATTACGAAAGTTGCGCTCGCGCAAAAATTTTCGGTTAGCAGCAGCTGCTGCTCCGGCACTGGCTACCTGAAAGCTGATCGCAAGCAATTTTTGAGGCGCAATTTCGCTCGAGAACGAAAAATCGAGGCAGGCGTCGTATTTTTGTTTTCGTCTTCGATGAGAGGCTACCGATATACTCTTAAAAAAAACGAATATTCGAAAGAGGGCGGGCCGAAAGTGTACGCGCGAGAGCAGCTCCCAATCGAAGCCTAATTAGGCTCTCGAGAAAGAGAGCAAAACCGAAGAGATTATCGGTTTCATTTTTCTTGTTTTCTTATTTTTTTTTCTTTTGTCGTTTTTCAGCCGCCACCGATGGCACAGCTCTGTCTTTCGGGAATAATTACATCGAAGGGCGAAGGCAAAATTATGGTGATCGTTATGAGTGTGCCGCCGCTCGGAGAGATTGCATTGTTTAATCTTGATAAAATATATGTCGAGGTAGAAAGGTCGAAAAACTCGATTATCGAGAAGCAGTAGTTAGGTTGTGCGACGTGAAATATGGGCCAACAGCAGAAATGATATGTTTCCGTTGCCAAGGATATGGTATATATTGGTCGATAATAATATACCTTGACATTACGCGATTGCCACTTATCGATCTAATCGTGAACAGTTTTACCTCTAATGAAACATCAACGCTTATACGTTGTGTATAAATTTTAACGATAAAGTTATTATAAGCCCTAAGGGATACGAGTTTCAATGGAATTCAGATAATAAATACCTTTTGAATTGTCATAAATAAGTGTATCATCTTTGATCTTAATTTGTGGTGAATAAAGTGAAAGCATACACTGCCGTGCGAATTAGTAAAGTAGGATATCCCATAATATTGCAACAAATTGACACCGTACGCATATCCCCGTTGGAATGTTTAGTCGGAGATGAAGCAAAAATCGATTGATCGTGACGATGAGACAAAGAAAAAAGACAAGTCAAGTCCTTGGGGTTTGGCTGGAAGAAGAAGGAGGGGGGGGGGAGTCCGCGTAGGCCACGCACCATTTTGTGCGTGGCTATGTTTCCGGGTTGGAAGAGAGGCTTCCCCCTCGGGCTGAGCGGGCATAATTCATAGGTTGTGTCTCTGTCGCTCACTCGGGGGAACGCATCGAGGCCATTCTCGCCAATGTAGGACGTGTCAATGTTGCTCTCTCTCTCTCTCGCTCACCGTGCCGCGATATTATTTTTTTAAAGCGGTAAACTTTTCAACTTTACGACGGCGCGCGCTTTCTCGCGTCAGCCAGCTTATCGTTCTTCCCTTTCAGGGCAAAGCTTTTTGTTTTCGCGCGTTGGAAAGAGAACGGAAGGAGTGACGTTCGATCGTAGACATTTATTTTGCACTTGAAAGCCAAATCTAATACGGGGCTACACTTTTCACATATTTCTTTCGAGGGTGTGCAACCTGACGTTCTTTTTCAATCGCCCTTGATTTTACCAAAAAGGAAAACGAATATTTGAGCAATTCAATTATTAATCTCTCCGTGAATACGCGGAGAGATATATTTTATTGTGTTATTCAGAAAATTAAGAATATCCTACTACCTAGAAGACGTTAATTTCTATCAGAATTCAGAATAACCCGTTATAAAGAATAAAATGCCACTCAGACATGACTTATGTTATTGCAATAACACGCTGCAAGCTCAGAATGAATTTTTGTATTTTGAAAAACTCTTGAAAGAGTATAAAATTTCAGCGAAACAAATTATTGAAAGATCGTAGTATCTCTTCAAATATAACGTTTACGAGCATATTGTGAATGAAAAACAACTGTAACCATCAGCGCGTTATAGACTCCATTGTCGTAAATTTATTAAGACATTTGGTACTTCTTTCGAAAATTGATGGCTACTGAGTAAACCAGGAATAAAAAATTGGCAATATACTCACACGCCCGCCCTTGCGATGAATGTTTTCAGCATTATGTGAATGGCCAGCGCGCGCGCAAATATTTCGAGCTATCCGTCGGCTAGCGTGACGTCGTCGACATACGCCTGGAGAAGTTTTCATGCGCGGTGTTCGTTCTGCGTATTGATTTATTCCGCGACTTTTCAAGGCCTCGTAAATCATCAAGTGCATTTAGAAATTAAATTCAGTCGACGCGGATGGCGGTACATTTCCTTTCCCAAAACTTATTTCCGTTCCCAGCTTCGTAATTCAAGCCGAGCGATCTAAAATCAATCGGTACTTTCCTTGGAGGAAGAAAAATGGTGAGAACTTTTTCTCGTCCGCCAACTCGCCATCGATCAGCTTTGCAACCTGAGAAACTCTCGGTCGACAATAGATTTCCGCCGTTCTTCGAGCCCACACCGTTTTCCTTCTATTAGTCGAACAAAACCAAAAAAGGAAATGACTGTATACGCTGGTTTGCACGGTCGATTGCATAATTGTGCTCCACACACGCATTACAAAACGCGATGCAAGTGTTTCTTTTGCGCTCGTCCCTTCTCAAGTCCCATGCCACCGTCGGCAGTTATAATTATAAGCATTGCGTAGCGCCATTGGAATGACGCCATACTTAACTACTCTCGTGTACTTCAAAGGCTTCTCGAGAGGCTTTTGTTACTGAGCCCGACGTAGCAACGCCCGCGTATTGCGGCATGTCGCATCTGTGCGGCCATTTGTCAAATTTTATCACCCAGCCACTGTTATTAGTTAGTAAAAATAGCTCTGGACTAAGATAATCTTGAGAAAGTTTTTGGTCCGTTTATATCCCGTTTATAAGTAGTTCGAGCAAGCTTGTAGCAGAAATGACCGTGTCGCTTTCTTTTATCTGTGAAAAGTTTTTTTTACGCGAGCGAGGGAGTATTATAAAGATAAATCTCGCCAAATTTTCTTCTGGGATAAACGTCAAATGGACAAGTTGCGTTCTTGGCAAACTTTTAATCTTACTAGCCGAATCACCCGCCGTTTATTCCGACATACTCCGCCAACACGAGTAATCGCATAAATTCTGTCTTTCACATTTAAGCTCGTCGTTTTTTTAGATGTATGCTAATGCATTATATGCTTCTTTTTCCACCTTCGTTCGTGTTTAGAGGCGAAAAATACGCCATAACCTTGAAAACATTTCACGGTAATGCGGACTAATGGTCGAGCTTGCATCCAACAGCGCCAGAGTGTGCGGTTAGCCAAAGGGTTACGCGAGCAGGTCCAGCAGAGGTATTCTTCCTTTTTTTGTTTTTTTTTTTTCTTTTTTTTTTGATGGACCGCCTGGGACATGTACAGCGACTTTCCGAAGTTACATATCGGCAGAGAGGATTAGTTCCCAAGCAGCAAGGTCGCGCAACGCACAGCCGACCCTCGTTAACCCTTCTAGCCGAGCGCGCCTCTCGTTTTATAGCTTTATAGCTCGCGAGAGAGCCCTTCCGCTTGCTTCGCTCTCTACCTTCTTTTCCGGACACGGCGAAGCGGTCAGTCTAGAAAATGAAAACTATTCCTACGGGCAGACGCCTTCGCGCGAATTATTTAGTTTTCTTTTTCTCGGAGCACGTTAAACGAGGAAGTATTTTTTTTCGTTGGTGAAATAATCGGAGAAATGAGAGATAGGTGAAGCCATGCTCATGGTTGTTTATCTACGCACATTCATGCACATTTTATTAGGGTTTTTAAAATTGAGGAAGTGGATACAAATTTGCAAATTTATTCGTTCTCAGAACGATTAGCCTTAACCACGCGCGCGAACGCAATAATTATTTTAAAGAAAACTCTCAGTAAACTCTGTTGTTTTATAAACGCGCCACTTTTTTCCTGCAATGCGTGGATATTTCACTTGCTAAAATATTGCAAAAACGGTACGGGAGTTAGAATTTACGGCGACATCCAAACGAGACGTGCACGGCTTTGCGAAAATTGACACGCGCGCGCCGCGCTTTCAACTCGAAACGAAGGAAAGAAGCGAACGTAAGAGACATCTCAAGCGGAGAAAGAAAAAGACGGAAAAGCCTGAGGGCAAACGGAAGCCGTCATTGAAGTGCCAATCACTGTATTATTAAACGCACATTTTCCATCAGTGGCAAAAGAGTAACGAGCGTTCATGGCTTACTTAAATCGTTTCTGTGTTTTTCCTCGGTATATAGCCGCGTGCGCAAAAAAGTGGCAGTTAAGTAGGCAGTGGTCTTGGAAGCGTGCCTCTGAAAATGAGTTGTATCCTTTTACAGAAAATCATTCGGTAGCTCGGCCAAGTGCACTTACGGCCCGGTGTCAGCGAACTGTCCCCGCAAACTATAAAGTTCCGTTTTATCGCTCGTAAAGGCCAATGGAGGCGGCCCGCACGTTTTGCCCTTCAACAACTCGTCGTGGCCTTGCCTTAAGATAGACCGATGTATGCATATTCCAAGCTGTGAAATTGACGTGCTAAGCGACATAGAGAGAGAGAGAGAGAGAGAGAGAGAGAGAGAGAGAGAGAGAGAGAGAGAGACAGTCCGGCAGACAGACAGAATTTAGTTTTGGCTTCGGACCCTGCATCATCGAATTGCTAAGCCTCTCTCTCTCTCTCTCTCTCTCTGGAGATTTCTCGGATGTGCGCGCACGGCTCTTGGGACGGGATATTTCTCCGGGTTATGTGAATTTATGGGTGGCAATAAATTGTCTGATAGAGCGTGAAGTACAGGATAAAAGGGCATCTGAGGATGGAAGTGCGGAAAGGAAGTGTTCTCCAAGTGTTTTCTTTGATCCGATTACGGATTTTTTTTATTTTTTCGTCTTCGACCTTTCGAATTCACTTTTTCACAACAGAAAAATCGCCGATGCGTCAGATGAAGATTCTCAATTAGGCTTACGCGTGTGTTTTGACATGCATCTGCCACATGCCTTTTCTGAAATCGCCTTACTTTTGCCACTTCGAGAAGAGCTTTCGTATTTTGAACAAAGAATTTTAATAATCTTTTTCAATATCAGGTCTTTTCACGTAGCGTAAGTAACGAAAAAGGAATATTACATGCAATAGTGTTATCTCCGGAGAATATCAATTTGAAACAGAGAAACAAATAAACGTCAATTTGCAACAGAAAAATTTCACTCTACGTGAAAACCAGCACGCCCAACCCTTTCCTCAGTTGCCCGCACGTGATCTCCGCTTGTTCCTTCTCGAGGCTTTTCGTCTTCCCACAGCGGTCCATTGTCCTTTCTCCTTTGATTTTTTTTCTACTTAAAGAAAAAAAAGAAGAAGTAGTAGCCTACCACTACAAAAAAAAATCGAAAACTCTTTTACGATGGTCAATATTTATGACAGGCCTATATATAACCCGCGGACCTTTCTTTTTTCTTGTTCTCTCGCCCAGACGCGCAGCCATCGCGAGCGCGCGAAGGGGGAAGTTAAATGAGGCCCAGGAGGCGTCTCGCCGAGTGAGGGCGTGGATGCTGCCGCTTGCCTGTGCACGATCAATAATGCACCTCCGCGCGCTCTCTCTCCCTCTCTCACTATCGTCGAGGAATTTTGGTAATACGCTCGCTCGCAAATTAAACTTTGCCAGCAGCCATTTCAATTAAAAGTTTACTTCTAATTGCTTTATTTTTCGTCCTCGTCATCTGCTACCTAAGTAATTGCACCAAATTTCTCTTCTCGACTTCCTTCACGGTAATTGCACGATTGGAAATTTCGATCGCGGTTGTATTCTTCGCTGGAGATACATGTCGCGACGATAATTTGCAATTCGTGAACCGTAAGTGAAATATTTACGACGCGTGTGCACGGGTTACGTGTAGGAGGATGACGACCTCCCATAAATTTTTGTCAAAGAGCGACACAGAGAGAAGGAGAGAGAACTTGATTTCAATTAAAATTGGTGTATTCTGTCAATTGGCGAAGGTGTCCCCTCGTTATTCGTTGTTGTTCAAGTGCAGCGTGCACGTCCGTCATATTGAACGCGTCATCTGTGAAACTAGTAATTTTGCAATTTGCATAATTTCCAGTGACATAAATTCATCGAAACGTCAACTTGGATTCTCAAGTTCGCAATCATGCAGATTTCATGCGGCCGCGACAGATGCTGCATGCAAGTCGACATTTAACGTCAAATCGGCGACAATTAATGTCACCAATGGAATTGTTGATAGTCGCGCTTACTTGTAGATTTCTCGTTGAAGCCAGCGTAAATAATTCCTAAATCGTGCGATTTATCCGTGATTGAGCAGAAACAACGTGGCATCAGTCGTAATATCAAACGGAGTACATCGCGCCATCTAACGTACGTGGCAGCGCGGCTGCTAATGCATGATCGAAGTACACGTAATACTTATTTTATAAAGCCCACTATCTTCATCTGTCCTCTCACTGTATCTTTGAAAAACGGTGGCTAGGGTTGTTTACCCACCTAATGATCTGCAAAACTCTCGCCATGAATCGTTTTGTGTTTCATAAGATGAGGTTTATTGTTGTTTTCATTCTGTTTGCTGGTGAATATAACTGAATAGGTATTAAGGAGGTCATTATTGTCGCGCGATTGTGTGGGTCTAGAAATAGCCCAGCACTGATGGAGCTAAATCTAGTGAAAGTGTTGCACTTGTTTAAAGGTCAAGAGCTCGTAAAACATATATACACTTTTGTCAATGGGACGTGTGTACGGGCTCTAGGCTTTCGGCACGAAATTTTATGCATTTTTTTCCAAATCACCAGACCATTACAGTATTAGGAAAGTTTCAAATACTTGATTTACAGCCGAGAGCGAGAGACTCACTGTTTCGACTAATGTTTGAAAAATAAATGCATTTTTTTCTTTTCTTTGTAAATAACACATTGACATCGTAAGCCAATTAGTTTTAAGTTTACATGTTTACATTATAAGTTGACAATAAGAGGAGGGGAGCACGTGCGGAGCTTCAGAGTGCCAATGCAAGCTCGAGTTAAGTCCTCTATAGATGTTCACGCGATACACACGTTCCTATTTTACTGTTAAATAAATCGCATTAATTCACAATTCCATTATTCTATAAAAAAATCGAAATCGTCTTAACTAATTAACCATTCTCATGAAAGTAAAATTAGCGAGAAGTTTCTTATAGGTAAAAACAACTAATCATTTCCAATGCTGCCTCAAGCATCCATCTCACGTATAACACGCTTGCACTCGTCTTTTGGTGCCGCGCAATTAAAGTCCAAATCGCGGCCGGCTACTCGGTGCCGTCGGATATATGAATGGAGAGCGAGAGGTCGTGTAAACGACCTGTTGTCGTCGCCTGAGTCATCGCTCTCGAATAAAGCTAAGCGTTTCGCGCGCGCGACATGCCGCTGCTGCTACTGCAGAGAGCTGAGAGCGTTTTATGAGCGCCAATAAAATTTTAAGTGTTAATAAAACGAGCCGCTCGCTCGTGTGTGCCGTAAAGTGACGGCGGCAACGGTCTACCTGGATGCACCTGTTTGCAGCACACAACACATGAATCATGCGCTCGTAGCGCACATTTGTATGGACACCTACTACACTGTGAAAGAGGCGAGGGTTTCAGTGTCAAGGTCGACTCAGTGTGGCAAAAGCTCTCGTCGACTACTACGTTACGCAAACCGATCGTAAAGGCAACAGCAGCAGCACCGAAGGGGATGCTTTATTGCCAGACTGACGATTGAATGTTTTTGCCGCCGCCGCCGCCGCCGCACTTCCCTTCTTTTTTTTACGCCATTTTTACAGTCTGCCTGCACACGCGCATAATCGCTTGTGTACATACTGCGACGAGATGGTCTTGCTCGTTGCTTTTTTACGATGACAGTGTGCTCATCCCTATTTCGTCAATGCTACTCGCTCGGCCGATGAATTTGACATTTCGCGATGTTACCGCTTGGATTGCATCTCGCGGCAGGAAGTTTGCAGAAGCAACGTTGGTTAGCCGATAAAGAAGAAAGAAAAAAAGGGCACGTAGAGCCACAACAAAAAGAAGCAACGACTCGTTGCGTAATAATTAAGGCGCGCAGGTTTTTTCCTCAAGCGGTAGCCTAAAGAGTAGTAGGAAGAACGGGGAGGTGGAAGGACAGCTCGTAGTCATCGTCTGTGATTGTTGTCGCGTTTGACGTAGTCGCAATGCGTAGTCTGCGGCTGCCACGGGACCTGCCTCAACTTTGCGGGCATAAGCGAGCGTTTACAGGCTCGTTACATTTTTATGAGCTCGCGTCGGCGGCGGCCAGTCAGTCTGGGTCGTAAAGCATCGCTGCTACTCGTCGTCTGGGCCCGTCGCTGCCACTTGCAACAAAACCCTTTAACAACTCTCCGAAGCTGTCGTGCGTGTGACGTCACTCGTCGAAACGTGCACAAACCTTACGTCACTTTATTGGCCACGATCGTAAAATTTTTTACGGGCTACTACTACTACTACTACTACTACTACTACTGCTGCTACTGCTGTTGCTGCTGCTGCTGCTATTACGGAAGACGAACGCCCTTCTCTGGTACACACAGTCGTCGGATTTTTAATTTTACGAGTAACCGTAAACGTCCATTCATCGTCGCTCGGCGGCTGCGGAGAATCACCTGGGATATACGCGATTTGCATTCGATATCTACGCGTGGGCTCGTACTCACGAGTGTGTGCAACGAGAGAGCTGACGTGGTGTCGGTGCACGTGTACGTTTATGGGCTTGTTAGACATCGCCTGGTAAAGCTGTTATAGTTTTCTTTTTACGAGGCTGACATTGGCGACACGACGCTCGAATGCAGGTCAAGATTCTCGCTCTTCTTTGCCACTGTTCCTCCTCCTCTTGTTTCTATGCTGCGGCATGTTCATTAACCTACATTTACTCGTTGTTCGGCGAGCCGAGCGCTTTTATCATCTCTCGTCAAATTGATCATCGGCTGGAAAACTTGTGGCTGGCGTTTTTCGCTGAAACTTCGCGGTCGTCCGCCGCGATTTTCGTCTCCGACTTGTCGCGCGCGCGAAAATGCATCGAAGCACCGATCAAGGTATATGAGGAAACTTGGCGCTCGCCATGCAAAACTCTCGAGCCGAGCGTCCGCCCGTCGGACGGGAAGAGAGGCAGGAACATCGCGACCGCGCCCCCGCCGGGAGGCCATTATAAAAGCTACGGGAAAAAGCGCGCCCTCCTTTGCGTCGCCACACCCTCGAGAGGAGGTCATTGGTCGGCTGGAGCGGCCATTACCGTGCTCATTATGCAAACTATGCGAGGAATTCATGATGGCCGCCGTGACAGCGGCCAATCGGCTGCCGGTTTCACTTGGCCATCGCCCACCGGTTACTCAGTCGCACCCTAGCGGCAAACCGCTCAAGCCTCGTGTTCGAGCCGCCGCACACAGGTGTCAGCACCGGCGAGTACGAGGTTTCCGATGTGTCGCTTGTTGTCTCTCTCTTTCTTTCTCTCTCTCTCTCTCTCTCTCTCTCTCTCTCTCTCTCTCTCTCTCTCTCTCTCTCTCTCTCTCTCTCTCTCTTTCTCTCTCGCACTCTTTGTTTTTCCTCGTCGACTCAACCAAAAGGATGACTTTCAACGTTGATTAATGGCCGGACGATTAATGTTTACAGGTGATGAATTATCGAGTCGCACGCGAGTGGCGCGCGCGGGTGTCGTCTCTCGTAAAAGCAGGTTTTATTGCGCTTTTATTGCCCAGCGCCGCACAGCGCCATATGCTAATTGCAATTAATAAATCATGAGCCCGGCGCTTTTATAGCGCACGGGCATTCCAAAAGGCGTTAATGCCTCGTTATTAGCACGCCCTGTCTGCCAACCGCCAAATTCCCGATAAAAATCAATGCTCTATTTTCCTTTTCATTAATCTGTTCATTTATTTCTTTGAAGGACCGCGTCCGTCGACGTTTGTTTCCATATATTGACGAGGTTTGAGCCCAATACAAGGAACGCATTCGCACGAAGATACGGACCTTCGAGTTTCGCGGTAGCCTAGCGTACGTAGCTGTTATATCACATTCGATTATTGTTCGCTCATGAATATTTCATGGACAATGCCCGAGCGCGCGTCTATGGCAAAAGTAAAAGTTACTGCTGTCGGCAGAGAGAGTGAAAGAGACTAGGTCAGTATTAAAAATTGACGAGGCGTACATAACCCGCGAGGGCCATTAAAATTACGTTTTACGGCATCGATTAAATCTCTCTTTCTCTCTCTCTCTCTCTCTCTCTCCCTCTCTCTCGTACCTTGTAACGTCATTGTGTTGAACGCTTCGCATTGAAGCTGCGAGCCTTCGACGATTTTCTGGATTAATCAGTATTTTTTCAAGGATACGTTGGTGTATCGGGAAAACTGCTTTTTGTCGTTGTTTTTTCTTCTTCGGCATTAATAAGATACGTTAATGATGTCCGAAGGACGCGCAGCTGTTGATTTTCGCAATAAGGTGTAGAAAAATTTATTAAAGTTATTCCACGGGAAGCAACGATATCGCAAGCCAGCCGCGAGGTCAAATTGGTGAACGCAAGCCGCATAAATTTCATAACGCTCTCTGACTCCTCCCAGGTAGAATATAAGCATGAAATACCTGTAAAGTATGCACTTTATATCTAAAATAGGCTTATAAGCGGTCTTATAAAAGTTCGGCTCCCCATTCTCGATGACTCAGCTTCCCCCTTTGAAAAAGCGAAAGAAAAGAAAGGCAAGAAGCAAGCACACAAGCATATCCTAAAACAAGGAGCCCGAAGAAGAAAAAAGCCTGAAGAATCCTGCGACGGCGATAATTTCAGCGATAGGACGCATTTATAAAGTTCTTTCTTCATTTATCTTTGCTTGCCGCTAGTCTTGCTTCCAAAGTCGATATCGTGCCACGCCATGCCCGTCGTTGGCGTCCCGAAACTTGTCTTTTTTCGTCTGGAGACGACACCCTCTCTCCTGAAGACGCGCGGCGCGGCGGTTTACGAGGCTCCCTTATATATTGAAGCCAGCCAACGCCGACGACGGCTTATACCGAGAGAGACGGAGACAATTAGAAGAGAGCAGAGTGAACTAGCGAACAATATAGTTTGCAGCGGGCGGCTAGTGCGGCAAGATCTAGGGAGTTAATCGTACAATCAGAATAATTTAGACGCGCAGAGTTGGAACTCGAGAGTCGCGCTGTGCAACGACGCTTTTTGCGTAAGAGCGTGTCGCGCAGGCTAATTTACATTATCAAAGGCGAATAAACTTGGTGGTTTACTGTCGATGCTCGGTGACATGGGGATCATTGAGAACACCGACGGGATAGGGGAAAACGGTTTGCTGGCAGATGAAGAGATTAGCTGCGCGGACACCTACGCGCACGTGTTTTCTCTTGACTGGTGCATATATAAATTTACGCGCCATTCGGCTAAGTAAATTGAGCAGAAATGCTCGCTTATCGAAGCCCGGCCAAGATAGAAGCAAAAGGCTAACAGCCAGCGAGTTATTCTCAACTAATGAACGAAGTCATAAATCGGGCGAGGAGATCGCGATTAGGACCACCGTAAAAGCCATCGCAATAAAGAACGGAGAGAAGCGAAGGCATCGGCCACTCGTGACCAGGCCTATTTACAGAAGTTTTATTGAGTGAAGCAGCAGCCGCGGAGCTGAACGTCTGCAAAAGTTCACGCCCAGTTCTGGGCTTCTTCAGCGTCAGCCACATGGCGTCGGGTCGCGGTATATGCAGATGAGGCAGCACTGGAGCTGCGTGTCTGCGGTTCTTCTTCTTCTTCTTCTTCGTAATCTTCCTGCCCTCGACACACCTACTCCTACCCTCTGGAAATTTTCCTATTGGCCTATTGCGCGCAATGCATCATTTATTAATGTCGAGTCCGGAGCAAAGGCTCATCCGCTCGAGAAGCTTGCTCGATATGTTACGCCTAGATCGCCGCTGAAAAACGAAGACGAGTTCTCGCAAGCGAGAAATTTCCTTGGAGAAAGCGAACCCGCGCTGAATTTTTCGTTGCCTCGCGGAGTACACTAAAGTGTCGACTTTATCGAGCCGTAAGCCCGATTTAAAAGAAGAAAAAGAAAACCGTCAATAACGACGAGTTTTACGAGGCATCGTATTATAATACACTTTAATAACTGTGAGCGTGGTGCGCGTATACGCGTTGATTTGCATGAAGCGAAAATCCTACATTAAAACGATTATCCAGCCTCGCACGACGTGCGTCTGCCGGTGCGCCAGGCTTTTCCACGCGAAGCCCGCGAAAATATCAAGCATTAGTCCGCGCGCGCGTGCGCAATCGTTTTATATACCACTTGCGAAGCTACGGCATCAACTCTATAATTTTACGAGGCCGTAAACAAGAAACCGCGGCCGCCGCCGCCGCCGCCGCCGCCGCCACCACCACCATCACCACCACCGCCGCCACCACCGTCGCCGTAGCCGCGGGGCTATCGAGTTACGTGTCAACTGGCTCGACTCCATTATACATCGAACGAACAGAGAACCATGGAGAAAGGAAGGGCACGATCGTAGCGTCCGAATCCCACGGGCCTGCTTTTCTTTTGGCCAGATTTCCAACGACGACATAACACAAGAAGACGACCCCATGCTCGTTCATGACTTATTCTTTTCGAGAGCGCACAGCTTTCCAATTTCTTCTTTTTCTACTTCGAGGAATTATGGGCATTCGATTAGCATCGGAATTTTTTAAAGGTACATACGTAACAGAACCACTTGTATCTTCGTTTTTGGCGCTGAAACCATTTTTCTTCCTTTATCGTTTCAACGTGAATTACGAGCTTACAAAAATTGAATGGACTGACTGCCTATTTTTACGTATCGCTGTAATGAAGAGATTCGACAGCAAATACTACGTTTCGCATGCCGTGTATAACTGGCACATTTTATCCGCGCAGTGGATGCGAGCTGGACTCAGCCCTAAATATCCAATTAAATGCTGCACAACAATAAAGAAGCTCTAACAATCGTTACTCAGCGACGCGAGTCCTTGCGAGCCACGCAAGATTACGGAAATACTCGTGCACAGTACATAGCCGGCGAAGAACAAATTCCACGGTGTTTAACGGGCGCGTAAAACGCTATGCTCTCTCATCCAAGAGAGAGGAGTAGACACTACATCACCCAGTTTCGCGCGCCACGCAAGTTGCGTTTTGCCATTATCGTAACTTACACTGCGCGGCAGCTTCTCTCTCGCGCAAGTAATGAGGATGCGTTTGTGGTCTCAATGATGATTATTCGTTTTTATTTACATTGGGCTTGCGGGGCCTCGTAATTAATGCTCGTTACAGCAGACGGGCTTGTTAGCCAATCTGATTGAAGCGACTTTTTCCTTCGCTCGCGATCGTCCTCTTTTAGTGCTCTATGCCTGCATTCGAAATAATGACGCCGGCCGATAGAAAGGAAAAAGGAGTCGTTTTCCCTGCGAAGCGTGGTGCGTCGAGGAAACAAAAGCCTCGCACTGGCCGCATTAAATCCAGCAGCCATTGTCTCTGCAGGGTCCAGAGGGAGGGAATCTCCTGTTCCCCAGAAGCGAAATTAAAAGACAAAAGAAAAGCGTGATTTTCATAAACTACATGTCCGCGAGGCTACCGCCGCCGCTGCCGCATTCCGCAGCGCGAGAGAAAAAGCGAGAGCAGCTCTCAGCGGAGCGACGGTCGGGGGCAGGGCTCGAGTTATCGATTGGCGCCGGCGTTAGGTATATATCTCCGCGGTAGAGGGGCGAGCTTGCAGAGGGCGAGAGAGCGAGCTTACGGCAGCAGCAGCAGCCCCTGGAATCCCGTGCAGCGAGTAAGGGGAGGCGCAAAATTCCGGCCGCCAGATGCGGACACCGCGCCAGCGCCGGCAGCGCTTTCACCGTCTGGCTGGCTTTTTCCTCCTCGACGTTAACAATGCAGGCGCACCGTGCAGAGTGTGTATGGCAGTTTTCCTTCGCTCGTCGATTTGCTTTTGATGCACTGAAATGAGGGATCGTGGCAGGCTACCTACCATGCTCTCTTGTCATTTTTCCGTCAGACGCCGGCGTCGAGACAGAAAGAAGAAAGAAGTCGAAAAGTTTTCGCCGTAGCGAGCGCATGGGAAATGCCTCTTTTGTCTCTCCCTCCTCTTCTTTCGACGAACTACAAGCCAAAGTTTAATTGAACGAGGGTCTCGCTCTCTCTCTCTCTCTCTCTCTTTCTTCGACCTTAATTATATAGCGCAGCTCAATTAGACTTGCTTGTGCGACTCTATAAGAATGCCATTTTATTTCATCAATTAGTTGGAAAAATGACTGGTACACGAAAGAGCGGGAGGAGAACCGCAGCGTTTCGCTTGGCTAAGTAAGAGATATTCGCTCCGGGAATTTGCTATAACGAAGTCTCATTAGACGGAGACCACCCAAAACGTCGTTCCTTAATACCACGGCGATTTGCATAAAACGAAAATTCGAGCTTCCGTTCGCTGGAAAAGAAGAAAAAAAAGAGAGAAGAGAGGTCTTGCACTGCACCACGCAGAGATCGCGAGCGCGCACGTATGAATGAATAAAAGAAGAAGAAAAAAACACTGACGTCCATGAATAAACAACGAAGCTCGGCAAACACACGCACGTACCGAGCGCAGGCGTGGGTGGATCGAAGGTGTGGCCTTTTTCCTTACAGACGCACGCAAGCACACATATAATATCGACGTACACAGACCTTTCTGCTTATTTTTCTCGTTTTTTTTTCTTATCTCCGGTCCCTTTGTCGATATTTAAGGATCATCGTCGATAGTTATTGCCTTACGATTTCCTTTATCGATAAATGCGCGCTGCACGGCGAGCATTCGATATTAAAGAAACAAATGTCGTTGCTATTTTCGATACACGCCTATTGCATTCTAAATCAGCGTATTATGTAAATTGAAGGTACGATCGCGAATGTACGAGCCAAAAATAAAGAGAGTGAGAGAGAGAGAGAGAGAGACAAAAAAGGTTCCCTTTACTTTCGTACATGTATGCTACCTATGAATTTATGGATCGTCGAGAGATGCTCGCTCGCTCGATTGCTACCAATTCAATTTCATTTTCACTTTCTACAAATTTAAAGAGGCCGAAAAAGGAGGAGAAGAAACGTCAGCTGGAACCCTCGTATTCTTTTCTTTCATTTCTTTTTTTGCAATTGTTATGTATGGTATTACTCGTATGTGAGAGTGAGAGCGATTGCTTTTTCCTCCCCTAAAGCCCAATTGCATTTCTCTCTCTGTCTAGCCCCTGTATACCGTCGATGATCCAATTTATACGGAAGATTATTTCCCACGCATGTGCGTGCTTGCCTAAGTCTGCTATTGGCAGGGACAAATTTTGCGTAAACACGTCGATTTTACCCAGCATTCGAAAAACTACGTTCTTGTCTGCGAAGCTGAGCTTGCGCAAATGCAAATGCGATCACGAATGCGGAGACAGAGATTTCAAAACTTTTTCGTTTGTTCACGGCTTTTGTTGCCCGCAGCTACGTTGCTCCTCCATATACGTATATCGAACAAAAAAAAAAAAAAGAGAAAAGAAAGGAATAGGAGACATTTATGCATCGTTGACTCCCAAGAAAAGAAGACGTAGACCCGTAAATAACATTATAAGCTTTTCATAAATTCATAAATACTTGGCGTTACTTTGAATTGGATCGCGTTTTTTTAAGTCTCATCCAAATTTATCTCCCTGAAGATATCTGTATTTATCATCTTCCCGATCGATTTGCCTTTCATCGTCCATTTTCTATGTAGGATGCTGCCGCCGGAGTATTCAGCAATCGTCTTTGCGCGTTCTATATACGGGGAATGCGTAACAGCACGTCATAAACAATGCGCTTACGTATATATAACGATAAATCGAGACATCGCTGTATTTCTTTGAAATGTCGACGCTTGTGGAGTGCGCAAACTTCGTCGTTTAAATCTTTTGTTTTGGCTATGTATCGGCGTACGACTATCTCGTCGAACGACTGATAGGTGTATGTATATTTACTTATCACTTTTGTTTTCTACTTTCTTGTTTCGCGATCGATATCGACGATACTTGTCGGCCACTTTTTATTTGCCTTTTCTCTCAACGATGCTTTGATGTATTAAACGTTTTACGAGCTTTCCAGTGAACTTTCATTTATCAACTCGCGACTATTTGCGCGTTTTTTTTTCTCTCAAACGAATTCAGTTCGCTAAAAGAAAGCAGGTAGCCGTTGGAAGATGCCGAGCTCGCATTTTTTCCACTTCTCTTTGCTGTCGGGCTTATAAATAAGCCGCGAAGCATTGCTCTGTCCCTTCATTATATGCCGCTTATTATGCCTGACTCCTTTGAGAAGCGCGTATATGTACGTATATAACGCCACATAAATTATTGCACGTGAGCCAGTCTAAATTTATTTCAACGACGTCGAGAATCTACACGCATACGTTCTACCCACCAACGTCTTCATAAGATCTGTACGTTCCTCCCTCCCACTGAATGTGCTTTTTTCCGAGATGGGAGAGCAGTTTCGTTTCTTTTTCGTAACAATATGTTTAATTGATCGACAATGGACTGAACAAAATACAAAATACGTACCGCCCTCAAACAAATTGCGCCCGAACGCGGAGAGCAAAGTGTTTAAACTCGGCGATTTTATTAGGCTCATGAGAATCTCGTAAAACTTGGCGATATCGGATTCTTATTATAATTGAAGGCAGTTAATCCAGCGAGTTTATATACACTTTAGCAAGTGCCCCTTTTCGTACGTGTATGACCGTTGTTCTTGTTTCCTTCAGACTTTGGCTTATCTCGTATGTAATTTTCGCTCTTTTTCTCTTTGGCGAAGAGGCTTAGCCAATTTATTGTGCGTTGGCTATATGCAAATAGCTTTGGTGCTGCTGAGATTACTATTATTAACGAATTTTTCATCTCGACCTCCGATATGCTAATGTTTTGAAGAATAAAAAGAAATCCAAGCGAGAGGCGGGTCGGAGATTCTCTATTGGACATGGCGGCACTGAAAGCGATCCGACGGGCAACTACATGGCGGAGCCTTCTCTCTGCGCAAACGGGAGACGCGTACATTTCTAAAGGGTCTTTTCGTTTTACGAGTTTGTTCAGCAATGCAATGTTTGAGTTGTTGAGATACTTTTGCCATTTTTAAGATTCCAATGAACTGATCTTCGTAAAACTATAGTCTTCTGGCTTCCAAGTGAACGGATGATTTGAAAAAAGCTTAGAAAATGACTGTTTTTTGGTTGAAAATCGCCGCTAAATTTTTTTCATCTCAGTCAAAATGAACGTGTTTAATAAAATATATTTTTTTTCAATTACACTCGTTTCCGACAATATCTAAACAACGATCAATTATTGATAAATAATCAGTGTGATGGTAATGTCATATAAAAATATTCATTTAAATAATTTGTTATCGGGAAACTTTTAATAAAAATCTATAGCATCACATAAATCCACGGCCTTGACACGAAAAGAAATAGCCAAAAATTTCTAAGAATCAAGGACGATTTCACAAGATACCAATCAAAATCAAGCGATACTCATTCATAAAAGTATTTTGATCAATTTCAATAATGTTATGAATTTTCTAAACGTTTTAATGTTAAATAGTTAAAATCATTATTTCATAATTCCTAGTTGATTTAACTTTTAAAATATTCGAAAGATATTTAAAAATTGTGGATACTACTTCAAAATTCACAAACTTTCAAAATTTTGATTAAATTTTCTAGATTTTGATGATATTTACTTTTTCATTTTGAAATTAAATTCAATAAATATGTTGAAATAATCTGATTTTTAAAAGTTTACACTTCATTTATTCATCACAATTTAAGTCATCGTAGGTTTAATATAACGTGCACGATAAAAGCCAAAGGAAAACACTGTATAACAATTCGGTATATTAATGTTCTAATATTCGTGACTAACATTGATATGTTTAATTTTGAAGATTCTTGGTTTTGAAGATCAAGCCTCAAGTGCTCGTATCTATTTTAAACTTCAATATTACAAAGTACATATTAAAGAGTAAAGAAAATGAGATATATAACATCTCTTTTAAATTTAAATTAATGTACAATGTAGAGAGAATTAAAGCTCAACAATGAGAATATTGACTAAATAGTCCTTGAAATAAAAAAGAAATATTTAACAGCATGAAATGTTTCCGTTTGTAATATTTTGCTTTCTAATAATTATAAACGCCTTGAAAAGGCTCGAAAATATAATAGTCGTGAAATAACTTCTAAACGAATGAGCTTATTCAACTCGGACTTGAGAAATCAAGTAAACAATTTCCACGAGTGATAAGAAGACTAGTTCTCGTCATTGCACGTTTCGCCAAAAGAGAGAATCCCAGAAGTGGATTCGTAAAACCAGCTCATTAAAATGACAGCGCGCCAAGAAAATACTTTTCCCTCTCGGTGCAGTCTTATCATCGCGTTTCCATCTAATCTCAATGAAAATTTTTTCACGAGTTGAAGTTATCCGCACAATTCACTGAAGCTTCCTACTGTTCCAGGGAACGATGACGATCTCGCTCTTATTATCTCAGACGCGAAGAAGGTTTATCTGATCAAAATGAAAACGTTCATAAAAGTCATGTCAGAATTAGCACCAGCTGCATCGTCGCCAAAGAAAACGCTTGTTTCTTGTGTACTTCTTGAAACACAAACACTGTTGAGGACAAACATTGTTTTTTTCGCAAACACAGCAAACACACTTCACTTCACCGTTGACTTCGCCACTGTTTCTCTTTTGGCGTTCTGCGAGCTTGTGAGGCAGCTGCTCATCATACACGTTTGACACGATGGATTAAAACACGAGCAAGAAAGAAAAGATGACACTAGAGCACGAGTTGGGGAATCAGCCATGACGCGATCACTCGTGAATGTCATGCGAAATTCCGTTGATGAGTTCCGCCTTGAAATACATTCATGTGTGTGCTGCTGCGTAGAAGCACTCGGCAGCGGCCGCCATCACATTTGCCGTCCGTCGGCTCCCCTTTGCTACAGCTTCAGCTATTTTTTACAAAATGAAGACGGACCTTCAGCTTTTTATCTGGAAAAAGTTACGATATTTATGTACTATTTTTGCTGGAGATACCTTTAACTTATTTTTCACGCTTTTACAATTTGTTCCTCTAGCATTGCCATTAATTTTATGTAAAGTTTCTCTTAAATTACAAAAATTATTCGGTCTTACGAGCTCATCCCAAAATTCAGACAATGAAATGAATCACTATCATTCATTTAGCTCACTGTGGTTCAGAAAATTCTAAATGAGACGAAAAGCCTATTAATTTTTGAAATCTCATTTGGAATTTTGTGAACCATAGCGAGTTAAACGAGTGATAGTGATTCATTTCTTTGTCTGAATTTTAGGGTGAGCTCGTAAGATGGACTAATTTTTATAATTTATGATTAAATAACGAGCTGTAACATTTTATTTTTTTAAATTTCTGTTATTCCCATATAGTACGCGATATTCATTGTATTATATATTATAATCAGTTTTTGCTCAAGTTTATTGCGAAAATGTAATTTCAAACACGACCAGAGTGCTTTTCATTGGTCATCGTGTAAATTTACAACATATTTATCGAGCGTTTAACGAAGTATTTTTACCATTCCATTTTTATTACAATACACTTTTGAATTGGAATATATTATTTTTACACGCGATGTAAAAATGTGCCACATTGCTATAATTAGCTAGCTTCCAAGAACAAGGTAAAACAACATTTTTCTCGCTGACAAAGCTGAAAATTGCTTTTAAAACGTCGTTGACTATCACACTACACGGTGTCTTCGGCCTCGTTAATTCAGTCATTCAAGAAGTTCCCCACACAGATAAAAAAAGAAATAGACTTTACGAGTGCAATAACTTGCCGTGCTATTTTCACTTGTCCCGGCGATTGAAAATTCGGGCTTTTTACGATCGCTTGCGGAGACGTCACTGATCGGATTCTTCTCTCACTCGATGAGTAAGAATCTGGTACAAGGCTCGAATGATCGAGATGGTTTGTTTCCCCTCGTAAATTAATAATTTTATTTTTTGCTTTTAAAAATGCCTCGCGTCCACACTCATGTAGCTCCTTTCCAGTCTCACCATTTTACGCGTTTATTCAACCTCGTGCCTTTTTGTCCATATCTTTCATTTATAAAATCCAATGAAATCCGATTAAACAATTTACTACACGCGATATTTTTTAATAAATGAACGAAAAGATTTATAGTTATTAATATGTATTTGGAAGAATTGAAGTAATTCCATGCAACGATAAACGGTAAAAGTATGATCGACCATCAACCGATCGGATACTAGAAATCAGATGTTCCAAGTAGTATTGTATTCGTTGCTAACAGGAAAGTACTTCGCGAAGTATAAAACACAATGAGAACTGCGTGACGTACTGCCTTCAATGTCGCGTTACGTTGAAATGTTTTCTTCGGCAAAAAGCATTATTAAACGCGCATGCAAGCGCTAACAGTGACAATTGAATGAACAAGTACGATATTTTTCGGATTTGCCCCGCCCGCGCATTTATAAATAAAAGCTCGTCGTTCTCTTCTCTCTCGATCGATCGTAAAGTCGACGACTGTTTAATTTTCGGCCGTGTGCAGTCGTCGTCCTCGCTCTTGACTTCCGAAATTTCATCCGGCGGGCGCGCGAGCGCTCGACTTTCCCGAAACCTTGCCGCGCCGTATTTTTAGCCGACGCTGCTTCTTGTGTACGTCAACCCCTTGCCGCGGCAGTAAACTTTCACCGTGGGGCAACCCTTTTTTTTCTTCTTCTTCGACTGCGCTTTCTCTCGCATTCTTTCGCGCGGAGAAAGAAACAAACAAAATTTTTTGTTTTCACCTTTCCAAAAGATAAATATCCTAGAAAGGATAGCTGCGGCATATTTTAGCGAGCTCCTTTGTCCGGTGCTGTGTTTTCGGGCACGGGCTAGGTGCACAAATACGAGGAGAAGGAAAAAAGAATTTGTTTCTTGTCAAAGCCCAACTGTAAAGAGGTCGTCGCGCGAGCACGTGCTGAAAAGCTGTTTTTGTTTGCTTTACTCGTGCCGCGTGATTTACCGCTAACACACGCGCACTCAGGCCGCTCTCTCGCGCTCGTTGTTATTTCAGTTTGTTAAATGCGCGCCACGCTCGTCAAACTTCAAACTCCTCGTAAAGACATGTGAATTCGCTGTTTACACGCTTCACAACGACGGCCAATGAATTTTAATCGGAACTTCATTTCGAATGGCCACAAATAATGATGCATCTTTATTTTTCCGTTAGTTTTCGTATGTTTTCTGATTAATCGCAAAGGGAGCTGGGCCGCCTTCTACTCGAGATCCTGCACAGGTAAGTTTTACGTGCGATCGTAAACTTACACTTTTAAATTTTCCCTATTCTACTGTTTGATAGTTCTCGATCATTCTAGTCGAGAATAAAAAAGGAAAATTTTGGTGAAATCTACAGAAAAAGAAAAATTATTCTGACCTCTAATTAAGAAACGAAAGAAGACGCGCTGTAAAGTCTTGAATTGATAAGCAAACTTTTCGATTTCAATTATATCAGAACTGATGGTATCCGTTTGAAGTCAAGACGCGTCTCTGAAGAACAGAGAGTGAGAGAGAGAGAGATAGAGAGAGAGAAAATAATTCGCATGCGGAATGCGTGCTTAGGGCTGGAGGTGCGCGCAAACTTGAAATGCAGAGTGAGTTTTTGTTTTTCGAATTAATAAGAATCATTAAAGCTCGTAGCCGTAAAGTAGGCGCCGTTTGTGGTCACTTTAAGGATTTTATGATGACTATAAACAGCGAGAACAGGTGAAATAAAAAAAAATGGTAACAGGGATGCGAAGTACAAGCACGCACGCATGGTATTTTTCAAGCCTTTTCTGCTTGCGCAGACAATAATTTGCAAACACATAGAGAAACTCACGTTAGAAATAATTAGTTACGTCTAGACGACGTGAAACCTGTAATTTCGCTCTTGTCTAAAGTTCTCCCAAAATAAAATGGAATGACAGATATCCTCCGCAGCATAGAAATAGGTATGGTTAAGGAAACGCAAGGATCTCATATCCCTGGGAATTAGTTATTCAACATAGAGAGCGGTGCGCGTCTAGGCAAACGCAGCATCCCCTAGGCTAATGAATGTCGGGGATATATGTATCCGGTGAGCTTTGTTCGTCGTCTATCTACGTTATCAAGGTTATTTTATTTGCGAGCGAAGCTTGGGAAAATCGTGATGGCTGCTGCCTGTACCCCACCCATTTTCCTCTCTTGACAAAAGCGATGGTCCTGAGAGTGAGCGAGAGAAGCTTGCTCACGTCGCGACTTAACCTGAACTGTGGCAACTCTGCACGTGGCGGCCATGTTGCTTCGAGGGCCGGGCTACACCGAAAGCCCCGGCGACTCATTGGACGAGACCTTAAACTCTCTCCGTCTCTTTCTTTCTTCCTGTATATTCGTAGCATCGCTTTCACTCGTATTGCTCGCGTTGCTCAGCAGAACTCCCTGCTTATCGACTGCTCTCTCTCTCTCTCTCTTTCTTTCTCTACTCGTCCTTGTCTTGCTAACTCGCGCACAGAGACAGAGAGAAAGGTGTGCGTATATGTATATGTCCTTGTCAATGCCTCTTCTCTTCGTCTCTCTACCCTTTCTTATCTCTGTCCGATGCACGCGTCGCCGATCCACTCTATGCCCCCCCCCCTCCTTTAGTACCCTGCACGTTATTTGGCTTGTGTATGGGGTTCGACGATCGTTAAATGACCTTTTCTTTTTTTTTTCTTTCGCTTTCAACTGCTTGGAAAAAAAAGTTTATTTGTGGCGGTGATGAGAGCGAATTAAAATTTCGTTTTACGACCGCGAATGCGATTTTAATTATAGGGACTAATACTTCTACGTTTTGACGAGAAAAAAAATTAAAGATCGAGAATAATTCTAGGCCGTTAAAATAACCTTTGTTAATATAATACAAGTCATATCTGTAACTCAAAAATTCATATTAACGAAAATTAAATTAGATAAGAGTTCTAAAATCTTTGTATGCTTGACATTTTTTCAAATTTGAGAATTTAAAAAAAAACAATAATTTTCGAATATTATTTAGTTGAAGTATGTTTTTTAGTATTTTTAAGACAATATCTGCAACTTTAATGCGTTAAAATGCTTTCACGTATAATATTTGAAAGTTTCTGAACTAAAAAATGTAGAAGTGGTGTTTAATCTTCCATATTACGAAAACAAACTTGGTTTGAACAAGCTTTTACCATTATTTTTCCAACATTAACGCTGTATCAAAGTAAATATTAGATAGCCAAATCGCTAACAAAGGCGCACGCCTCGTGATGCTTCTTATAACTACCTTGTAAAATAAATTTGCTCTTGAATTAGAAAGGCACAAATTATAATGGGCAATGTGAAGTTGTTAAAAATCAATAAAAACGGTGTGTTATCTCGCTGTCCGAAAAGCTAACAAGATAATCAAACACTGTAAACATCGGCAAAATTAACGACAATCAGAAACTAAGAAGAGAAAAAAAGAAGAACAAGAAAAGTATTACTAATAAAACGTCCATAACCCACGACAATAAAAAACAACATAATTCACTGTCGAGACCCGAGATTTCGGTTCAGGCAAAGTAGGAAGTGCGACTTAACGATTCTCGCATTGACCGTAAACCGTTTTATAACGCGCTATAAAGTAATCGTTCCAGAGACTTACCTGCCTTTTAAATATACTTCCGCGAGCATGTTTGAGCTCTCATGATCAGAGCCAAAGAAAAACTGATTCGTATGCTCAGAAAGGCGTCTGCAGTAGGAAAAAAGTGAAATCTACCCCTTCCTAGCGGAAACCCTTTTTTACTTTCTAAATTTTTTTCTAAAAACCAGTATAAACTTTCCCTAACTTTCGAATCCTTTAAGCTCTGTTTGCTTCTACGCTTTTCCTCAACCCTTTTTACGACAGTCTTAAAAAGAGAAAGTTTTTTTTCCTTCTGGAGACTTCGCAGTTGACTCTATTGGCACAGAATCGTAAAACTTTGGAAAACGAGTTGTCCCGGTGATGCAGCAGTGATCCTTTCTCTCCATCACTAGAGGTCGACCTGTCTGTCTACCTTGTTATCCGAGTATTTCTGCTCTTGGCCGCTGTACCTGCGTAAGAGTTGGACTGGGCTTTTTGTGCACGTCGAGTGTCGTAAACGCTTTATATATTGTCAAAAGTACTGGTTTCTTGCTTTATTTTCAATGTCACAATTTTTACATTTTCATTCGTGGCTGTCATTTTGTGTTACTACATGCTGTCAAAAGATGAATGTATAAATTTGATTGCATGGCAGCTGTTCAAGTAGTTATTGCATCTTTTGTGTGTCCATGACGTCTGATTTACATGTATATTTAAGCGGCAGTTGTCAGCTCGTTTGTAATATAGACGTACATCTATTTTGAGCGAACAATATGCTTGATAATAAACACTTTTTTACCATTCGTCGATATTTATCTAATCTTTAGTTCAATTTGCAGTTGTCATTCCAAAGATTTTTTAAACGGACATTTGCAAATCTATCCGCAACTCAAGTTCACGTAACATTAACATTTGAATACATTTGAGCATAATTATCACATTTATAATCCATTTCAAATGCGTACATTTACACAAATTCATGTACAAAAAACATGTTCTGTTTACATTTATTCTTTGTATTAGATCATCAATACTGCTCAGTATTATTACATTGTTATATTACATAAGTTTCTTTTCTGAATAAAAATCTTAAATTCAATATTCATGTACAAAATATCCAGATAATATATAGTCGAAGGTAAGCAAAGACTACGAAACATCAGTATTCATCGCAAGTACTAAAAGAAATCCGTGAATCCGGAAATTGTGGAAATAAGTAGAAGAGCGAAGGAATGGTGAATATCCAGGCCGAAGTCCCACGTTGTACGGTGTAGCCTCCTGTTACGTATACTGAAGGTATACCGGACAGAAATACACTCAGGATACATTCAGTATACGTACAGGGGGTCTCACATTCCTCGTCCGCTTGGCATTACCCATGGTAGGCTTTGGACAGTCAAAAGTCAACCAAAAAAAATGCCACCTCCGTCTGCCGACGATGATGCATGCACGAAACGTTGAAGGTCGTCTAGCGGCATTCACAAGGAATGTTTTTGCTATTTTTGGCTGAAATCGGTGCCCTCGATATTCCGGGTAAGTAGTATTCAAACATTATCTGCGCGTTGTGCTGCGTGTCGTCTTTTGTGTATAATCATGGCCACCGCTGTGACAGCCAGCGACGTAAACGACATAGACAGCGTCGTTCTGCAACCTGTAAACACAGACACGGCATCTTTAGAATTCAATACGGCGCGGAGGCAGGAAAGCTAAACAAAGTTCGCGAGGCAGTAGCTTTTGCACGTGCGAAATAGAAGCGGAGATCAGAGAGAGGGAAAAAGAGCCCCGAGGGACGTTGGAACCCAACGTGCCGGCCTGCGCGTCCGGTTGCCTAACTGGCAGGCTTCGCCCTACAGTCGCGCGAAGATATACGAGCGTACAGTTTGGCTTGACAGGCCCGATCGATAGGCAATGCCGGACGGCAAACGAGCTTTGTTCGCGGTCCACGAAAACCGAACAACCAAGCAGAATGATGGACGAACCTTGGACAACGCCTGAGACTGCACGTGATGCTTCCAGCTCGGTTGACGACAGGCACCTGACTGGCGCGGAGGAAAAGCGCCTTCGTCCGCAGCTTGATCCTGCTCGTCGGCGACTGAGCGTCTATACGTGTGTGCGTCGCGGGCGCGTGAGTGTGCACAAGAAGCTGCTGCTAGCGGCAAATGCGCTTGCTCGCACGACCACGACGACGGCGGCGGTGACGGCGACGGCGACGATGACGACGACGACGACGACGAGAACAGAGACAGAGACGGACTACGGCATATCGCTCGACTCGCTCTCTGCACAGGTTCTCTCTCTCTCTTTCTCTCTCTCTCTCTCTCTCTCTCTCTCTCTCTCTCTCTCTCTGTCTCTGTCGCGTGCGCTGCAGAGGCGCGCACGCGCAACCCGAGATAACCACCACCCGGCTGCTGCTCTGCTCTGCTCTAGCTGCTCCCCCTCCAGAGCCGATGCCCAATTTTCCGGGGATCGCTACCCCTCACGACTAGCGGACTGGATCCAGGGGTGACTGCTGAGAGACGTGGTAGGGAGACAGAGAGAGAGAGAGAGAGAGAGAGAGAGAGGACTCTAATGAATATACGCCGGAGAGAGTTTGCATGCGCGTGCACGCGCGGTATCGTCACTGTCTGCCTGGATTATCTGCGCCCCCGACTCACACGCGTGCATACGAATGGCGCAGGGGAGGAAAGATGCGTAAAATATGTCGGATATATAATCACCAGGGATGGATAATATTCGCCGCATGGCGGAAAAATGAAAACACCCAGCGACGCACATACCTCACGGGACTCTTCTTTTTTTCAAGCTCGAACCCGTCGTTTATAATGTTGCGGGCTGCTGGGGTGTGCTTCTATACTTTTTTGTTTTTGGGTAGACACATGCCAAATGCTTAGGTGGAATTTTTTGGCTACTTATGACTGGCGAGCAGATTGTCGGCGTGCACGAGCTGAATCCGACATCAATAATCGTGGGGAATGTTCGGTGCGGGGTGCAAATCCAATTAATATATGTATATAAGGATTTACGAAGCATCATTCTAGAATATTTTCTGTATTTATTTAAATGAGAAAAAGCTCATTACAGTAGAGGCAATTATACGATGAACAACCTAAGGAATGGAGTTCTCTTTCTCTAAAGCAAAGTTTTAGGAAGCAACAAGTTTCTAACTGGAAGCAAATAGAATTCTAGCGGAATATCAAACTCCGCCTTGTAACGACTTCTTCTCGTCTTACAAGCCATAACAATCCAAACATCCCTTGAACCCATGAGCAAAGACAAAAATACAAAAGAAGAACCATCAGCAACATCATAAATTTAGTTAGGTAGGGATAGTCGCGCTAAATCGGAGTGTAGAGAGGGCGGTGGTGCTGTTTAAACTGGTTCGGACTCTGGTGCGGGCGTGGGTGACGACTGAGCGAGCAATAAACAGGACGTATTCGTCGAACGAGTGATTTTAAGATGTTTAACAGTATTGTTTCAGGAGGAGACAGCCTCGGCGGCAACGCGATATATAAGCATTTACGAGAAATACGCGTCGGCGTATAAAGGGCGGTCGTCGCTCGCAAACTGCTGCGCGAGTGTGTGCTGCGCGCACGAGCGTGTGTGCACACCGCTGGGGCGTAGACTGGCGCCATCAGGCGCTTCCACCCAGAAACTTCTCGGTCGCTTGCTTGGCTGCTTTTATTGCGCTATTCTCCCCCTCCCCGCCCCCTCCCGTCGCCCATTCCCCGGCGTTCGCTCACGGACACACACACGCGCAGAAAGACGGAGGATTCCGACATCGCTCTTTCTCCGTCGCACTTTCCACCCTGTTTATTCTCCCTCTCTCTTTTCCGCTGCATCATCCCCCCCCCCTCCGCCCCTTTTCGTGCACATTTTACTTCGGCCTGCTTATCCCGCCGTTTCAGATAAGGTTACGAGTTCATATTTGACCTTAACTCTTTAAAGTTTCCACTGCGCCTTATAAATCACACCTTTTAAAGGCCGTACGCTTCGCCACTCCCAATCGCGTACTTCGCTTCGTCAGCTGGACGACTTTGTGGTGATTAGATTTGGTAAACAGCGACTCCGTAATGAAACTGTAGGCAAACTATCATTGATGCAACAATAAAAATAAAGACAACTCCCGAACGCTCGTAAAAATATTTGAATTACGTGGACAAGAGTTGCAAGGTTAAGCCTTTTGTCAACTGTTTGTAACGAGTAATAATTAGCCAATTGTAATATAATTATGCACGCAATTCGTATAAAAGCTTTGTCTAACAATGAATATACAGATGAGTAATTATTTCCAAGCTGCGCGCATGAAAAGACTAATTGTTTGGCGTGATCTGACGTGAAGCAGTTGAACAGTATGAATTGCAAAAGAGAAGCCCGTGTCTACGTCTGGAAGGATGAATTAACAAGCGTGAAAAAGGTTTTAATTAATGCGGTATATCTAGCCAGAAGAATCATAAATCGTGTATTTTTTCATGCGCAAAGCCGCCAGTGAGCATAAATCGTGCGCGCCCTCGACGAGACCGCGCGCGCGTGCACGCGATGTAGCCCGAGTCTATGCGCCATTTTTCCACGCTGATCAGCGCCGATATATTGAGCTGTATTCTTATCGGCCCCCATGTGTGCGTCGGGCCAAGATTCTGAATGAAAATAAGAATCGCGTCAACGAATCTGACTTGGAAGGGAGAACGAAATTGGCGCGCGCGACGTTGGAATCCCGATCGACGACCCTTCCGCTTCGTTCCCCGTCCGAGTCAGTCGCCCGTCGCAGCGCCGCCGCGTTCGCGAAAAACGGACAGAGACGAAGATAAACCAGAGGACGATTTCAAAGTGAGAAGACATGCTCGAGGGAAACTCGATGCTCGACGCGCGCTCGCCGACTCCACGAGATCACAGAATTTCCGAGGAACTTGAAAAATAGCTCTCCCTCGCATTTCTTATTGACTCGGGATTTCAAGGAGTCCAGGTGTCCGTACAAGGAGGGCCTGCGCGCGACATAATTAGAATGTTTTAGGAAGTTAGATTTGCGTTCGTACAACGACCGTTCGGGATCGAAGCGATTGCTCGCTACTGCCATCTGCTAACCGCCATCGAAACTTGCCCGACGCACAGCTCTCTCGCTCGAAACTACCTACTCCTCACACAATGAACTTTGCGGTCAACCGGAGTTTATGCTGAAAGGGGGCAGTCGCTTTTCGAAGGGGGATGCCTCCGCCTCCTCTCGCGCTAATCTCACCGATCCTTCGCCAGAGAGTTCGTTCCAGCATGCCGATCGTATCTACGAAATGCGAACGGAAATGAAAGAAAATCCTGCACGCATATGTATACTCGTATATATACAATATTCGTATATACGCACGTACACGTGTCGAGCGCCAAATTCTCCTTACCCTCGAGCTCTTTATAAAACCACATTTGAATTCGTTCCCCTCTCTTTGGCCATTTTTGTGCTTTGCTTGTCCTTGTGATTTAATGATAAGCTTCTCTTGATTAGAGCGATTTAA
This sequence comes from Phymastichus coffea, assembly GCF_024137745.1. Taxonomy (NCBI): domain Eukaryota; kingdom Metazoa; phylum Arthropoda; class Insecta; order Hymenoptera; family Eulophidae; genus Phymastichus; species Phymastichus coffea. The sequence continues at coordinate 1,357,700 of NW_026706857.1, read as the reverse complement.
AAGTTGAATGAGAACGTGACTTTGGAATCCGTTAATTTTAGATAATGTTTGATATTATACAAGTTTTTTAGATACTTTTACTCTTTCAATTTTTATGACTTCATTATATCTGTCTAGTATAGATAATAGACTCCGTTCGTGTTTGTGTGTGCGTGTGTGTGTGTGTGAAATTCGATACCGCAATTGTGGATAATATACGGGTTTGATGTTCTATTCCAATGTTTTTGTTGGTTTCCTAATGTTCTTGTGAAACTATACAAATAATAGTTGTTATAAGCAATATTACTTGCGAAGCTTAAAATTACGAGCGTTAATAGAAACGTCAAATGTATTTCCAAGTTGAAACCTTTTTTATTTGCATTGAAAAAGAAAACGATTATTTACCGTGTTAGAAAACGGTTAGAAACGAATCTTGGAAATAAAATAAAACATAATCTCCATTACTGACTGCGCTGACTCGGTTGCGAGTCTCACAGGTAGTTTTAAACGAAGTTTTTCTCAGGTTCAAATTTCTTTTTATTGTCTCCAAGAATAGAAAAACAGCTTACAGCTCTCCCACCGTTTTCTTGAGGGTTAACAGCAATTACCTACAATTGACTGTTTGACTGTTTTGACCATGATGCACCCTCCAATGTTCGACTCTTTTTCTTGCAGGGCCTCGCGCATCCTATTGCACCTTGTAAATTCCATTTCCTTTTTTCTCGTTTTCTTTTCTTTTTTTTTTTTTTTTTTGACCTAAAGACAGTCACTTTATAGCTAACTTTGTAAATGACCGTTGGAAAAAAAAAAACTCGGAAAAAAAATATTCTAACCGAGAAACAGGTTTATCTGCCATCTCGGGGTACAGTTTCCACCGCGATAATTTCTTGTCGTATAAAACGAATTTTCATACGCATAAACTACATATTTATTTATTAGATAACAGATTTTGCTAACTTGAGCGTGTTGTAAAAAAAAAAAATCTTACAAGAGAATGGAACATTGGCGAAACGCGAATCCCTCTACGTATAAACATGTATCCGTGCTTTAAATTTATGGTCGATAATAGGCCTATATTTGCAATTTAAGAGCTGCATATATATACACTCTGTGCTCGCGCGAATGGAAAAAAAATGTTGAAGAGACTTCAAGTCAATGTAGTCATAATAGCTAAGGCATTTTTGCACACTTACTCATCTTTCATATTTTACGATAACTCTATAGAGACGGACACTTTCAACAATAATAATCGTAAAAAATGTAAGGTATACCTACGTGGATAATAATCGTCATTATATACCATCCAGCGCGCGAGAAAGTCCGTAGTCGAAAATTAACAAACAAAAGTATGAATTTACAAAAGTCTTCGTTTCGAAGCCCTCGAAAATTGCACTCTCTGATTATCGTACTGCTGCTGCTGTGAGAAAGAGTGATAGGCACGCAGGCGAATGGGCAGGGGGCTTATTACGCAATTACGCAAGTCATTTCAGTCGCATTACGACTCCACCGCGATACTGTCTCGATGTCTATGTCTCTCTCTCTCGCGTCTGTCGACGATATATCTCTCCCACTTCTTTTTTTTCGCGGTGATAGAAGTTGTTGCGGTATCTACTATCAGAGTCAATTCAATACTGCTCTTGCAGTGTATGGCTGGGTACATACTTGTAAGAAATTGATTGAGTGTTGTATTTATTATTAGTCGTAAAAGACGTCTGAAATCGACATCCAAGACGCTTTACGAGGGCTCGCGCCGATCATTTATGACTCTTGATGCGCCTGCGATTTAATGCGCTCGGCTATGCTATGTTTATTATTTTTTCACTGTTTTTTATTCAGCTGGAAGGACTCGCTGTATATCGCATTTCAGCTGCCTGCCTTATCTAGGTGCAGAATCTCTAATGCGACGAATCCCCTGATGTTTCTCACGCGCCTATTTCAAAAGTGCATCTCTCCTCGATGATGTAGCGATTTGCGCGCAGGTTTTATCTTGTGGGTAAAACGGGACTTTCATTAATAGATACGAGTGTACTCAATTCTCATAACGAACGATTAATATTAACGTCCAAACAAAGTTATCTGGCGCGCGGCTGTGCACGATATCAACGAGCGTTTTCCTCAATTAACAGTCGTTTATTGAATATTTGAAAAGCATCGTAAATCAGCGCGCGCGCATGTCGCCGATAAACAATGGGCTATCAAGGCAAATGCCAGGAATAAGTACAATTGGGGAAAAAATTGTACGTCAAGGTGTAATGTTCAAAAGCCCGTGTAATTGCATAAGCGTCAAATCAGCATAACAAATAACGACAGCAAGTCCATTCGGTGAACGGTCGCACTCGAGCACTTTGAATAGGCAGGTAAACGGTCTTGGAAATGTATAAACCGTCGTAGAGTCGACCGCAGTGCTTCGTCTGTCTGCCTGTAAACAATCTGGAGCAGTCCATTATCATTATCATTATCATCATCATCATCATCATCATCATCATCATCATCATCATCATCAGGCCTAATAATCGCTGCGCGGAGCAAAAAGGAAAAGCTAGTCGGAGGAGGGCAATTTTCGCGCTGGGCCTGATCGCAGCCGGCCAAAAAGGACGAATGGAGAAAGGGGGACGAGCTTGAGAAGAACAGGTTCGCAGATGCGCCGGTGTGCTAGCGGCCATCATGAACGTCCGTGAAATATTGTACAGGGGGGAAACGCCGTGGGTGTCTCGAATGCGCGCAGCCACAGAGCCAGAGATTATCGGTATAGTGCAGCGAAGGGGTGGGGGGAGCTCCACAGATGCGCGCTCTCGCGCAGCAGAGGGAGCTGCCGTCAGTTTAAGCCGAGATCCGACGGCAAAATCAGGGCCCACTTCCATATAAGCCATTTGCAATTGTCGCTGCTGTGAATTTTGATGCATGATGCCAAGCGACGTGCTATTTTTATCGAGTGGGTGAATTAGCGAAAGCTCGATATACGCGTACGAAAAAGAAACGAGAAGCAACGCTTGTAAAAGTCTTTTATCAGTAGTAAAACGAATTTATAGCGTTACAAAATACTCACAACTGGGCTGTTAAGATGAGTTATTAAAACGTATTATACGTGTAGCGTGTGTGTGTTTCTTTTTATAGCTTCGTAAAAAATATTAGTTGAATCTAACTTTATAATTAAATGCCTCCACGTTCTTATGCTTTTTATAACTCCGCGTGGACACGACAATAACAAGCGGAAGGTGTTTTTGATGAATAATACAAACGACATAATTCGAGCAGTAACAAGATGCAAAATCAGCACTGTGGATAATTAAAAAGAGAGTGTTCATAAAGGCATCGTAACCTAGGCAATAAACAGAAGAAGACGCTTTGGGACAAACGTGTATCCGGTTGCCAGAAAGAGATTCCGTCGGCTTATTTATGCCTGTATATCTGTATCTCAATTTTCGAACGTTATCCGCTATCTTCCTTATTGCGAAAGCGTGGGTGTGTACGTGTTCGTGTACATCTGACTCAACCCCTTTTTCGTATTATGCGATTATTTATGATTGACGTGTATCGCGGAAATTACGACCGTAGGAGACAGCTGATTTTACGGTAATGACTATTACCGGACTGATCCTTTTTTTTTGTGGACTATCTCTCGTGGCTCTTTTATTGCCTATTCCTTTATTGTTCGATTGCTTTTTATTGAACAATAGTTTTCTAAGTGCTCGACCTCCTATGCAGCTTTCTTTAATGATTATTTTTATCGTTTAATAGGTGAGAAATATTAATATAATACTAATGTTTTTCTTGTAGTTGGAATTCAAGAGTTACCTTAGCGAAACTCTGAGCTTTTGCAAAGACTTAAAAAAAATTCATTAAATATATGCGATACCACACGCATAAATTTTTGGTAGATTACGCGTCAACGGCTCACAGTTGATAATGTTTTGTCATGTAGTATTATAGATACCATATACAACAGAAGTAATTAGCCTTATTGATAATAACCGCGTGTTATTTACGAATGTGAGATATAAATCTTTAGAATAGTATTCAGCTTCGTGAGCGAACATTTAAAAATATGTAAATAGGGACATTTTTACTAATATTTTATTTAATAATTTACGTTCGAAGGAGAAGCTTTGTTTTTCAATTTGCTGATGAAAAGAAAAAAGGCAGAATAATAAGAAATTGTAGACGCAAGAAACACAAAAATAGCCACAATACCGTTGCAATTTTCCCTTTTCATTTTTATTCCAACAGCGCGCACACGTCCTTTAATATCCAAACCGATCTCTTCCCTGCTCTCTTCGTGTTTTTTTCCTCTTTTCATATTTTCCTCGCGCTCTTCACTTGCTTTTTATATTCTTTTATTTGAAAATTTTCCTTCGTCCGAAGGCTACTCTGCAAGCTAGCTTGTACTATGGTTCTGTCGTTTCTTTTTTTGCTCTCGAATTCGGATCTTTGTTTTTATGAATCTGTCCGTTTACATGTTTTTTTACGATTTCGATTTTTTTTTCGTTCGCTTTATCGATAAAATAAAGAACAAAGTAAACTGCAAAAAATTGGTAGCATATTTTGCTCTCTCGTCGATAAATAAAAAATCTGCTAGCATTTACATTGGAAATAATCCTGATAATAATTTGCATCACGTTGCATCAGTCGCCGCCATCCTATATAATCCCATCTGCTCTCTCATCGGGGCGCTGTCTCTATTCATTCGGGGTTTCGCGCCATCTTTGAGCGTGAGCAAAAAAAGTAGAGAAGAAAAGTGTGAGAGATATATAGAAAGGCTGCACGTACTCCTCTTCCACTTATAACGGCAGCAGCACCACCCCCGCGCGGCCGATAAACTTGTCTCTCTCTTCCTCTCGCACTCGCTGGTTCTGCTCGGTGGTGGACTGCGCTCTGGAGTTTCATAGTAGTAGGACGGTCAGGGGAAAACGGTCCATCCCCCGACACCTCTCTCGTCTTTATTTCCAGGCGGTATGACTTTCCCTCGGCGCCCCTTCACCTTTCTCTCTTTTCACGTTCCTACCTATATACCTACCCTCTCTCACCGGAGCAAAGAGAGAGAGAGAGAGAGAGAGAGACAATGCGCGCCCAGAGGCAGATGGCATTTTCCAGCTTGATAACGGCGGCATCGAGTTATACAATGGCCGAGCGCCAAAGCGACTCGGCTTTTCTCCTTTTTGCGCTCCTTCGCTTTCTTCCTCACCCTCTGCGTCTGTTCCTGTATATATGAGTACATATATACGACCTCAAGGGTTTTCTCACATGCCCTGCTCGCCGCCGGGATTCATTACTTTTTAATGCTGCCCGTATATGCGCGCTACGCGTGCCTGCATTTATTCCTGAATTTTCGCAGAGAAAGCAAGTAGAATCTTGAGGTAAAATCATTGTTGTTAGTCGCATATTTTCAAGAAGGAAGTTGTTCAACCCTGTGATTGCTAATATAATCGTTCATAAAAAGGAATTAACTTTCGCATAATAAGCGCTAATAAAAATTTCCATCAAATTAAAACAAAATTGCTGGCAGCGAGTAATTTTCGTGGTTAAAAAAAAATTCAGCAGATCGTTATATAAAGCTCAAATGGCGTATATATTATTCGCATACAAAAATATCATACAGAGTATTGATCCACATTACAATACCTGCGGCCAGGCATTACCAGAATAAACATTACGTCACTCAATGATCTTTCGCGGCAAAAAAGAGAGGAGAAGTCTCGCATAAGCTATATGTAATGGGCCATACGCGTCGCCATTGATTAATTGCAAAACTCACTTACTGCCGCTCGTAAATAATAAAAAAAATGTCTTATGTCGGATGCCTTATGGAGCGAGCGTTCTCGGCAAAGAAAAAATAATGAATCGAAGATCCTCCTCGTAATAAATTAACATAGGCGTACACCTAGAGACAGACGAAAGCCAAAGCCGTCTTTTGCTCGCTCTCGGAACTAATTAGGAACGTCTGGTTTTAATTAAGATCCGAACGAGAGGACGACCCAGCGAAAAGGAAATTGTTAGCATCTTTGTACTTAGAGCTCTTTGAAATCGAGTAAAACGCTCATGCACTTCAATTACCATGATACGATTAATTAGTCAGGAATTGTTTTGGCTCCCGGCGACTTGCAAACCATTTTCTTGTGCTTCACTCGATTTTGCAAAACTGACGACTTAAGGACTGTCGATAAAACGCAGTTTCTGATGAGGATAACGACGATAAAGTCATGTTCATAATTATAAACGATACCTGTAGAGAGAGAGAGAGAGAGAGAGAGAGACCACATACATTGCCAATAGTAGCTTCAGAGCTCCACTCCCTCTCTTTGTAAACTTTCTTATGGGGAGGGAGAGAGAAAGATCCTATCGGCTTGCACTGAAATATTCGTGGCGGCGAGCTCCGCCTCGACTGCGCGGAGAGTGCAATTATCAGGTACTTCAATGTGGCGGTGAGCTGCAACTTCTTTTTTTTTTTACTTTCGAAGGATAATTGAGGATCCGAACAACGCTTTTCTTGCGCTGACTTGAGGGGCTTTTATCCAAGCGCGTAATTATCCGCGAGCGAGAGCAACTTTTTACTCGACTTTATCTGACTGCAGTGCATTTTTCGCGAGTAAGAGATAAAACTTAGAGAAATACCGCCGATACGCTTGCTTTTATTGCCGACGCAGAGTCAACCTTTTTCTTCCTTTCGCACATATGATTCTCTCCCCCAAATTTATATATCGATTGGGTTTAGGGAAAAAAAGGCGCCTTTCGTATGAAAGATTAAACGAGATTTTATGGGTTGCAATATTTCACGCGCGCGCGTCTCGAAGTTATCTTTCGAGAGATGGGATTTTTCCTCGTGAGCGTAGCGTATTTATACGTATGCGTGCGTGTGTTGCAATGAGAATTTATGGATTAATAAAGGCGCGTATCGAGTTAACGCGGAGTTATGAATGGGAATGTTTATAGTTTGATATTTTTGTCGAAGAGATGTTTTATGCGACTTTAATATATAAATTGTTTATTCTATCACATGAGAAATTTGTTTTTCATGGTAATTCATTGAAATAAGCCCTCGAGCTACACCGCGCGGTGAAAATTTTTGTTGTAATGTAACAGCAGGATTATGTGCAAATGATAATCCATGGCAGAACGTGAGTATCTTTAACAAGCGTAAAAATGTCGAAATAATGTTAGACAGTCTGCTTGACGAAAGAGACAAAAAAGAAAACGCATCAGTAACATTTTTTCTTCGCTCATCCTTTAAAGAATTCACCACACGAAATCCGGCGGTGTACATGTTGTTCCTTTTTTCTCTTCTCGCCAATGCGCAAACCCTTTTTTCCCCTCTCTCGTCGTGAATTTTTCTGGCATGGCGCTTATCAGTATACACATATTTAAAGAGGGGCTGCAAAAAGCTCGTCGGCGTATACAGCAGCATAGCTTCAGCTCCTGCAATCCCCCGGATTACCTTTTCTCGAGAATCCCATAGTAGGAAGTGCGTAATTTGCATATTTTGTTAGCTCCAATCTAATAACAAAAGAAGAAGAAGAAGAAGAAGAAGAAGGAGGAGAAAAACAAAAAGAAGAAGAAGAATGAAGCGGCGGGCGAACGAGTTAGTTGGAGAGAGTGAGAGGGGGAGGGGGGAAGAAAAAAGTATAACGTACCCAAGCATTGCGCGTGAATTACGTGACACGCAGGGATGCATAATGAGAGGAACGGACAACTGCGGTCGGTTTTCGAGGTGTACATACGTTACAAGCAATATGACGCTGATGGACGTATACACAACAACTGACCATTCGTAACGTCTAGACGTTGCTTTGGGATTTGCGCTATGCTAAAAATAGTCAGTTTGTGGATCAGTTGGCCTTGCTTCTAATTCCGACGTGAATGGATTGCCAAGTTGTGCGACTTTAGCGACTGGTTTTTATACGCATGGAGCTGCAATCGGAGTGCCCCGATATTTATATCAAATGAAACCTGAACGAAATTTTCTTTGCCCCGTCGAGCGGTTGCGTAATTATGCAACGGATTTTTCTCTTTCGAATATGCACGCACGTTCTAAAAATAAAAGGGCGACCTCACTCGATCTCCGCGCGCGAATGTCGAAAGCGAGGACGTAGCGGCATCACGCATTAGCACCTAGTCGCTGCAGTGACGGCCTTGTTTGTCGTCAGTTATTTATCGTCGTCGTCGTTGTCGTCGTCGGCGTAGCCATCAATGTCAAACTAAATTAACGGCCGAGCTTCCTGGGTTCCTCTCTCTCTCTTTCTCTCTCACTCGTTCACTCACTCGTACGTGACTTTTATCGTTTTTCACATAGATAGAGACTCTACTCTCCCGCTTTCTTGCTAATTTTTTATTTTACGAGCATTCCCGGATTAATGCGGACGCCTGTGCTCGTGCTTGAAATCGATAGTCCACTACGAAAAACGGGTTTCCGCCACTCGACTCGATCCCGTGCAACTCGCGGATAAAAGTCCTTAATGTATTTCGAATGACGTGCCAATGGCAATGATTCATTCAAGCAATACACTTTCAAGTATAATTTTTTCTTTCTCGTCGCTCGCCAGACGGTAAACAATCCGCATGTAAATTTGCCAATACCAAACTGACAAACATTCACTAGTTAACGCATGTAATAAGCTACTGCGAACGTTAGAAAAAGAAAAAAAAAATAACAACGCAACGTGCTTGTCACGTCGTCCTGTATACGTGCGTATAGGTGGAGAGAGAAACTCATTTTCCAAGAGAGACAGCTGCTGCCGCAGACATGCTCTCACGTCGACGCTCCGCGAGAAATCCGCGCGAAGCGAAATCGAGGATATGGAGGAGAGGAAAAACTTTCAGCGCAATTTTCCGTTAAGATCACAGACAGGGGGCGAATGAAAAAAGCGCGGCGCGGCAAGGCAAAAGTTGAAAATTGCTTGGCCACTTTTTGGCAGCATGCGCTATCGCGAGCACGCACGCAACGCGCGAGTTTTCTTTGGAAACTACTTTCACGTTCAATTGTTCGATACATAACGCTTTATCTTCAAAATGGATCGCTTATGCGAGTTTGGTTGCGAATTCAAATTAGCATTTTTGCAAGATAAACGTAAGATTATACCATTAGACACATGCCTTACAGTAATATCGTGCTTAATAATCTATATCTATTTGAGAACGAATTTATTAACCTAAATAGGATGCTTTAATTAAAGGATTTCAAAAAGGTAGCACGTCTATTTCAGTCTCAATATCCCAATAGCCTTGTTTTACACAAACAGCAACGCATTTAATTCAAAACTTAGTGGCACCGTTACACGCCATAGTAGTTGTCCATATCGCACATCCCACGTGAGATTCAGGGGAAGGAAATGTGGCTACCGCTGCAGCCTTCTTTCTGGCTTATTTCACCTTCGCTTTATATGCAAGAACCAACTTCACCAACGCGGACTCCGCCGGTATTCTTTGCTTTCTTCCCCCTTTTTGTCCTCGTTGTTATTTAATCCAAGCGGCCGACTTTTGTAATCTTGCTGCCACTCTTCGTCCTTTTTTGCTCTTAATTACGAAAAGTTTGAAGCCGATGCCGTGGCATGGAGCCGAAAGGATCCCTTGAGCGAAATTTTCATTGATGTAACGAAATTATTTGGAGGAAGTCCTCCCTCGCTTTCGTTGAATTTTGAAACTTCATTAAATGACGCTGTTGGAGAGGCTCGTTCTAGGATTAAATTGTAACCGAGTTGGACGGCTCTCGTTGTTTGAATTTTCAAAGCCGATTGTCGAGCGACTTGCGTATGAGCGTTTGAAAGTTGAATAGAATCGGGAGAAGCGTCGCGGAACATCATAAAAATAGTAATCCCACAGGCTCGCAGTCAAATCGAATTAAAAGGGATAAGGAGATCGAGGCGAGAACGGAATGTAAGATTAAATTTTGATTTTTCGCACGCGGCAAATGCTGTTTGGCGCCGAAAATGAGACGATCCCACAGCCGTAAACACTTTGCGAAAGCGCTCGCGCCCTATCTATATCTTATAGAGCCCACCCTAGCATATATACCTTATACACATTCCAAAACTCCGTGGGCGCGCGCGCGCGCCTTTCCTTTCTCTTCGGCCTCCTTTGTTTAATCTCGCTCGCGAGAGCGAGGCACCGCCCTCGAGATCCGATATTAAGACTCTTCCTCTCCCTCTCTCGAGCAGGCATCTCCGACAAATTTGTGCGTTTATTATACGGGATTCCTTGTAAATGCAATTTTAGCCCTTTTGTCTTGCGTTCCACCCCGCACGTGCATGGCGCGAGTACACGTCTCTCTGTCGGGCAGCGCGAGAATCGTTACAACATTTTCTTGCTGCTGCAAATCATAATTAATTCCACCTTTTACGAACTCGCGATATTTTTATTCGCGTGGTTTTGCCGCAGAGACTCTTCAACGATTTGCCCATTTTAAAAGATCGTTCTCTCTTCGCTGATTTTGCGCGAGGCTTATGCACTAAATAATGCTTGTAAATTACCAAGGCGAAAATTCAGTCCGTTTACCGCTAATCACTGAAATATAATTTTTTCGCGAGCTATAATCTGTGAAATCAATCGGACATAAGTAACTCAATAGTATTTCTCTCTGTTTTCTGCTAGTTTTGCAAAACATTTGCACGGCTAACGGATTAATTATTCACCTACTGCATAGAATTGTACATGCCTGTATACGCTTCAATTAGTATAATCATTTCTTTCCTTCTTTCAAATAACAACTGCGCGCTACACAGGCGCCCCGAAAAAGTAAGCCCGCCGAATTCAATTAAAAACTGTATTTTATGCATTGCCGAAGTATCGATTTCCAAAGAGAGCGTACCAGCAGAAACAACAAACACAGAGAGTGAGATAGAGCCGCGAGTGAAAAGAAGGCTCTCTCTCCCTCGGTTATCGCGAGAACTGCAAATGTATGGTTATCTGAAACGTTTTCACCGAACATTATTACCCAGTCCCGACTTCCTTATTTTATTTATTGTTATACTCCCTCCACCGCCGCAGTCTTTTCTCCTTTTGTTTCCCTCTCTCCGCCATTGAAGCCCTCATCCCTTTTTTGCAGACGACGCCCGCACTGGCGCAGTTCGAAATTGTCGCTCTACCCCGACCATCAGGGTCGTTAGTTCTGTAATTTACGGGGTTTAAGGGAGAGAAACTTCTCCCTCTCTCGACTATCTCCACTTTTTACTCTTGTTCTTTCTCCTTTTTTTGTTTCGTTCTGCTGTTTTTTCCCCGTCGGACTCTCTTCTTCGACCGTACTCCCAATCTTAATATTTTGATGTTCTTAAGAGCCGCATAAAGTGCGAGTCCGACCGGATTCTGCATGAGATCTAAGAGCATGGGAAGGCCACTTTTTCCACTGGTTTTTTTCTTTTGTTTCTTAACGACACTTTTATCCGAACAATGTTATATCCCCAATGCTCGCGCGCGTGACAAACGTCCTGGTCCCAAGGATAAATGTTAAATATTGCTCCTAATTCGGCGCGGTAAATGTACATAAATAGAAATCAGTTTTAAGTGCGCCAGAGATTACATCCGAATGCCCACGGCCGCCTGTGAATTGCCAATTTAAAGCGAGATCACTGCTCGACTTCCCTCTCCTTTTTTCATTCTCGCTCGTACGTCTACGTCGCTTTCCTGAGCTACCTAAAAAAATCTAGCTATTTTGCGCGCTACGTAAAGTCGATCGACGCGAGAGCAACAAAGCTTCGTGAGCGCCGCTCGACCTGTAAAAATAGCCAATGAAAAGAAGAGCACGTTCGGAACAAAATTGACAACCGTGCATACATGTCGACCATTGACGCCTTGCGCCCGCGCGACAAGGAAAATTCTATGAATAGCTCGGAACTAATGCACGCGTTTCTCTCATTAAAACGCGCCACCACCACGTTTCCAAGATAAATTGCGCTCGCCACGCACCACGTGTGTATATACGTATATACGTCCACTCGCGAGAGAGAGGTGACATGTTTATCGTCGCTGCGCGCCTCGCGTGAAAAACTGTAATATACGTTGGGCTAATTGCGAAAAATCCAAGAGCAGATGCAGCGTTTTGCCCGCCATCGATTCGACGCGCCCATTTTTTTCTGCGCGTGTTGTAGAAGCATTATTTATGGAGTCTTTGTGCGTCGGAGAAGAAAGCGAATCTGAGTTTTCCGGATTTTGTACGACGAGTTCTATTGTACGACAAATGTTATGAAAAATTCTTGCAAACATGGGTTGGTGTGCGGCCACCTTGAAGCTACAGGAATCGAAAACGGATACACGTCGCTGGGAGAGGAAGAGGAGTCCTGGCGCGGTAATGGCGCATGGCAAATGCTAATAACTACTAATAACGGATAAGTGTTTGCACAATATCCTCTCTCTCTTTCTCTCTCTCTCTCTCTCTCGTGTTCAACGGTATGAGAAGTATTGAGAAAGCAGCCGTGTGCCTGTACATCAAGAGAGGCATTAAAACATTTAATTATAGTCATTCGCCCGCCGGGAGGAAAAATCTGTGGTAGATTTTCCACTGTTTGTGTGTGTTCACTGCACCAGAGTTCCGGGAACATTGATGAAGAGGCTTCGAGCTTATAAATTCATGAAAGTCCGTGCATGTAAAAAGTAAAAAGTACATATTTTAGTATACGAGGGCGTGCAGTCTACTGTAAAAATCGCTGAGAAAATTCTTAATTGCTAGATGTGCTTCTTTCGGAAGTGTGTTTTCTTAAAAAGACGATAAATTGTTTTTTCTATTGAAAAAAAATAAATATAAAAAACCAGTACGCTTGTAGACCAGACATACACACGTGCAGAGTTTTGAGTGCAGGTAATAAAAGCGATCGTAAAATTATGTATGTCTCCGATGCCTTGAAAAATCTGAGAGTAAGCTAGTTTGAAATTCATTTGGATTCTTTCCTTTCCTTTTTAACTTTCTTCTTCAAAAGACGTAAAAATGTCACGTAATCTGGTTGTTCGGCGTTCTCAAGTGTCCATTCACTACTGCATTATAACCCTCGCTTATCTACCAAACGTCGTCTCGGGGGCTAACTTTCGGCCGGCCGACACTGATATCACTATAGAATTCGTTGTGTGTTTCTTCGAATTTATTATAGGAATTTGATGTTTCGTTCTCACGCAAAATTTTCAAAATAGATTATAACTGCGACGTACATTTTGGTTATTTAATTACACCAGGGCGACGTTAAAATGAAATGGCATTAAGAAAACAGAGTCAGCTTGTCATTTTTTACGACGCATTTTACGTTCTAATGAGCCTTTACGACATTGCCATGACATGCCGTGCCTACTTTCTGACTACTTTGTACGATTCTTAGAGAAAATGAAATTTTAGTTTCTGTTTCCGAAAATATAATACACATAAAATTTCGTTTGTATTAATCTATAAACGTGGAAGCTTGAAAGCCGCTGGCTTAATTAAGCAAAGAAAGTGGACAAGATCATTTACTGAACAATAAAAATCAATGTAAAGATCGTCTGTGCACTTCGGTAGCGTTGTACTCGAAACAACAATAATCGACCATGAAAGAGCAAAGAACGCGCACGAGATAAGGCTCGTTAACCGATTTCGCTTCATCGACGATCTCTTCATGATAATTTGCCTACCAACAAGAAGAGAGTCATTGAATCCAATGAGTACAGCCTTCGGACAACGGCGGCGGCGGCCGACATTTCCAATCGCGCATACCTTTGTAAATCCGGTTGTGTGCTGCAGCGCGACCACAGCGGAGAAAGAACAGACACACTAAGAAGATGGCCGGAGCACAGCAGCTGTGTGAGTGTGTGCTGCCTGCCCCTGCCACCGTCGTCACCGCCACCGCCCTTCTCATGGCGGCGTCCAACAAGTAGTGCGAGAAACTCTTGTGGCTGGCTGTTCGCACTCCTTTTCAGAGCTTAATTCAATACGTTGCCCATGGGCTGAAGATGAGATAACGCTTACCTCTGAAGGCTATACTCCCGCGTCAAATGCTTTCGCAAGCCGACGCTCCGCGAGGCACTCCAAAAGCTGCCTTGCTGCTGCTGTTTGTAAACGGCCGTGGGATGGTTTCCGACGGATCGCGTGATACAGCTTGTGACGTGATTTTATCGATACGGAATTTTTTGTTTTTCTCATTCTAAACTGGGTTCTAATTACTCCATTTTTCACGTAGAGCAATTGTAAAATTATTCAAGTGAGGAATTATTCGACAACGTGAAACCACTAAAAAAAAATCAAAGTTTTTATTTCACATACTTGTGAGTCATAAAAATAAAAGTAGACCGCAAACAATTTATTAAAAGCACTTGAAACCGTCAACGGTTATAGTTTTACGAGCAGCAACATTATATTTCTTATAAACTTTACACTCTCACAGAAGAAAAAACGAAGGAGAGAACGGTAATAACAACGACGGCTACGACAATTTCCATACACGAGAAAACGCGATCGCCATAGTATAATGTCGTCCATTATCATGCAGATTATCCGTTGCTCGCTGAATTTCATCATGTAGAGAGAGAGAGAGAGAGAGAGAGAGAGAGAGAGAGAGAGAGAGAGAGAGAGAGAGAAAGAGCATTAAAAATAATCAGCCCCGCGCGTTAGATAATAGCAACGAGCAACTCGAATAATTATCTTTCTCTCTCTTTCATATTCGGCTGCTTTTCATTAATACAAAACTTACGAGAAGTCTTGTGTGTCCGAGTAGTGAGGTCCGCTTCATGAAAATGCAAATTGTGCTGCAGCAGCAGCAAGTAGTAGCAGCAAGCCCGTATATTTCATTTTTACGAGCTTAATTTTCCCCCGACGGACATTAAAAAGGCCGCAAGCCAAGCGTCGCAGCCGCCGGGAGCCTCAAGTGAGATCCGCTATTTTGGAGCCTCCATCTCACGCTATACTATGCTAGAGCTTAGCTTTTATTTATTTACTTTCCGATATTATATTCATGAATGCGGTTAGTTTTCGCGTTTCACGAATTTCCAGAACATACAGATGAAGTAGTTACGATTGGATTTTAAAAGTGTGCCGGCGCAGCAAAATCTTGTATGGAATAACAATAGTTGTGGCGGAGAGTTTGCCATGTACGCAATGTGAAAGAAGCAATGGGAGTTGAAGGGAAATTAAGCTACATTAAGAATCAACGACAGGAAATGCGAACGTGCTGCAAATTTTTTCGGGATCTCGAGTAGCAAGTAAAATAATAAAATTAATTAAATACGCGATACAATGGAGGAAAAATGCAACGAAAATGGCGTCGTTTCTGGCGGGAGGAATAAAAACAAAAAAGCACAAGGAGAAGAGTCGAAAGACTGGGCAAAAAGAGTGAAGTAAGAGAGAAACCATGTCCCAAGAATACTTCTGAATCGTATTTCGCGGCGGCGGTCTCTATATCCTCGCCGTTTTCCGTCTCGTTCTCTTTGGACCGAGAGCAGCGAGAGAGAAAACGTCTGGTGGCTTGGAGAGTTCGGATTCCCGGGCAATAATAAACCGCGTAAAACACAACTGAGTGTAAGTTGGCGCAAAGAAACCGGAGCGAGAGCGACCACAAAGGCGGAGATTGAAAATATCGCGCGAGCGCGCGACTGCGCCTTTCGAGCGAAAGCTCATTAAAGGGAGTCGCGTTATTAGTAAGCTTATACCATGTTGTTGCGCCCCGTGAGAAATGCCACGGCGAACCCAGTAAAGACTCGGACTTTACGGCTTACGACTTTTTAGCGAAATGCTGCCTTTCCAACACTGTCTAATTATTAATACCAAGAGCGCTCTGATTCGAATGGTTCGATAAAGTCAATTAGACGTGAATTCAAAATCTTGCTTCTTTGCTTTCTTAGGCTTTCTTGTTGGAGTCGGAGAGAAAACATCAAGGAGTTATCGGGTGTAATGTTCCACATTTTATTCACCTCGTTACATTCGCACACACATGCAGCTGTCAACACGTGATATTGTTAACGATATTTACTAACTGAATGGCACTTGACGATATATAACAGTCTCTTTTTTTCTGCCCGTCATAGCGACAGCTTATCATTGCGATGTTGCAAAAGTCCTTAAACTCTTTCAATTAAGCTTGCCATTTAGATTCCTAACTTTCACACACTTACATGCAACGCGACGTATTAAGTTGTCGTTACGACTCTTTTCCACGATTAACGGAACCCATCCAATGACATTCTTATAAAAGTAGACGCTTTAGCACAATGACTCGAATAAAAATTTCACGACGAATGTAGAATAGCTTTTTATCGTAAGAACGTCATCAAAAGAAAAAAAATGTTATGAACCTACGGTAGTGCGCACAACGAAATAAAACGGAGAAAAAACTACAGGCACCATGGTACACACTCGAACGCGCTCGCGCGACACTTGTCCGTCGGCTGCCGACTGCCGCCTAGACGCATCGTAGACAAACTTCGAACTGCGGATGGCAGTCTCTGTTCTTTGCGAAAAGCCTCAAACCCCCGCTCGTATAACCTCCCGAGGACTTTGAGCGGCTAAAGGGCTGATTACCCCTTTTTACGATGCCTCGCTCGTTCAAGGTCGCGGACGCTGCCGCCTGCGCGTCGTAAAAAAATACCTGCATCCTCTCGAAAAGCCCACTGCGCTCGGAAAAAAGGGTGCGCAACCTTGACGGCAACCCTTCTTTCTCTGTCTCTCTCTCTTTTGAGAAAAAACAGGCAGCAGTTAGTCTTTTGGCCTTCGATGCGGTTTTGACGGATGTCAACTGTGCGTGTGTTTCTTTTTTTTCTCTCGTCGAAGGTCGGCGCCCGCAACGTTACAACCCTTCGGCTCGGTGATTTTTTTTTCTACATGCGTACCTGCTACGCGTCGCACAGCTGTTGGCTTTTCCGCGTGGGGCCCGAAGAAAGAAGAAAGCCTTTCTTTCGAGGTTTCTCGGCTCCTTAGCTTTTACTGTGCTGCGCCGCGGCGACCTTTTCTTTTTATGGCACTAACCCAGAGTGCCACGCCACAGTTATTCCTCTTCCGGTCGCCTCGTTCTCTTCTCGACGTAGAGTTATGAAATTGTAAATTTACAACAACAAAAATTAAGTTGTAAAGCACTGGGTAGGGCCAAATGACGCGCGCGGGACGAGCGCACCGTAAAGCGTTCAGTTCGGTTCGCTTGAAAATTTTCGGGGCAAGCCGCGCGAAGATTTCGCACGTTGAATATGTGATTTATGCCGATTTGATGCTGTACTTTGCGCGAGCGTTTTAAATGCCAGATAAACGTAAAGAGGGCTTTTACGGGGCCATCAAATAAACAGCATTACGTCGCATACCATCGCTACCACGCTGCCTTCTTCATTTGGGCCGTTTTCGATATATCCGAAATTCCACCTCATCTTCGATGTACGTGTGTGTGCATGTGTGTATGTGCCTATAAGGCGTAAGTGCTTTCACTGGACTGTTTGCGAGGTAGTGATCGGGTCATTCGTGAATCGTTTTGTTTATTATCGAGCTCTCCGATTGATGGCTACCTTCGGCATGATGAATTTCCAATTACACATGTTCATCGGGTGCCCAATGCAACTCATCATCGATCGTTCGTTTACGGAGTGTTTTTTATAGGCTTCGAACGAAGGAGAGCCAAACAAAAAATTGGAATGTTGCAGTTTTACAACCTATTCGATATCGATTTTACGAGCGCGATCGTGAAAAATGATAAACAAAAAGATCCGAATAGAGAAGAGTCGCTTATAACGATCGGATAAATAAAGAAAGAACAACGCAACGCCAACCCCGCGGGTAAAGGCATTTTTCCACGGGTAGGCGTGTCACGCTTCCGTTTTATCTCTAGCCTCGCCGAAATTGCAACTTCTCTCGCGAGCTTATCTCTCGTCAGCGATTTGCATGCGGTGGCGGAGGCTCCCCGGTTTGAAAAAAAACGCACGCAACGTAATACATTTTTCGCTGGCTCATACTCTTCGAGAGCTATTAGAATATCGAGCCGGAAGAAGCCAATTACACGGCTGCGCGAGAGATTTTTCATCGTTGTAAAAACGCGCGGCCAAAGCCTCGTAAGAAGAAAAAAAAGAAAAAAAGAGATCGCGCAGTTGCGGTTGCTTGCTTTCTCGCTTACCTGTAAAATAAAGCCCTAAGAGTATAGCTATTATTAGAGGGAAGCGCGTCTATGACTTACTGTTAGCTGCGCGCTATATGAACTCTCGCAGCTATTTCATGCGTATGTGCGTGCATGTACAACAATGTTGCCGGGTCGGTTTATTAGTGACACGCTTTTCCGAACGTTAATTGTAGTTGAGCGAATCTTCCCGGAGTCATTCTCCATTGAAGATATACATTCGTGCCTATTCAAGATGACTCGACGATCGCAAAAAAAGCCGTAACGTTAGACAAACAACCACTGCGTTCGGCACGTCCTCAAATCCGATACATTAAAATTAAATTGAAGCCCAAGCCGCCGGTAACCGGGTCGTAATTCACGTGCGCGTCGAATCCCCGTACGCGAGAATAAAGTGCGCGGCGCAATCACGTATTCTCAGCGCGATTCATCCTCGCTTCGTCGTTCCAATCTCGTCGCCTTTTCCGAATTGTTTTCCTTCGCCGTCGACGTGGTCTTTGATAAAGACTTTCGGATCCTCGCTCGCTCGCTCTCTCGCGCACAGCAGTAGCAGTAGCAGCAGCGTGGCAGCCATGCGCGCGTCGAAGTATTGACGCCGGGAGAAGGAGGAGAGAGAGAAAGGAACAGAAGTAGAGGGGAGATCCACGCCCAACCAACGTGCGACGCGGGAGCAGCCCTTGTCGGTATATAATACAGAATTTTTCTTTTTCCCGGCACCTCCCCCCCCACCCCTGTTGCGCAAACGTGCATGTGTGATAGAAACGAGGTGTTTTGTAAGGCAAGAAAATTTTTCGTTTTTTTGGCGTTCGGGATGAACGATATGCCACACGGCTACTTCCGTGGCATGCGCAGATAGGTCAAGGATTATGCTTGTGATCGAGCGACTTTCTTGTTTTGCTTCGAACGCACGCGCGTGTTCACCTCTTTTTTCGGTAAGCCGAGCGAGAGATATCGCTGCTTTCCATTGTATTGCAGCGGAAGGCTATACGGCGCGGTCGTCTGCGATGGTAATTCGTGCGAACAATTGTGCATCTATTGCGTGCCTCGAAGGAGCATTGCATCTTGAAGGACAAAGCAGTGGCAGTAAATCTACCGTGTCGCGAGACACTACTCTCTATGCGATGGCTCGTGAACGAACGTGCGAGCGAATTCAATTAATAATTGGACCTTTGTAAACACCGCGGAGCGGAGCGGAGAATTAGCTCGCTCACGTACAGCGGACAAAGCGCCGTTTCGGCTGGCAAACAAACATTCCCATGCAAAATCTTCTCGTGTGTGAGCAAAAGTGTGTCCATTAAAAGGCACCCTCCTCTCATTATTATCGTCATTGTACTCCGCGGCAAGCTTGCTGGTGTGTGTCACGTAGATGACGGGATTAAACAAGAGCGCGGACGACGTGTAGCAGGAAAAGGGCGACGGACTGATGCAGAAGAGAGAAGGAAAACAAAGGTAGGGGGAGAGACGATGCCACGCGCACGCGCGGTTGTCCGTTGGCGCGAGCTTTCCTCACTTGCGGATGATCGAGCGTGGAGAGGCAGGAGAGAGCGCGGCGAGGATTTTTCGAGGCGAGCCGCGAAAATGGTGTCAAGGTGAAAAGGTCGGAGGCTTGACTCGCGAGCAAGTTTATCGGCCATTAAAATATCGCGAGAGTCGCGAGACGTCAGCGTGTCATCGGGCCGCCGCTACCGCTTTACGAGGCAAGGCCGCGCGCATTATACGGCAATCGCGGGCAATCATCCGGCAAGTGACGTCGTAAATCCGGACTTTCTCGCTCGCTCTTTGGGTTCTCAACCTATACTGAGAGAGAGAGAGAGAGAGAGAGAACGCACCACATCGATCCGTGCGAGTCCCACACGTCTCAATGCTACCGACGGACCGTCGGCATCACGCACGTGGTTTTGGGCTTTGGCGTACGCGAGTCTCGAATAGGTTTTCGCAATTTTTTACTGAATTCCAATGATTAGCTTATTGAATCTGTAATGGTAATTTATTTTGTTGAGCAATTTTTCGCATTCTTAAGTATGAAGTATAAAGGATTGCTTGTCAAGTGCCTAAAAATAAAATTAGCAACTGATGTTTTTTAAAAGTGAAACTGAATTAATGCTAATTTTCAAGCTAATTAATTGTGCAAATTATAGAAAATTTGTACTTGTTGCGAATGGAGTAAACGATATTAATGCTTGAATATTTTAATTGGTGTATATCTGTAATGACAGCATTACAGTATGGAAACTGACGTGATAACATTGCCAACAAAGTATCCCACGAAACAGTGTTTCAAGTTGCGGCGCGCAGCCGTAAAAACTAAATGCATCGCAGAGAGAGAGAGAGAGAGAGAGAGAGAGAGAGAGAGAGAGAGAGAGCACTTGGTAAAGTTCTTTGAAATAGCATTAAATCGTGCTGCTCGATTTGGCTCGTTTGATTGTTATTATTACTATTTTTATGGCGTGGAAAATGAAGGCGTGCTTCTAACGGTCTAGCATAAGGTGCTCAACGTTCGAGTGACCAAAGCGGCGTGTGTTTTTACGCTTTCTTCGTCTGATAATTCTGTGTAGACGCGCTTGAAACGGCGATGAAATCAAAAAGCGATATCAATGCAGATGAAGAGGAAAGTGAAATGTGCAATACGAAGAAAAGCCATCAGCGAAAGCCATTGTCGCTGTTGAATTTTTTCGTCGTTCTTTCTGTCTCGTGTGTGCTGGCGATATCAGCGAGGCGGGTACTCATACGCATGCGAAATTGCTCTTCGTCGCGGCTACGGGCACACGACAGACGGTCATTCACATCTCGCTTTCAGAGATATTTTCGTTTCATTAATTTCTCGCTCAGACCGAGAGAAATGTCGCATATTTTTTTTGTTTTTTTTCTTTCATTTCTCTTTTTTTATCGTCGTATCACGGCTGTTGACACCCGGTCAGTTTTGATATGGAGAAGCGTAAATCGCATTTACGAGAAGAGGCTTTTTGTTTTCGTTTCGCTTGCGGCGAATCTTGAATATTGCGGCGACAATGCGAACGCTCACTGATGATTTTCAAAAAGCTCAGAAGTTTCAGTGACAAACGAAAGACGACAGGACAGATAGAAAGGTTTGAGACCGGCCGACTGTTTCCATTCATCTCCCTGTAAAGCCGTTCCTCGCTTGAATTTTTTGAGGCTGCTCGAATCGGCGTGCAGCTCTCGCTGTGGCTGCGTCCTTTTTCTCTGGCGTGGTACGCGAGTGTGCGTGCGTTGTGGCCGTGCAAATGGCCCGCGTCAAGGCCATACAGCTTTGAGCGCAGTCAACCCTTCCTTCCATCGCTGCTCGCGCTCTCTTGCCCGTAGGCCTTTTTTACCGCCTGTCAACCTGCCGCGCCAGAGAGGGACAAGTAGAAAGAATCCCAGAGAGACAGAAAGAGAGAGAGAGTGAGAATGGGAGGGAGGGAGGGAGAGAAAAGCCTCGAAACTACTCGTACAGCGACGGAGACATGCTTTGATTTCGGTTAAGCAGTTCGTCTTTTAGATTATTGAGCTTTACTAGCGCTATTTTCAAAGTTTGCCGAGTGCCATCTGCTCGGTTCAATGCATCCAAATGTCAAGTAACAGTCGCATACATAACTGCTGATCGCAGCGACGTCGAATGTGAGAAACAGGCAAACAGCGCGAGCAAAGCACCTGAGAAATCTCCGCGCGCAGCCGCATAAATCAGGACGAAAAGTAGTCTGCTCGCGCAACACAACGAAAACAACCGAGTCTCGCTCCGCTTCTCTCGACTCGCGAGTTGCGCGTGGAATAACTTAACCGCGAAGATAATGACCGATAATCACGATCAGGTCGAAACCGATAATTTTCGTGCACGCGGCCTTGGCCGTGCTGCTAAGATAAAGAAGGCGAGAGAGAGAGAGAGAGAGAGAGAGAGAACCCCGCCTCAAATCCCGAGCGCGCGTAAACTCGATTTACCGTGTACACAGGCTGCCTAGAGCCAAGCACATATTTTGCCGACATTATGCTGCTGGCGCGGCTGCTGGCGTATCCCTCTACGTGCTGATGCCGCCGGCTAAGGCTTTTGCTTTGAACCGCGCGCACTGCGCCGACGACTTGCAACTGTATATTCAATGCTACATTTCAAATACTGCGACTTTTTTCCTTCGTCCTTCTTGGGGCTTTTGCGTAATTCATATGTGTGCGTGTGTGCATGCTGAGAAAACTATGTTGCGTGAAATGTTGCGTTTTATCATGTTGAATAACCTTTCGAATGGGCTTGTGCGCGCGTAAAAAGTAAACGTTGTTAGTTAAAGCTAGTTAGCTTGATGCTTCGGTATTTGTAGTTGAGAGTCTTTCTTTTTTTGTCATTCTTTGCGTTTATAATTACCGGCTTTATTTTGTAAAATCGACTCAACTAACATTCCATGGACGTAGATCTTCAGTCGTTGTGGAATTTCTTATTGTTCAGTCGTTTATTGGTATGCAATTGATATATTTATTCCATAAATGACATATCGATCAAGTCAATCTTGCATAATCAAAGTTGAGTTAGTGTTGGAAAATCGAGCAATTAATGTGACGTGGAAGAATAGAAAATGTAGCTTGTATTGATTGTATTTAGTTTATGAGCAATTGAAAAATTAATCATAAATATTTTATAAATAATACATTCTTTATTACAGCTCAAAGTGGAAGTAGTGAACCTGAAAAGTAAGGTCGATTGTGTCGAAATTATTATATATAGTTGAAGCATTTTCCGTTCCAAAAATTCTTTCATTTATTCATCACAGCTGATACTGGACTACCAAATCACTTTCATTTTCGCGCGCTACAACTGAGAATGCAGTTTTTTCTGTTCATCGCCCCTAGCGAGACTTATAGGAACTATCGACACCTCGGACGGTATACACTGCAGGACAGGGGGTTTACGGGGTGCACGAGGAAGAAAACGCGCGTTACTTTCTCTCGCCAATGTACTTCTATCTCTGTCTATTGCGCGGCATCCACGCTATTGGCTTGGTGGGTTCGGTCGGTGCGGCAGTGCGGGGTTTTAGGCGCGCGCCAAAATCACCAACACACCGGCACGAATTTTCGGCGGGCTTCCACTACCCTTCGCCAGATGACGCCACTCGCACCTGCTCGTGTTCAAGGGCTGTTGGTCTCCGCGAGCCAATACTATTCACTTGCTTGCTTGCCGTTTTACTTAGGTTTCCTTTCTACTTTTTTTCCGCGTAATGTCGCCGCATCGCTTTATGTAAATTTGGACTATTTCCCCTTGTCATTTCCACATGTTCTTGTTATTTCATTTGGTAGAGTTGAACTATGTTATCTTTCCTTTTTAATTTAGAATTAATTATAATTTACTTTTGCGAACCTCAAACATGGTTCATTAAGAAACGTTAAGCCTGTACAGTTAAACCTGAAGAACGAAGAAAAGTCTCTTACCTAAAGGCGAACCTGATCGTTATAACTGAGGGGTGTATTTTCGACAAGCGTTAGAATAGCATCAGAAAAGCTACGGAGGCTTGGAGGGATTATTGATTTCGGGAGGAAAAGCTCGGTTTCCTCTCTCTCTCTCTCTCCCTCCCGGAACCTTGGCGTCTCGGTGCTTTCAAGAGAGCACGAGCGCCAAGCCGGAACATTGAACGCGCTCCTTTCTTGCTTATAAAGCTTAACCAGAAAATTCTCTCTATGACGCTCTTGAAAATACACTGTATAAATTTGGATTTTTCCCCCTTTTCGACGCTACTTTTAGCTTCATTCACGACGTTTTAAAAGTCATTGTAAAAGGATATTACTTCAAGCGTTTTATTTTAGTTTTTCTGACATTTCCGAGACAAAGTTATTACACTATTGTTTTAAATTGCGATAAAATCACAATAAAATAAATATAAAATAGAAGCGTTACACGGACGGCGTCATAACCACCAATTACAGGCGCATAAGAAATCAACCAAGGCAAAAATCGCGAACGATTAAGCAGGCATAAAAGAAGTAGTAAGGATGTCAGTCGATGGCTCGTCAATTCGCGAAAGCCCGAAAAGTAGAGAAGAGGAGAGGGCGATAGTGACGCGTGTATACGGGGCGCGCGCTCACACAGACGTGTCGGCCGTGCGAGTGAGAGAGAGAGACAGAGCGGCATTTTATGTTTTGATGGCGCAATAAACCGTCGTAAAGCAGCAGTAAAACGCATCGAGTCACAAGTCCGCTCAGCTGATGTCGTTAAGTGGCCTCGGCGGCGTCGCCGTTCTCTCCTCATCGACGTCGTCGTCCGAATGAAACCCCCGTGTGTGTTTGTACCACATCACGTGCTACGCTCGCACGCAGAAGCACATAGTACAGTCGAGGATTTCGCATACCTCTTCTACGTTCTCACTTCGCGCGACTGGAACCTTTTTCTTATCTCGGGCTACTCATCTATATGACTTGCGCGCCTTCTGTCATCCGCCCAAGCTGCAACACCTCGTCGACTTACTTATTTTACTCGTTGTTTGTGATTTTTCTCCTAGCTGCTAACCGGATTGTTGCTTGATTTATGCATTCGACCCTTGGTTTTGCCGTAACCCGCAGCCATTTTTTTTAACGATTGCTCGACACGTATACTTACACACCTATTAACTAATGGACGAATTTTTATTTAAATTAGTTTACAAAAATAGTTTTATTCTTCATTTGATGCAATCAAGTACCTCGTTAACGACTTTTAATTTTTGTTACAATTATAATTGTTTTTTATTGATTTTACACTCCGTCATTGGATTTTTTATTTTTATTTTTATCTTATCATTTCTAGCACATAACCAATTCAAAGATAAAAAAAAATAGCAGTTGATAAAGAAAGGAGAGCAAAGCTAAACGAAGATGTCACGAGAGCTACAGTATATAAAGGTATATCACCGAATATTGCTTATCCGAGTTCTTTTTTTTCTTTCGTTACATGTATTATGCGCATACATTGAGCTCGATCAGAGGGTGCGATACAATATTAACATAGTCCAGCCCCTTCGAAGCTCCCATATAGATATGCAATATCCACGGACATCTCTCTCGTGACTCATTTTGAGACCGTGGATGTATCTATCTAGGCTTGCATCAATATTTGCATGGCTTGAAAAATGTGTTGTGAAGCGCGCGCGTACGGTAAAGTAGATAAAGCAGCTCCATTTTTAGCCGTGGCGCGGATTTTTTAGCTCGCCAGGTATTTTTTTACAGATCTCTTCATCGCGCGTTTTGGCAAGTTGCAGCGAGCGAGCCATTGGGGCAGCTCTCTCTATCGGTAAAGCAGGCAAGTAGTTCCAGCAGCGTATAGTCAGGCGATAATAAACATTTACGAACTAACTCGGCGCTTCTTCGTCTTTCTTTAAAAATAAATAGTAAGTAATAGCCCCATCTCGCGAGTAAGTGACTCTGGGTAGATAAAAGTAAGGGGAAGGAATGTAGTGAGAGAGTAAGAGAGAGAGAGTCTAAAAGTGCATGTCTGGCAGTAGTAAGGGAAATCGGACCTAAGCAAAAGCGTTTGGCGCGTGTATGTATGTGGGTGAGAGGATGCACTGCGATTTGAGAAAACTCCGACGTCGCACTCGGTATTTCCTGAATCGCGAGGCGACACGACAGGAAGAAGAAGAAGAAGAAGAAGAAGAAGCGGAAGATCCGCAAAAAGGAGACGGACTGTGCGGTAATCCTCAAGTAGATGGCGCGCCAGGTGTGTTTGAGTCTTCAGCGGCAGCGAGCAGCCCTGTGCAGTGACTTTGGGGACCACCGCCCATTTCCTCCCGCCCGCTATAGTCAGCTAAACGCACATTTTGCCGCGTCAGGCGAATTCTGAAAAACCTTTTCTCTCTCTCTCTCTCTCTCTCTCTCTCTCTCTCTCTCTCTCTCGGATATCTACGAGGCTTTGCCTTCTTCCTTTTTCCTCCATTTTTCTCGTGTTTTTTTTTACGTCGGTGGCAGCGTAGCTTTGTTAGCGCAGCCGCAATTTACACCCTGTGAGAGGAGTGAGACGCGCGCGCGCGCGCACTGCACGCATACACCGAATTATCGACTGCTTGTCGGGTCTTTCGCAGGCTCGACTTATCGTTCGCGAATGATTAGCCACTGTGCACAGCCTTTACCTTTAGATATCGTGAATTATTCACTTTTTTTGTTGATCTTTATCATTTTGTTAATTTTTAAGTTGACTGATATTTCTGAGTTATTAGTAATGTTGAACGCTTATCAAAAACTCTGTAATTTTAATTATTAATTTTGCAAAGAGAAAAAACTCTGTTCGAGTGATAAACCTTTTTTTTAAATTAAAAATTGACTATCAACTATATTGCATAATAAATTTATTGTTGTTGATTGTAGTAAGCTGTAGAATTCAAATAAATTTTTTTAATTGAAGTATCTCAATGTTTACATTGTTACGATATCAACAACTACGCACTTCATAAGTTGATCACGTATAATGAATTCAGCTTCACTGCAGTCTGTGACGATAACAATTAAACTTCACAATGAACGTTCATGTTTGTTGTACGACATAGTGTCAATGACACGAATTAAGTGAAGTAACTGATGTTTGAAGCAACTTCAATTGAATATTTTAAACAGCGAAAGGCTTTTTAAAACCTATTAATCGGAATATTTAGAAAATTACATCATTTTATAAAGAATTAACTGTTGATTAACATTTAACGCTTTAAACGATAAATAACCTACTGACGGAAGGATACTTCTAGATTTTCTTAAAAAAGTAACTGTATTTCAGAAATAAATTTAAGCGAAACCACAAGTTTTTCTCTCGTTGAAACAAGAACTGTCCATTGAAATTCCTCACAATACGCCGATAAATAACACGTTAAATAGATAAACCGCGGGAAAACAAAGTCGACATTGAAGTGTGTGTGAGAGAGAGAGAGAGAGAGAGAGAGAGAAAAAGAGAGAAGAAAAAGAATGCAGTAGTGTTATATATATTCTGCCAGGAGTATAGCCTCTTAAAAATACATCTCTCGCACTTAGGCTCGTTCGATGCTATATGTACGTGAGTCACCTGCCGGATCCGCACGCGGCGTCGAGGCGACGAATTCAGAGCGTATATGGCCAGTGAGTGGCGCTACGTGCATTTGCACCTAGACTGGTTTAGGCCGTGTGTGGCTCTATGCTATGCTTGATCTATACGTGCATCGAATTCGGCACGCGAGAGATGGGGCAGGCGGCGGGGGGAGAGAGGGGGGATGTTGCATTATACGCGCTCGAATACAACTATAGCTTAGCCACTGGGTATATCGATCTGAAAAATAAGCTGTCGGTCACGTCGCTCGCGCTCTCGCGCGCCTCTAACGGGCGTTACCTGGCTGGCATTTTTGTTGTATTCGCGGCTAGGACGTTGCACTTCCCACGCAATTGAAAACGACGCGATGCCGTGTGAAGAGACACTGGTTGTCACACTTTCGACCGATCCTACGATTGGAATTTAATGCGTCGTTTCTCGTGGGAAACTATGCGAGTTCCCGTAATTCTTAAATATCAACGAAATCAGTTACTTTTCGCAAACTCACTTCTAATAGTCTCTTCTCTCATCGGACTAAACAGAAGTAAATTTATTGCTGAAGTTGTAGTTGGGTTATTTACTTTTTTGCAGTAGCTAATTAATAAAAATGAGAAAGTCATGAATTTCATGAATTTGCGGTTTAAAACAATCAATTACTATAGAGAGAAATTTCTCTTGAGATCGTTAACAATTTTTTGATGATCGTTACAACAGGTAATAAATTTATGACACATGAAAGTCTCGTGAATGAATATGTAAATATGAATTTTATGGCGGTAAAAAGTACAATGATTAGCTGCCTTTATAGCCCACGAAAATAAAAGCAAAAAAATCAACCTGCCACTCTCACATGTATGCTTGCATATATATATATATATGCACAATTTCCGGAAAGCAGCATGAAATAAACGACGACGAGCGAGCTGTCAGCGATCCGACAGCGATAAGAGGTTTTTAAAAAGCACTTTGGAACGCAATTCGTTACACATTGTGCGTTCTATAAAGGTTTGCCGCTGTTACTGGTACCTTATACATACTGTACAACGGTATGGTCAACAAACATCAACAATAATTTCTTCTCTTTCTCCGCTCTTCTTTTCCTCTTTCGAGGTTCCATAAAAACGTCAGATAGACACCTACTCCCTCTGTCTCTCGCAACACAAGCAACAGATGGATAGCGGGCCAAAAAAGATTTTCATCGACAAGCGCGAGAAAACATGGCGCAGCCTTTTGTGATCCAAAGCTCATCTCCTTGCCTACAAAGGGCCGCCCTGTCTGTCGCACATGGGCGCGGCCACGGGAAACAGATTTTTTAAACCGCACATGTCATATGATGAATACCTGGTGCCACGACGCCAGAGAGAGGGAGAGAGAGCCACGCCTAAGAATACCTATATCTCATTATTTTTTTCAAAGGCAGAATCGCGTTTTGTCTTTGTGCATGCGGTTCGCTGAGTAACCGCGCGCGCGTGGAACCCTCTGAAGAGATGGCGCAAAGTTTTATTACCCCACAGTTGAGGTGCAAGTTTATTGTCGAATCGTTTGAAAATTATCTGGGCTTATGAAGTTGAATATTGGTGGGCTCACTCTTCTTTCTCGTCCAAGTCTGGTGAAGTAACGATTCACCTGTCAAAACAGTCTTCTTTTATGGACTCTTAGGTTCTGCCGATTGGGTTTTTGATACGCTCGATATTTGGGGAGTTTGGGGGGGGGGGGGTTGCTTTTTTATAACACTTGTCATTCGATCATCCTGATTAATTTTCGACAAGTTTATCTCTCTCGAAAACGAATTAACCTTTTCCAACTTTGTTTCAGGATCCGAAGAAAACGGAGTCGGTGAGTACTCATTACAGAAATCGATTATCATTCAATGATCGTTAGTTAAAAGAAACAATCAGTAGCTCGCACTCCAAAGGCAAAGAGATAATTTGCCATTGTCTAACCGATTGAAATTCAAAACGCGCAAAACCGTAAAACTGTGCCCATAAGTCACTCGGCACAAAAGGAATAGAGGTATACAAGCAGCTACTCTATGCCCGTAGTAATAAATCAATGCCGAGTTTGAGTAGCGTAAAGAAGGCGAATAAGCCAGCGGATTTCCATTGCACAATTGACACTATCAGCTAGCTAGGGGTAAGTTTTAGAGAAGTAATAATGGGCCGAGTGCACATAGGAAAAGAGTGCGGCTATTTGGCGCAGCGAGCGCGCTATTTTTCCGGGCCGTCATCGTTCTCTCTATGCGCCTTTTTGCTCTCGCTCTCTCTCTTTCTCTCTCCGTCTCGCTGGTCGGCTGCTTGCATGCGCGCGGCAGCGGCGAGGAGAAAGGCGGGCAAGCAACGTGGCTCGCTCGTGCTCGCGAAGTCAGCGTGGAAAGAAGCGCGGCTCGCGATTGGCCGCTTGCTAGACTCGGCTGACGAGCGATTGGTCGGTTCTGTTTACCAGCTGTGTGGCGGGAGAGCGAGAGAGCGCGAGGGGAGGGGGCAACGCAAACACTCACACACACGTAGTTAGGAGCGCCGGCGGGGCGCCATTACTGTAAGGGGTTACACATGCGCATGTGTGTTTGTGTGTGCAAGAGAGAGAGAGAGAGAGAGAGAGAAAGAGAGAGAGAGTGAGAGAGAGAGAGCGCGAGCGGCTAGTACGCGGCGTTCGGGATAGGGGGCTATAGTACCTTCATGCATGGCCCATAAAGGATTCGTCGACTATCCGAGAAGTACGCAAGAAAACGGCTTCTAACACACCTGACTGCTGGCAGAGGCTCGACAAGGCTCATCTCTCGTGTGTGTCTAATCGCGCGCAGGAGGCCTCGCTTCTTTTCTGGAGCACATTCGGCTCGCGTAGATCTCGCGCGACGCGCTGCCGCGCGGGCTCCCTCCTCCTCCTCCTCCTTCTTCTTCTTCTTCTCTCACTCGCTCTGCGCGCAGTCAAGCGCTCTTAATTTTTTGTCGATCGTCAAGCACACGCACCAGTCTCACTCTTGGATCAGCTGAGAGCGCAGGCTCTCTCTGGCTTCTGACAAGCAGCCAGGCACGTGCACACGCACACTCGGCTGTGCTGCTTGCCATTGTCTGCCGTCTGCCGACGTCGTCGTGGACATCGATCGGTCAGTGTGCCATCTCAGTGCGTGCGCGAGTGCAGAGCGAGGCGAAGACGAGCAGCAGGGACGCGCAGCAGCCGCAGGAGCAACCTAGGCGTTCGCCGCTGCGTGTGTGCACGCGATGTGCGGCCCGTGCAGGAGTAGTGGCGCCTCTTCGCTCCTCAGTGCGCGTCTCGACACTCCCGCGAAGTGGTCGCGCTGAACAATCACTCGCCGCCACTGCGAGCACTTGGTCGGCGCGCTGCCGGGCCCGTGCGCAACAGCGACAGCCGAAGCCGCAGCAGCAGGTGAGCACGCCCCAGCAACCCGCCACACGCGATCTCGAAACTGCGCCGCGGACACAGCTCGAGCGCGTAGAGACGTTGAGCACGACGAGCACCCCCAGGCGACCCCGGCGTGAACGGGCGATGCGCCGCGCGCTATGAGTTCCAAGTTCATAATCGATAGCATGCTCCCGAAGTATCATCAGCATCAGTCTCCGTACCAGCAGCTCTTCTCCGGCGTGACACCGTCAGGCGCGTGCTCGTCGTCCGCCGTGACGGCCACGGGACCCAGTTCGCAGTCAAGCCTCGAGTCATCGTTGGCCGCAGCCTACGGCAGCAGCAGCGGCGCCGGCTCCGCAACCCAACAGTCGTCGCCGTCGCCGACCGGCTCGAGCCCGTCGAGCAGTTCTGCCTCGACCTCGCCGGCGGCCAGGGCGGCAACAGCCGCCGCAGCAGCCAGCATGTACCCCTACGTGTCGGCCGCGGCCGCGCACCATCACCATCAGCAGCAGCAAGCCGTCGCCGCGGCCGCCTTCGGCGCAAGCTCCGGCATGGTGCCCACTTTCGGCAGCTCCGCCGCGGCCTCGAGTGCAGCTCTGGCCGCTGCCGCGGCCGTGGATGCGGCCAGTGCCGACAAATCCTGCAGGTATACCGCCAGTCTGACCGGCAACGTCGCCCCGAGCAGCGCGGATCCAATGGTTAATTACACCATCGGACATCATCATCAGAATGGCTCGACGCCCGGCAGCTTGGTCTCGTCGGCTTCGGCTTCTTCCGTGTCGGCTGCTTCGATGACCTCCATGGCTGCGCAATTCTATCAACACGCGGCGGCTGCTAGCGTTGTCGATCCTCTAGGACAGTGCCAACAACCCGCGTCTGGTCAACCGGGCATACCCGAGATTCCGCGCTATCCTTGGATGTCCATCACCGGTGAGTCTCAAGCTCTCTTATCTCTTCTCGCTCGCGCTGCATGAAACGCCACGATAATGCAATAGGCCGCGCGCTCAGTGAGGCCGAAAGCGCGCGCTAATTGTCGCGCGCTCGCGACAACAAAGCGGAGGCGATGAATGAGTTGCCCATTGTCGCCAGCCAGCCAGCGCGTTTTCTGTTTGTTATGATTGTCGAGATTTTACGAGCTGCTCGTTGTCTTTTTGTATACTTTTTCTATAATGGCCAGAGCGTGTGCCGCTCGCGAATACCTGCCCTGCTGACTGCGCCGATGAGATAAATAACAACGGTAACAGAAAAAAGGATATGCATGCGAAACGACGACGATTATTGCGCGAAAAATGAAAAGAGAAGCTAAAGTCCCATTGTTACGGATTTAAGTTGTAAACGATACGCGGTAGAGACCCCTCCTCTTCCACGAGCGCGCGCTGCTCTCCGACGGCCGACGGATGTCTGCGTGCTTGCTCTGCCGTCGCTTGCCGGCAGCTGCCTTTCCGCGCAAACTTTTCAAAAACTCGCGCTTGCCTTGCGTTTTTCTTTCTTTTTTAAACGTTTTCTTCATCATCCTTTTATCGTTGCCGGGTTATTTACATCGAAAAGTACCGATCACGCCGCCTAGCCGATGAAAGTAGTTTTTACTTTGACTCGGCGTGCCATTTCCCAACTACCATCGTTTCTTACGTAAAACACTTGTTTCAGGAGCGCGCACGGCGTGGGATTGCTTAGAAATTGCATTTCCCAAATTTTTTACCCCGAGTGATTCATGTTTCTTGCGCATTACCGACGTAAAACTGCGCGCGGACCAAATGTATAAATTTGTAGTTGATGCATTTATGCAAAACTAACCGTTTCTCCAGCGAACACTCCAATGGCAAAATAATATATTAACTATGGGTACATGCGCGCTCGTTCAAGCTTCTACTATTAATCGATCCACGTGCGCATTCAAATATTTTTTATCGATGACCACTAATGCACTCGGAGGTGATTTTGCTGTGTAAAGCTGCGACGCGACCATATTGCTTGTTGCAACCGAAAGAGAGATTACTTTAATTAAACTTGCGGCAATTTCCGTTCTTAAATAATTTCAAAGCTTCGTTGGGAACGTAACCAAGTAACTAAACTTGATTATAATTTAATTAATTAATACTTGGATCGTATACTTTTCCTCGATATAATCATCATCAATTCTATATACCGATGCTAATTCTCCCAATCGTCATTAAAGTTTCCTAAATGCATTAAAATAGTTAAGTGACATTCTCGAATTAGCATTATTTATTCATTATAATTTTTGCAGTAAGCGTGCGCGCACAACGTTTGTTATCTTTCCGCGAGTAGTGGTTTTTGTTTTTTTTTCTTTTTTTTGTTGAATGCGAGATAGCATGTATTTAGACATATAAGGCATGCATAATTAATACCATTAAATGAAAATTGGCCTCACTATAATTTGTTTCCATAATCGCTTTAATATTCACTCGTAAAATAGGGTATCATTTTGTAGGCTAAGTAATATTTGAATTTTTTGTTTATAACAAATTAGATTCTCTTTATTTTACAGATTGGATGAGCCCCTTCGATAGGGTTATGTGCGGTGAGTAACATTCGACACTTCTTTTTTTTTTCAATTTACATTAACGCAAAGGTCATAACAACAGCGAAAAAAACTCATTAAATTTTAAGATTATAGTTTCAAAGTCGCATGTTTCTACCTGTAATACAAATTGAAATTCAATTTGATTTCAATACGTCGGCAGTTTTAATCAAGTTTTATGCATTACTAATGTTTAAAAATACATATCCTCAGAGGCTTGATGGAACAATTATTATTACACTATCGACCAAGCGATTTGATTGTACACATTGATGTTTATAGTAAAATATTCCATTTTCAAATGTAACAATTATGCAAATCCAAATCTCAAAACCAGTTGGTTGCTCAAACATAAGCAATAGCGCAGTAGCGACATATAAATACACTGACACGGGCGCGTATGACGATTCGTGTGTGCCGCCTATATAAACGAAATCGCACGCACCAGTGCCATTGACATTGAGGCCTCGTCTAAGATAATTTGCCATTGAAATCTTTTTTTTTTGGTTTTCTTTTTCCTGGTGGTGAACTTGTCTTCCAAGGCCGGAATTCATTGTCCGCTTATTTTCAATGATCGCGTACGACGCGCAACTTGCATCTTTATCGTTTTTCTTTTTGTAGACATACATTGGAGAGACAAGAGGACTATTGTTCGTACGGTGCCAATTATAGCTTGACGTTGCGGTGCGGGTGCTCGATGAAATAATCGCCTGGAATTTATCCTATCTTTTGTATAGGTGCTTCCACGCGGCACCTTAAGCGCACGTTATAACGGCAATTTAGATTGCGCGATTGCCCGATAACTCATTTTACACTGTCGTCGTTTATCATGAGTTCTTGCTTTCTTTCTTTATTCGTTGTACTCGACACATTTTAGCCATTCTTTGGAATTCCAACGATTATTTTTAATAGATACATTATTTTGCAAGAAGTCCGGCTAGTATATGGAAGGACGCTTTGAGCGTAACATTTGGCTGGTCGCTCGACCGACATTGCGAATGGCCTCGCGTGCCATGTGGACGAGAGTATACTTTGAAACGGAGGGGGAAAGCACTTTTCGAAATAGGAAAACAAACGAGAATCTTTGCGAGCACAGGCAGACATAGCCAAGGGAGAAGAGAGAGAGAGAGACAGACAGAGAGACAGAGAATGACTATGAGGTGGCAAGGGGGGGGGGGGCATCGCATAGACCTCATAAAATCATTATGTACCGACCTTTATGCTTTTGTGGCCCGCACTTGATTCCATGCTGCTGCTGTTGCTGCAGGCCGAAATTGTTAGCCAAAAGTCGACAACATTTTCCTTCATCTTTTTTTCCGTTTTATGGAGCGTTCAGAAAATGGGCAACGTACTTTTTTTTTCTAGGGTGGGAAGAAAATGATTTTGCGTATTATACCTGCCTCTTAGTGCAATTTCGTTTTTTCATAGCAGTTTTTCGTGGGACGTGTAAACGAAACGCGTTCACTGGGTAATTTAACATTTGCATAAGGATCTTTATGGGTTTTTATCGCGATCAAAAAAAGTATTTTGTTGTGATATCACCATCCCAATGTTTTCGCAGTCTCACGTGGTCTCATTTTTTTTCAAGCTCGCTTTTGAAGTTTGACCGCTCGTTATATTGCACTTAACTGACCTTCTACGTAAAAAAAATGACCAATTCTTGGTAATTAAAATTCGCAGTAAAAGTCAATTAAGCTTATATCTTGAAGTTTTATAAAAAGGTGGAAAAAAATTTCCTTTTTACCACAAAGTTTTATCGTGACACAACAACTTACGTCGTCGTCACCTAATGGAAACTTTTGCCGGTGGAATTTAGAATTAAAGTAATTTTCTGTTGCGCGCCGCGACCTTCAATGATTTGTCCATTAAGATTGTTTAATTAAATTTTCTCAAGAGTCGCCCGTGCAAATGAAATTCCTCTCACTTTCATATACAATATCCGCCGCAACAATGTTCCGAAATAAAAGCTTCAATTACAAATATCACCGAGGCGAATATCCCGCAGAGGACGTCTTCTTTTTGACTCCTAATTACATCGCGAAGCATCTCACGTCTAACGTCAATGACACGCAGACCGTGACGTAAATCTCTCTGGGCGTCTAATCCGTCGGAAAGTCGCTTGGGCGTCCTCTCTTGCAGGGAGAGCGAGAGAGAGAGAGAGAGGAAAGATTGGGATTTTCGGGAGGGTAAAGATAATGCATAATTTATAATCAGTCCACGCTCTGGCGATCCTCCATTCCGCAGCCACCAACCCCTCATTAGCATTCGATGATGGCTGCCGCCGCCGCGCGCGTCCCAACCTGCTGCTGTTAGTCCTCTCCCCTAAACTCTCTCTCTCTCTCTCTCTCTCTCTCTCTCTCTCTCTCTCTCTCTCTCTGTCTTTGCTCTGGTTTTTGCCTTTTCTTTTCGGCGTGCGACTTTCGGCCAGGAAAATTGGAGTCACCGCGTGCTGTACGCTGCGCGGGCGAAATGAAATTAATTTGTGCGTACCGCCTCGCGACGTTTATTACCCATGCCGAGCTCGCTCTATAATTCATGAATATGCACGAGGCAATCAAACTGCGCCGCATCATGTTTATTGTTGATTATTCCCGAAATTGTCGCATGTTATTTGCAGTTAGTTGAACATTTATTGACACGATGCTATTGTACCGAAACAGCCCGGCTTGGGCGTTACAAAATTTGTAAAAACAAAAGCAGCTCCCTCGAGTGGACTTTGCGTAATCGCATACGTTTTATCAGGCCTCGTATAATTAAACGCTCATAATATTCACGGGCAATATAATCTTTATGGGCCTTTATCGCGCGAAAGTTTACTCGTTAGCGAGACATAAAATTTCAATCAATGTTGCAATTGTTTGAACAATTTTCGTGCTTTCTCTCTTGCCGCAAGATACAACGATAGCCGATGCACGAGCCAGTTGCACAACGCGTCAAGTCTCAATATTGATACACAGAGAGAAAGAGGAATAAACACCGTATGAGAGTAGCGATTTGCGGAATACAGTGTCAAAAGGACACCCATTTATCGAACGTAGTCGTTTGACATCGCATCGAGAGCCATCTTTTTTTGATAGCGCGCGCGTGAATCTGACGTATTGCATATGTCAAAAGCAGGTCTTATCACATCGCCGACTTTTTATCTGCCTCGTATAAGCTCGCGCGACAAAGTGTCGGGTGACCTATAAGAATGTCTTCTGCCGCTGCATCTCGCGAAATGCATGACGTAATGGCCAACTGGTGCAACAATTGGGCAACGCTGTTCAATCGAGGCACGCGCTCGTTCGCATCGGATATGGAGATTTTTCAACGATCAAATCATAGTAAATCACGGCGCGCCGGTTTTAAATGCGCCGGATGACGAGCAAAAAAAGTAAACAATCAATGCTCGTAAATTAAAAAGAAATTTAAGGATCGTGTCGAGATTAATGTAGCACTCAAACTGTCAAGCCTACTTTACAACCGGCTCATCCGTTCGAGCTTGTGTCTTGGCAAAAGCCAATAAAAGCTGCTTTTATCCCCCTCATCTTGGGCTCGTGCACACGAATAAAAAAGAGGCGGAATCTCGTGGCTAATTTTCGCCAACATCAGTAATATAACGCGCAGCGATTCGTAAAAGGCGAGTGCGTTTATACCGGAAAAGCGTGTTTTAGAGCAGACCAGATTGGCAAAGGAAAAGCGGAAGGAGCGACTGTCACCAAGATTATTGAAACTGCAGTTTTATGGGGCCTTAAAAGCAGTTTAATTGTCGGTATATAAGTGTTTATGTGCTGCGACAGCCAACATGGCTGTTGTGTGCTGTCTCCCCCTTCTCCTGAGCGCTACGCTCTCATTTTATGTTCATACGGCGTGCAAGCGAGCGAGTGTGTGCCACTTGTCGCGTGCCAAAACCTATAGGCAAATTTTCCGGTAAACAGCTTGTTTACATCTTTATTTGTGCTTCCGAGAGAGCTTTATTTCACTAACAATAGCAATGTATCGATTATACATGTGCATTTTTATTTAATGCTTCGTACAATCCGCGAAATATCCATTCGCTCTGATTCATTCAAGTGGCACTTCGAATTAAACGGAAGTTCCCGCGCTGATGTTGTATAAATTGCTGCTCGTGTTGCCGTTCGCTGAGCTTTACTCCATTTCAGATAATCAAATTCCTGCCGACTATGAATTCACATTTTCCTTTCGTTTTTCTTTTAGTTTCTACAAAACGAATCCATAAAATGTCGGAGTGTCAGCATGAAAACGCGAGTAAATCGATAGATTAGACTATTTAAAGAAAAATCTGTCGTTCGTGCTGCACGTCACGAAAGCGAGCGCCGTTTGCTGCTTGGCGTCTGCCCCAAGGTTGACTTTTACCCGAACACTGCAACCCACTCACCCGCCGTCACACTTTCTTCTTCGTCACTCTCGCGCGCTTTCCCCCTTTGACAGTTTTCCGCAAGGATTTTTTTCCTAAAAAGCGAAAAAAACTTTCTCCTCGGCGCACGCCACCCTTTTGTGCGCAAGCCACGGGTCCCCACAATAAAATGAGTACCTGCGCCCCGAGAAAAACACGGGAGTGGGGCAAAGGCCCTCGGGGAAAAAGTTTTCGTTTTTTTATGGCAGCATAAGAGAAAGCAAAGGCTTTTTCTTCTCTCCTTCGTGCATTTTTTTTCCCATCGCGGAGTATCTTTCTTGAAAATCGAACGATTCTCTGAGAAGTGAGGAGGAACTTTTTAGTATTGAAATTCTTGGTTGTCCATCGAATTGCCCAACCTGAAGATTTTTAAGATTACACATTTCGAAAGACTTGGCTGACAGATGTCAAGCTCTGGCGCTTATTTCGAGACTGTTTTATACGCGATTCCAAAAGCGGCCTATTTTTGCAAACGTTAAAAAATAAGAAGTCAGTCGTCCGCGACATTTAAATTGGACAAATGTTTTAAGCGACAGAAAAAGGCCTGCGCCAGTTTATTGACTGCAACTAAAAAGTTGGACTTTTACGAGGCCGATAACTGCGGCTTTACGAGCCGCGAGAGAAAAATGTCGCTGCCGCTGCTGTTGCTTTTTTTAACTCGCTCTAGCGCCAAATAAAATATTGCTATGCTCGCCAAACAATTATGCTATAAAAATAGAGCGAGCGCTTTGAGTTGCTGGTAGCAACCTTTACGTCAAACTGTTTCTCAACTAAACACCTTATTTTCCCGCGGAAGGAAAAAAAGCAAATAGCAAGGAGAGCGATTACATCGCATTATAATAATGACCGACGCGAGGCGCAATCACGCTGCACTTCCTGCCGAAAACGAAAACGAAAAACAAAAGAAGAAGCACGTGTTTCTCATAAAAAGCGAGGGGAAAGGGAGACGAGCTGATGCCTTGGAAAACGAAACGAGCAGCGAGCGGCTAATTATATACAAGCACGCTGCCCTTTGCCGAGCAATTTGTCGCAATTATTCGTTAAAGGAATCGGATACGTCCCCTTTCGATAGATACGACATTCGTTCTTTTCCCAGCGCTTGCGCGCCGCGCTACACCGAGTGTCGGAAATTGAAGACATGCAGTGCGCGTAAAACCAATTTTATTGCTTTCTGATAGCAGCACTCGCAAAGCTAATACACACGAGCGGATGGAAAATTCACGATTATTCGTCGACGAATCGCGCGGAGCTTAATTCATTGTTCATTAATGCGGGCGCGCCCCGTGGAATTCGTAAACACCTTCTTTCGTTGCTTCTGCTCTTCGTAAAACCAAACGACTGGTCAACTGGACAAATTCCCAATCAAAAGGCCATTAGCGTTTTATGAATATTTCTCGGCAGAGTTGGCTTTTATAACGAGAAGCACGCCGGGGAGCATCAGGAATTGATCATTCGCGGCGACACAACTGACCCGTGCTGCGTGCTCCGTCCGTCTTTTCTCTCTTCTTGGTTATCTACGGAAAAATCCCGTGCCGAAGGCTTCGCGTGAGATTCGAGCAACTCGGTCTTACCAACGTAGACTGAATTTTAATAGGGCTGGCATACTTGCCGTTCACTTAATTTATGCGTCGGAATGAAATGACTCATTATTGCTCATTTATGCTTTGAAACTTATTGACGAATTGCCAGATGACCAAAGCGGAGTGGGGAGAATGCACGCGGCGGTTCGCGTCTGTGAAACACGAAGCTTTCTTAATCCGCGTTATCTTCTCAAGTGCGACGACGACGTTTGACGGGCATGCACTGTAGCTCGTCTGTATTATAGCAGCGAGACAACTGTAGTGGGAGTGAAAGGCGCTTAAAAAACAAGTAAAAAGATCGCTGATAAACTCGTTTTGTCGAGTCTCTTGAATGAGCTGTTGGATGACTTTAAAAATCACCAAACAAGTCGTATTCGAGGCAGAGATGATCAAAGTTATTGCAATAGCTGTGAAATAAAATTTGTCATTAGTCGCGCCATTTTCTGCTGCTCTTCTCTCCGCTGGCAGTTTATCGTTTTGGAGCGTGTTTTACAAACAAAGCCTTCTTTTAATAGATGGCGATATGCTTTTTTTTCCTTTTACCCTCGCCAGTGTATTACTTTATTGCAAAGCATGTCGGCATGAATTTTTCGATAGCCAATCGACATACATTAATGTGTTGCACTTCTCGTATCAATCACTGCACGACTCCATTTATTCAATCGTCGAGTACATGCACGCTTGCGAGCATATGGGCTATATAAATTTCAATGACAACAATAACTCTTAATTAACCATATACCAAGAGAAAATCAATTACGAGTGTGAACTCAATCGATATTTATTGATTCATTCTATCAAGTTTGAGTTTTAACAACACGTCCTCATTTGTTTAACCGATTTTTAAATTTATATTTTTGCAAATTTAAACGAAACCGTGATGCACAATCTTTCATTTTACAAAAATTGAAAAGAAAAAGAGAGAATAATAATTTTTAGCGCTGCATGTTTGTTACATGAAATAATTTTGTCTTTTTATAAACTAAGGGTACTCGACAAACTTTCCACGTAATTTAATAATTACGTCAGTTCGTCCGATGAAAAAAGGAGCTTTAAAGGCACGAAGAAGAATCTCGAGCACGCGGAATCCGGAGAAGCTCGACGATAGAAGTCGCAATATACCTATATATACGTGTACAGCAGACTCGTACTCGTGCAGTGCGCGCCATCGGAAATCCTGACAAAGGGCGGAAGGAGGCTTATTTAGCGCGCCATTTCGCTTAAACAATCCTGGAAATCGAAGCTCGTCTCTCTCTGGATTAGTTCAAAATGCATCGTCGCTCGTAAGCCGAACGAGCCCCTCGGCTATACTACTATCTATTCCTCCAACGAAAACGGCATCGAGCATGGCCGTTTGCATAACACGTGAAACGACAATGAAGCCGTACACACGAGCACGCGTACAACTTTCTCTCTCTCTCTCTATCTCACGCTTATTACGTGTATGTGAATGCTCAGCTTTATTAGTGATTCGTCTCTCGAATAAAAACTCGTTTCATTTATATATTTTTTTTTCATTTGGCCCCGCGTCAACCTGCATTTATACGCTCTTGTCCTCGATTCGGCAATTATTTATATATCTGCGCGGGAAAACTTTTCCGTCGTCGCGGCGGTGTAAGAATATTAAAATTAAAACGCACTCGAGAAGAAGTCTTAATTATTAATAAAACGACACTGGACTGCCTGTCTGGCAGCCTGAGAGAGAGAGAGAGAGAAGTATAATGAAAGTGCTACTGCTCCTGCGCGCGCTAGACTGCAGATAATAATCTAGCAGCCTCTCAAAAACCTTATCCTCTTCCTCTTCTCCGCGAGCGTTATAGAGAAACTTCAGGCATCTCTGGGGAGTTGCCTCGCCACGTAGCGGGAATCTTTGTGCATACGCCTACGCGCAACGGAATTACGCGCCAGTGTGTTCAACCGGTTCTTGCTCTCAGTCAGTATATAAATCCGCTGATCATTTGGCACAATGCTAAAAGTGCAAAAATTTTCGTTCATTCTCCTTTTCAACGGCTCGCTTGTAGCTTGGCTACATTGTGAGCCATTCCGATGTATGTACGTGCAGAATCCTTTGCAGAGCTCAGAGAGTCTGTGGTATCGGTGGTGGGGGGCGAGCGACCGAGGAAAGAGAAGGGAGCGAACAGGTTGAGTGCGAGATCGGGGGTGGGATCGTTACCAGCCCAGCGCCAATAGAGAAAGCGCGCATGCGCCTTCGACTCCCCCTTTGTCCGCGTGCTGGCTGCCTTCGCTTCGCTCACTCCCAGCCATGTCGGCTCGATCCTTCTCTTCTTCTTTTTCTGTTGCTTTTTTGTGCTCTCTTGCGGCGGTATACCACGTAGTCTCGAGATTAGTTTCTTCGCCGAAGTTGTAATTATAATGGCTAAATTAGTTTTTGAAAAAAAACAAAAGCATTCAATTAATGGGGATATAAACGTTTATTTTCTTCTTAATAAACTTTGCAAAAAGACAAATATTTTTCTTGAATTTTCGATGCCTAGACAAAATCACGCGTAAGAAAATCGAGCTCCGAAAAAAGCAGAAACTATACGAAAAGTTAGATGACAAACGATCAGAGTAAACGTACAACAAAGACAGAACAGAGAAGGGCACATACACACGTACGCATAGACACGCACGCAAGTCTCACGGGAGTTCTGCCTTTCCCATCTTACTGCTTTTATTATAGGTGTTTGCCCCGACACGGAGAACGCTCGAGACGCGTACGCACTCGTACTACTCGACACAGCAACAGTACATGGACGCGGCATATAGTTACGGATCACTGCAATCGAACGGCGACGCGCGTCTACTTATACGATAGCACGATTGTGGAAAAGCCAATTCTGCGCGAGTTACGCTTTGCCGAATGATAAATAGAAAACGGATTCTTTTTCGTTTACGCGCCAAAGTTGTAAATTCAAGGCGTAATTAAGATATGTCGCGCAGCGTTTTTAAATACTTTATTGCGGTGGTTAAAACGTCTTGCTTCTCCTTTTTTTTTTTAATTGGCAAGTGCACTCGGCGAAACTTTCTACTCGAAGAATTAGTGTTGTAACGATTTCTCAGTTCGTCAGCGTAAAAAAGCGAAAAATAATAAATTGAATCTCGCGAACAACACTAACGCACACTCATTTCAGTCTTCGTGCGCCTTGAACTTCATAGGCGCATTACGACCGATCAGGCACAATAAACTTGATAGCAAGAGTTGAGGGCTCGTTTAGTGTCAATTAAACGCCACCGCGACGTGAGCCTTGTACTCGAGGCAAGCTTCGGCTTTCCTACATTTTCAACTAACTTGTAAGGAAAATCGACTTTTGGGTTTTTTTTTATGAAACGGTGGGCGGCGCACAATGCGGCGCGAGAAATGAAAATGGTTCGGCAATTGGCGAATCACGTCGTCGGCCCTGCCCTTATCTGTGCTAGGTGTGCGCGCATCCCCTCTCACCGTGTGGTGAAGATGCAAAAAATCTTTATTATCCCTTAGCCGGAGCTCAGAGATTTTCTCGACGATGCGAGTCGCGCCAATATGTGTAAGGAGAAAAACGCAAGAGGCACTTTGGCTCTGATTAAACGCTGTTTGCCCCGCGACGTCTGATAGAGAGAAAGAGAGCGACAGAAACGATGGCGCTTATTTCTTCCGCCTTCTCTTTGCGCAAGAAAAGAATTACTCCGCCGAGCGATAAATCGATGACTCGTTCGTACGTTCCCATTTTACTCAGTAATAAGATCATTCTTTTCCCGGTTACGGCTGTACTTTAATTGAATTTTCGATCGATCAACAGACAGTCTGGAAAAATTAAACAAACGAGAGAGTGAGAGAGAGAGAGAGAGAGAGAGAGAGAGAGAGAGATGAAGCTATTGTAGCCAAAGTCCAAGCATGCAGTTGGATCCAGTCACACGGCAAGATGCACAAACCCCTCGCTTCTCATTAATCACGATAAAAGCATGTACGGTCTTGATTACTTTTTAATTAGAGAGGGACGCCGCGTGCAGTTCTTGTTGAACGCACGCGCGTACGTTTTTTCCTCGTCCTCTCCCGCGCGCAACAGAGAACGTTTATCAGCGACGGAAGCATTTGCATGTGACGGCGGTAGAGAAAGCTGGGGGGTATATATATAAGCGCGCAGAAATATGGCGTGTCGGTATGGAGAGACTTGTAATTAGAGTCTTGGGGATCACGCCCTAGAGAGAGAAAGAGAGAGAGAGTGGCTCCTCCTCGAGTTTCGCGATTGTTGCCTCCGCCAACGCAATAAGTTTTTCGAGTATTCACGAGAGAGTGAGAGATTAAAATTATGTGGGCAACTGCTGTGTGCTTTTTTCGCGTTGAATCATTGGGTAATACTCCCTGACGTTTATCGTTTTTAGAGTCTATAAAGAACATTAGGTAATTTGTTATAGGCCGCTTGTGTGCTGTGGCCGTATACATGTATACGCTCTTTACTGAGTTAATAATAGAACGGCTTTTTTATCTAATGCTCAGACCTTTTCGGACTCTTTCAATCTTTCCAAATGACTTGCTCGATTATGTTGTTGATTGTTTCGAGTGCAATTTAATATGAGATAGCGGGTATTCCTCTTCACTCAAAAATAGATATTTCTTGAACGTGCTTTGCGTTCAATCAGTCTCTATCTCGATAAGCGAGAAGAATGCCAAAGGGAATGTTGAAACGTTGGTCCCGCCAACTCGAGGATAACGTGTGACGGTGAAATGTTTGACGCTACTTCCCGAAAAAGAGCCAGTCTGGAGTGAGTTGAAACTTACAACTCCTAATAGACCCACGCGCAACGTCATTCTTTCACCAAAGCTCTCCATTTACACTGTATCTTTTCACTCTCTTTCTGTGATGTTGCTATCTGCGCCTAATGCTTTCCTCGTTGGTTATCGCTTGCATTTCTGCTTTCTGTCTGCCTAATGCTCCAAATGTGATAGGCAAACGGCGAACGTATATTACGCTCTCCCTCGACAGAGTGAGCACGAGGCGTGTAAAATCGCAGCCCTCCGTCAAGGCCTTGTTTTGGAATTAAAATTTAATCCACCCTCGCTATACCACTCTTCTCCCTCTTTCCGTTTCTTAGCACGCGAGAGATATATATTCGCGACGTGACTCCTCTTCCAAACGCCCTTCTCTCTCTCTCTCCCTCTCTCTAGCTTCCAACTCGCGTTTTCCGTTCTCGCGCGTCTAATGCATGCCCAATGTTTTATTTGCCCGGAACGGTATTACTTTTTTTTCCGTTTGTTAAGGAATTGACTTTCTTTTTTTATGCGAGTTTGTTTAATTTTGAGTTTACACACACAAAAGTTTATACGATTGTTGGCGGAAAGCTGCCATGATGTGGCTGTAGCCAATTGGAAGAATCAGGATATGGTGATGACCTTGTGTCGTTACAATGACTGATAGCTAGCTTTAAAAATACATTTCGCTCGCTTTCTCTCTTTCTCTCTCTCGATGTGTGTCCCCTCTCTCCAGGACAAAAAAGAGAGAAGAGAAGCCGACAATTTATGGCCGCTCACATGCAGCCCTCGCTCTGTATCCTTGCAGACGACGCTTTAGGGAAGACTAAAATGGATTTTGTGTCGTCATGATATCTCATTGCCTTCAGGCTTCTTCTTCTTCCCATACTTGCAGGCGTGACTATAGTGTTTCACCTCACTGCCACGCACGTATAAATTCGCTCACGGCTCTAAAATTTCGCACGAGAGAGATTAGAGCTCGCTGCGAAAAACACAGAAGCACAGTCATTTCTTCCATGAGACACATGCTAAGAGAAAAAAAATCACGAAGATTATTGGCGTTTCGTTAAATTCACGTTGTCGTTGTCACGCCTACGCCACTTCTTTTCCGGTTACATTCCATCTATTTTCGGTGATGGTACGTATACGCCTACAGCTGCCATCCTGATTTGTAGTGCGTTGCATATCGGATGCTCTTATTGTCGTTTTTTTCTCGCCCCCTCCATCCCTCCCCCCTCCTGCCGTTTTACTCCAGCGAGTGTGATTTATCTGTTTCCTTTTTCTCGACCGCGGTGCGCGGTTTCGAAGCTCGTAAAAACAGCGGCAATAAAAATCGTAGCTTCTTTTTCATTT
Source organism: Phymastichus coffea (assembly GCF_024137745.1). Classification (NCBI taxonomy): domain Eukaryota; kingdom Metazoa; phylum Arthropoda; class Insecta; order Hymenoptera; family Eulophidae; genus Phymastichus; species Phymastichus coffea. The sequence continues at coordinate 1,312,746 of NW_026706857.1, read as the reverse complement.
TATTTTCCTCAAATACATCGAGGCCGAAATTAAAGTTGACCATCGAGGGAAAAGCGAGCTTCGAAATTTCGGCGTGGGGATAATGGCGAGTACGGGCTGACGGACGCGCGTGCACAAGTTCCACCGGGGAACAATGTGCGGTTGTGGCGGACGCCCCCATCGATCCTCCTCAGAATCCTTTATTAGCGCGGGCACGCACACACGCGTATCTACATGCATTAAGCCTGCAACGCCAGCAGCAAACACACTCGCGTTCACTCTCTACTCTTGGCTCTCTGCGCTGTAGCTACGAGACTGGAATGAGCTGTCCGACCAATCAGGATTTAAGTCTATTGCCTTGCGGGCTTGATGGACGCGGTACTCTGCCATCGTCTTACCTCGAGTTCTCTCTTTCGTTTTTCTCCGCGCTTTTTTTTTCTGTTTCGTTTTGCCTTGCCTTCTGTGGGTGATTGTCTTGTCAGATTCGTTTGATTCCGAAGTTGCCTGAGCTTGAGTTTTTTACAAACGTCTTCTTACTCAATTGCCACGTAGGATGTTTATCATTGAAACAATTGTAAGCTTAAATAAATTTTTCTACGGTGTCACCGCGATGCAAATCGAAAAATCTTGATCTGCAAGCTTAACAGCCGCATAAAACCTTCACGAAAAACAGTCTACTGCAGACAGATCCAGTTCGACGCGTTATCTCCTTGGAAAAGAGAATAATCAGGCGCGCGCCTGGTTAGCTGCTTCGGACATTAGCGTGCTCGTTTACAGATCCTCGCGACTGAAAAATATTGCCTATCACCTTCCGATTGATAGTCAATACGCGAGCACGCGTCCACACTTACGAGTGACCAATGACAAGAATCACATCGCACACGATCGGCCGGTGGCCTGTAGCGAAAATAAAAGATAAACAATTGTCGGCGTCCCTTTGTTCCATACATATAAATCTGCGCGTACGGCTTAATTTCGCGCGTGCGTCTCGGCGAATAAAATCCTGTATAGGCGAAGGGAGACGACATGTTGCGCGCAGAGCCCGAGGGTAAAGATAGAAACCCACCGTCGCACTGCTGAGAATGAGATTGAGAGAAAAGAGACGTCGCGCGTTTGCATTCAGTTACGACGACGCTGGCAGGGCGCCGCACCAGAATAATTACCAGAGAAGAGAGCACCCATAATACTACTCGCGAGAGAGGCAAAGAGGCGATGAACTATTATTAAGATACTGCAATTGTGTCGGCAGTTATTCCATGAAGTTTATCGTTGGAAAACTTTGATGTAATCTTGGCCGAATAAACCATTTGCGTCTGTATTTTAAGCTTTGCTTTTTTTCCTTATCGCGCTGCACTCGCGCCCAAATTGAATCGTCCAATTCGAAGACAATGCTTCGTTCACGCAGACGCGCGGGCCATCGTTTATGCTTTTCCGGTACTTTGCATGTGATTTGCTCGCTACTTCCGCTGTCGGCCGTTCGCAGCGGGCGAGACAAATCAATCGGCATTTATTTTGAGCCAACGAAAAGAAAAGCAAATCAAAACAAGACCCGAAATGTCCGCGTATGCGCGCACAGTCGGAGATAGCAATCACATGCCTATCGAGAGATAAGTCGAAGGCAGTAAAACGTCGCCTTAAACGGCTATTAAAATCGCGTTATTGTTTTCGAGAGCGAAAGCGTCCCGTGGTTGACGTTTAATCGCCAACGCTGGGAGATTTACGAGTCGCGCTTGTATGTCGCACTGGTGGGCTTCGAAACTAGCTGCTCGCTGGCGCTGTCCGGTCCACTTCCATTAACTGCCACTCGCACGCCCGATAGTCGCCCGACCGATCGCGCGCCAGCGAATAAAATTCTCCGCGCTCTTTTGTCTATCCTCCCAACGTATCTACCGTCTCACTGTGGCTGGTCGATAAATTTTTGCTTTTTGCGGAGCTCTTCTTTTTCTTTCTTTTTTTCTTTTTTTTTTTCCTTTTTTTTGCGAGCGGGAGGTTTATTTTTTTGTCTGGCAGTTTTAATAGAATTGCAGATTTATAGCTTGGATGAAGACGTAAATAATTCGATTGGAAATACAGGACACTTCTTCATTAACATTCTTTGGGGTTTCGGAATAAATTTGATTTTATAAATAAGCTCTGAATTGTATTGTGTAAAGAAAGAATTACTCTTTCCCTCGAGAACGGCAATTGTTCGATTTCTTTTTATATTTATTAATCTTGAATGTCAATCAAATAATTATTTCAACGAACACTGAAACATTTTTGCATTAACATTTTTGCATCGGAAAATTTCTTGTCATACTTATTTTCATACTATCAGTAACGTATTGTTTCTTAGACTCTATAGTAGTCTATGGGCAGTTCAATCCAACCATTGAAATTTTCGATCGAGAAATACTTATCCGATATCGTTGTGCTACCGAAGTAGCACGCGTTGGTCGCACCCTTCATCTGCACTAAACTATACATGATTGATAGTTTTTCTTTAATGAAATTTGATTAAAAATCAGCTCAAAGCAAATTAAGTATGAATATTATCCGTTATTTCTTCAGATTGATGCTACTTTCGTCGTCTGAAATTTGTTAGAATCGGCTTCATTGTCGAAACAAAGTTCACAATTGATCGAAAATTCAGTCAAGCTCGTACGTAAAGCACATGCCGCTACTACGCAACGCATTTTCAGCGCGTAAAATATCGAAAAACACACCAGCTCTCCGGTGAAGTATGAAATAATAATAAAATCGTCCCGACAAACGTCACGAACATCGTAAAATTTAAAGAAAACCGTTCCGCCAAAATAAAGCCGTATATATATATGTATATGTCTCCCTCTATGGCTATCTCCCTGAAAAAAGCCATTATACAAAGCGTGCGCGAAGCCATCGCGAAATAAAAAAGAAGGAGAGCTTATCAGGGATCTTTTTCTCTCTCTCTCTCTCTCTCTCTCTTCCTCTCTGAGTTTGGCATTAACAGTCTCGGGGGTTGGATTTATTGGCCTACACGCAGAGCAGCGCGAGCGGAGAGGTGACACGACGCAGCAAAACTTGCCCAATATCGCGGCACGGAAGAGCCACGACGCCCGATATTAAACTTAATATACGGCCGCAATTAGTAGCGGTAACCGCCCTCAATGCTGCTGCCAGTGCCGCTGCTCTTAATTCCCGTCCACGCTATTGATTGTTTTGTCGCACGGGTAGAGTTGGATTTATTGCTGCTGCGGCTGCTTGATTAAAGCCTTTAATTAGGTGAATTGAGGCGAGCTATGTGGAAGGTATCGGTCATTACTTTCGGTTGCTTTTATGAATGCTACATTATCTATATTGGAATTAAAGTTTGTCGTTTAGTTGAATACCAATAATAATCGTAAAATTGGAATAAAAGTATGGACGCCAGGAGGCAAGTCGCGAAACCGAAAAATGGTCTTTTATATATGGCTGCATCGGTGCTTTTTTAGAAAAAGAAAAGCAGCCCCTGTCACACGCTCTCGGCGTATATAGCAATATCAAAAGTCAGCTTATAATTTTACGACTCTCTTTCTTTCTCTCTCTCTCTATCTCTGCCATTGTATATCGAACAAACATCAGATCCTCTATAAACGTCAAGTTGAAGCGTCTTCCAATTGGGGATATACCTCTCTGCATAATTAATCTGTCTCGCGTAAAATTATTGTTGGACGTAGTCGCGTCGGGCGAGACAGTAGTAGTATGGAGGGCTAATTCCGCAGGGAGTTTTTTTAATGTCTCTGGCCGGTTGTCTGTATGCGTGCGCGGGCGAGGAGGGAAGCAGCAGCAGCGGCGGCGGCAGCAGCAGCAGCAGCTATTTATGGGACGAGCCCGAGAGATTGTGTGACGCTCGGCGGAATCCGCCAAAAACGAGGGGGATGCAGGTCGAGGGGCACTCTCTCCCTTCCCTGCTGTGCCATGATGCGTTGCCATAGTAACACGCTCCAACCCCACTCTCTACCTACGAAGCTAGCTAACACTCGAAACGGCCATGTTGAATTCAATATCGGCATTCCCGGCATTCCGCGGCTTTTTCGGACGCCCGTTAACACCTGCACACATGCGCAATTTTTTTTTCACCCCCGCCCCCTCACCTTTTGCATGCTCGCTGTTATTTATTACGCACGAGGCTTTACGATTTTGCGACGCACGCGCGCTCAGATCTAATCGAGCTTTGCTCAGCGGGGAAATTCAATTATCGTCCGAGCGGAGCGCGAAAACTATATTATTATAGGACGTGATTTCATAAAGTGACGATGATGATATTCCTTTCTTCTCTTATTCTCTTCTCCTGTTCTTTTTTTCTTCTTTTTTTGTTCTTTAAATTGGTTTTTCCAATTCACTTCGATGGTAAATCGATGATATATGCTTATTGAAACGAGAGCCAAGTACACAATCTATGATTTACGCACTTGCTGAATATGTACTTCCCCGAGAGAGAAAAAAGAATTTGAAATTGAAATAAACGCAAGACATGGAGAGGATCTCGGAAATATTCTTCTAAACGCGCCGCGAGTAAAAATTAAGCGCAATAATAGAATAGAATGCCGTGGCCTGCTCTCTCGCAGTCGTCTAACAGTGGGACAGTAAATCATTCGCAGTTTTACAGCGCACTAACCTCTTGTCCTCACTTTTTTCCTCTCCCCCTAGCGAACACTCGAGCCGCGAGTATTTTAAAACCTTATAAAAACCGTACGCACGCATCAGAGGACACTTGGCTGGAAAAGATACAATTTTGCAATCGGCCAAATTCCATAACATCAAGTTGCGCGACTCCTTCATCCGACCTTATCGCGGTACGCAAAATCAAACTCGAACCAGCCCTACCCGTTTGAAGAGTGAAGGCGTCAGTTACGCTGCTAATTGCTCTTGCGGTTGTAATTTTGCCTTTTTTTATCCAGCGCGTGTGTAAGCGATGCTAAAGCAAAACGTCGATGTAAATAACGCAGGTCTACGGTGCGACTTCTTGACGTTTACGAAGGCATTTCCGAGTCATCGTTTCGAGTGACTCCGCGTAACGCGCGCAGGTAATCCCTCGCTCTCGGTTTTACCTGCGCAGCAACATGTTGCTTCGAACAGCCCACGCAACAACTACCAAACACCGTAAAAAAGAAAAAAAAACAAAACCAAAACTATCCCTTCTGTGAGTGCGTTTACGACTCTTTGACTCTTGGGTGAAAGTCAGAGGCCGGCATTCCTTAAAGGGTTTCCAAGCCTATAGATGAGAGACTTTCCTTCCTTGACTTTTTCCGAAAAACTTTCTACTTTTTTAAGCGTGGCCTTCTCGTTTTTTGGACGCCACCAAGCGCGCAACCCCTGCAATAAGCTGCACGTTTCGAGATAGCCCGTCACTCTTTTGTCGCGACCGAGAGAGAAAGTGTCGCGTGGAGTAGAAAAAAAATGGAAGAGAAAATCCTCTTCGACGGAAATGAGCGTCGAATTTCGGCCTTGCAGAAAACTGTCACCCAGCGCGTGCGAGTTCATCTGAACAAGAGCGTCACCTTGCTATAGTTTGCCCTATCGTCGATGCGGTGGTTTTCACATGTAACTCTGTGTACATTTAATATTCTATAGAATATTCACAGCTGGTGGAAACCATTTTTCTTAATGTATTTTTTTAATAATTTTCAAACAATGAAATTTCGTAGAGAAAAAGTATTGTTAGCAGACTTTAAGGCTTTCTTGTTAGAAAAAAGTGCAGACTATTTTCGCGATATATAAATGATGCGTGACTTCAATCGGGCATCAATACAATAAAACATGTTTCGTCATTGAATATGTCGACATTATTGCGTAGCACTAAAGCCGTATCGATAAATAATATCTCGTAAACCATTCATTTACCATAAAATTGAGAAACAGGCTTATTATAGGAATATGCGACTTTGAATAACTGTAAGATTAATATGAGAAAAAAAATTCATGAACCTATTCAAGTATTGTCGTATAATAATGAGCTCTATAATTACAGGGCCGAATAATCATATAATTACAGGTCCGAACGGTTGTCCGCGACGTCGAGGTCGACAAACCTACACACGTTTCCAAACGCTCGAGCTCGAGAAGGAATTCCACTTTGCGCACTACCTGACGCGGCGGCGGCGAATAGAAATCGCTCACGCGCTCTGCTTAACCGAGCGCCAAATAAAGATATGGTTCCAAAATCGGCGGATGAAGCTGAAGAAGGAATTGCGCGCGGTAAAGGAGATCAACGAGCAAGCGAGACGCGAGCGCGAGGAACAGGAACAAATGAAGAAACAACAGTCGGAGAAGCAAGCGAAAATGCAATTGGAACAGCAGAGCGCGATGCAACAGCAGCAGCAGCAGCACGGTCCACCGCAATCGCAGCACCACAGCGTGCCGGGATTGGATAAAACTCAAAGCGACCTTCTCAAAGCGGTGAGTAAGGTGCCCACATAGGAGAGCCTCCTGGGCCGCCTCTACCTGTCCTAGGTGGCGTGGACCGACGCCCGGCTGCGTACTTACCTGGAGGCCGCTCAGATCCCTCGCAACGACTAATAATCGGCAGCACGCGGACGACGTAAAGAATGAGACTTCGTTCGTGGAGAAACTACGTGCCATGCACACACAGATAACATCCACTCACCTATACAACCCCTTTTTTCAATCCGTACGTGAGAGAAGACTGACACCGAGATATCGACACCCCAGTGTGACATACATATATATATATATATATATGTATGTATATAAACAACTGGACTGTTGTTCTGCGGTCCAATTTTATCGCTAAACAGTGATTGGCGACGATGATCATAATAATTTCATTCGTACTGACCCAGTGACTTTCGAGACGTGTATTGTAATATAATGATATTTCGCTCCGTTTTCCGCTTCGAGATCAAAAAAGCAATGTTGATTTTTGTCGAATGTTTAGAAGGGCCGAGAGTCTATATTGTGTTCAAGTTACGTAATTAGCGCTTAGTGAGCCTTTTTGTTCTCTTTGTCGATAGGCCCAACTATAAGTCTCATTTTTAGGACAAGGAACAAATTGTTTTTCTTTTTATATTCATTTCGTCGCTTCTTTGTCATTGTAATGTTTTCGACGAAATTTGTACAAAATAGGCGTATTACGTTGTGTTTTCTTTTGGCCGTCGAATATTAATAAAATTTCTTGCGTTTGTTTGTTTGATAGAGAATCCTTTAGTCCGTACTTATACATATATATATATATATATACACATATATATATACACACATACAATGCAACGAAACGTCGATCGATAAGCAAACTTCCTCTGTCGTGGACGAGATATACATGAAAGATCGCGCGTAGCGAAGAAAAAACAAATTGCAAGGCTATGTTGCGTGGAAACGGCGAAAAATCTATCTAATCTACTACCGGACGAGTATCTCACTCATAGTACATTAAATACGTAATTTGGTGTCAGGGTAGACCTTCAGTAGATCTAAAAGCCTGTTGTTGGTATTACTTAATTAGTTTACTCGTGGAACAAATGAAAAAATGAAGACTATTCAAACAAGGAATAAAATAAAGCATGTTTGTGGAACATTAACTGACAGATAGTAGAGTTTACGCAGACGACAATTAAATTAAGAAATTAATGAAAAATGAGAAAAAACAGTAAATTATTGTCCATTATTAACCGAAGATACGTAAAACATAGACATATTAAACAATAATAAATAGCGTTTAAAAATAGAGTAAGATTTATTGAATTGAGCTGTGAGAGATTGAGCGTATTTTATTAATATTTCGAGATGGAAAAATGACAAAGAAAAAAAATCACTAAAAGGTTTTTATTTTATACATTATTTATTGTTTTAATATAGAAAAGAAAAGAAAAGCATTTTTGAATATTTATCGAGACAATAAGATGAGGGAAATTCATTAGACGAATAAATCAAATTTATTTCTCTGTAGCTCAATTTGAATTTCTTCTCGAAATTTCTCGATAGCGGCGTACTAAAAGAAACTTATCCCAGTGAATATGCAACTGTAGTTAAACGGATATTAAAAAAAGAAATTTTTCATACGTATAAAACTGTACGAAAACAGGTAGAAATAACAAAGTTTTTCAGTACTGTATTAATTGAAAAAGGGCAGAAGCGCAAAGAAAAGGGCACGGCGCACGGAAAACTTCGCCATAAACGTCCGGTGTATTGCATATTATCTATAAAATAGAATTAAAAACAAATGAACTAAACATTATATAAAGGTGGAAAAAATATACCCCAGGACGTTAATTATCTAATGAAATATTATTATAAATAATCGACCGTACGTAATTAAGAAAGCGAGTCCACAAGAGAAAGAAAGGAGCAAAAATATATATATATATATATATACTCACGTATATAATCCTACGTAGCGAGCGTATCTATACAGTGTGTAACCCGTAATATTGTGTATCGTGTAATGAGAAAAAAAGAAAAAGACTTATTAGACACAGTCGCGAGTATCGACGTACTATGACGAAAAAGATTCGAACGGGGAGAGAGACTGGAAGTACTAGTAGTTTCTCGTACTATACATACAACTTAGAATGCATAAGGCGTGATTTTTTTTTAACATCTATATGTGAAAATAAAAACAAGGCAACGTTTCCGTTTTGCGTGAGTTATCCGTATAACGTATATATAGTATATAAATCGTATGTTTCCTGTGTAAAATCGAAAGAGAAATGAGATTCAAGTTCATCTCGAATCTCAGCATCTTAGTGTGCGGTTACAGAAAGGAGACAGAAAGCCAAGCGTCAAAAAAGTGTGATCACGCATTTATTGGAATAAAACCCAGGCATATAAGTATACGGCATGTATGGGGAAAAAGATAAAGGCTTTAGTTCGAGAATGAGAACGTGAGTGGTGTAACTATTTGTAGACAGCTTTATATATATATATATATATATATATATATATATATATATATATATAAACATACACACATATATATAAACACGATATCATGTATTGTCCATATTAACATACACGACCTATTGTATTGCTAGTTACGTTTGATGTTATATGCCGTTAATTAGTGATACGTATGATTATCCTGAATCGACATTTATACAACGCGTGTGGCGGCGCCAATGTAACGTCCGACAATTATAGATACGTGATACAAACGACGACAAGTTAAGAAGAAAAAAACGATGGCCGATTGGCTTTATGTGTGTACAGTATTTGCCGGGCGTAGTATGCAAAAGCGACTTACCGTATATGATGATCTCCACACTGTGGATAACGTTCATTACGAAAGTCATCTACTATATATGTAATGTGTGGCTTTTTTTTTTTGAAACGTTTTGAAGTTTTTGAAATATTTTATCTAAGTACGTTTAGGAATAACTTTTTTTATTTGTCTCATTGAATTCTGAATTCAAAATTGAAGGATATTCAGGCGCCGTCCACTTGTAGGCTTTCCATTGATCTGAACATAGTACACATTTATTGCTTTATCGAAATTATTTATAATCTTATTTCATTGGAGTGAAAAAAATCTTGTTTCCTTTTTTGCGCACGTCTTTTAATAATCATGTAATTATCGTATGAAACTCTTTATCTAAAAGTGAAACTTCTTTACTCTCTCATAAACTCGTCAATATTGCAACTTTCATATACAATACAATACTGTGTGAAACTATTTATCGAATCATCAACCGTTGTCGATTTTTTCCAAATAGTACAACGATTGCCCGACTTGCCAAACCTCGCGACCTCTAAACTGCGTCGCGTAGACTTCTCTTAAAACGAATTACTATACGTAGCTGAGACGACAATTCAGGAGAAAAAAGTTGACTTTGATAAGGACATTGTATCTCTAATGCATCTAAAGTCTGACTCAACATCTCTCTGAAAATAGTCGTCGTACCATAGTGAAAGAAAAAAAGTGAATTTTAATTGTGAAACCATAGATATAACGATTTACACGTACTATTAATGAAAAAAGTAATTATTACATGGTAAATGAACAGTGTAGCCGAAATCCGTCTCACGGGAAAAGCGCATGGATCAAGTTGAAAAAATTGTTTGTTATATTTTCTTTATATATACTTATAGATGTCATTGTTTATTTATGAACTGTTTATTTTACTTTGTATTTTGTCCTATAATTGTTTTTTGTTAATATGAGAGAGAAAATGTGAAAGTTATTGATACTGTGCGAGCACGAGAATACATGTGAAATGGTGCGATTGGATTTTTATATGTAATTAAAAATACGTAGTGTATAATGTGACTATTTGAAGCTTGCGGCTTTCTAATAAAAGTTTCGAGCATTTTAGTGAGTAAACTTATTAAAACTTTAAATAGGTAAAAAATAAAAACGTTTAGAGTGTTGTGTCAATGAGTGCTGCGAGCATAAGATATTACATTGTCAGTTCTGGTTTTTTGCACGTACATATTTAAACACACACATGCACACATATTGTCCATTTACGTGATAGAAAACAAGAACGAACTAAAAAAAAATGCCAACGCACAAAAAAAATCGTACAAAACTGAAGTATTTGGGCGTTGTTGTGATTTTTTTGTTAGCGTCGCTATTTCTTATTTAATATTTATATAGCGGGAAAATGTTTTTTTCTACTTTTAAAAAGTGGTTATAAAAAATGGTTTAAACCAATGTTATATTGAAAAAAGGCAGCTGAATCAACATTTTTTTACGTTAGCGTTTTTTTACTTTTCTTACGCTTTGTGCCAGCGACTGTTTTGCTTTGCTTCAATTTGTTTAGCAATAATTGTAATGATTATTAAGTTTCATAGCGTTTTCTTTCAAAGAAGCTAAATTCACGTTATAAAAAAAATCGTTTCAACAATACGCTAATTTATCTGCTGGAAAGCATATGAAGAAAGGTTAGAAATTGATGATTGATCTTTAAAGCAATTGTTCTCGATGCACTCTCGTATAATCGACGCAAAAATACGCAAATGAGACTTGTTTTGTCAAGGCCCGACTCTCATTTGATAGTCCATTCGAGTTGTTTGTTTCTTTTGAAATTTTTAGAAATCGTTTTGTTCTTTTGATAATCTTATTAGGAGAAAATTTGAATGAATTGTTCTTCAGTCGATTCTATCGCGCAATTAGCGTGCAGCTGACATAACGAAAAAGTTCGCGCAGGTTGCTCAAGTGAAAAACGACACTTTTTTCAGACTCGTAACTCTCGATGTAAATATTATACTATATAACGTATATCCCCTTCCCTCAATCATAAAGTAATGTCTCTTGTCTCGTGCGAAATAAAGGAGAATGAAAGGCAAAAGTTACGTGAAAATAAAACAAACTAGCCACTCACACATTGATACCTAATTAATGTTTCAAACACTAATTAAAAAGGAAATACGGACATAGCTCCCCTATCACAATACCTTAAATATTTCAAGCAGAAAACGGAAAAGGTGAGGAACGTCTGATGTTTTACTTGACTATCGACATTTTAGTATTATACACGTTTTCTCGTCAAAAGCGATGAGTAGAAGAAAACAAACAATTAAGCAAAAGCATAATAATAAGCGACGAATGTGCGTGTGCCACGCTTGAATTGCATGCGCGAGCACTGCGCGCTCGTGGCAGCATTATTATTAATAGTAAAAGAGTTAACGGCGAGGAAGGAGTAAATCCAGTGACAATGAATGTAAATGTATCCATTTTTCGAAACTTGATGTAGAATTATACTCATAAGCTATATCTATATGATACACGAAACGAAAATAAAAGCGTACATTATAAAAATTATCCTTTTTTGTCGTTGTTCATATTTCTTTATTTCATATCATATCGTCATCTCCACACAATGTCACATCGTCTCTTCCCCTCCGATCGCTGCTGCATGTATAACGACCTTTTATCCGAGTAAAAGCCGCAATTTTCATTTTTCATTGTTATTCTTTCATTAGCTCGCGCCGTAAACGCGTCACGTATTTCAAAATCTAGACGCTCGTAAAAGGCCACCGCAATTTTTCCAATTCGCGCACCCAATTTATTTTCCGAAATCAGTGGCTGTGCGCTCTCGTTTCTTTCTTCCTCTGGCTGTCCAACAAAAGGCCAACGGGGCAAAAATCATAAAACTCACATGTGCGTATATATCTACGCTCAAATCATCCGACCTGTACTTATTCTCACGATCAATCGTCATAGATGGATCCAGGTGTGCCTGCGTCGTCCGCGTATCCGGAAAACAAAAGACGACCACGCGAACTTTCCTCTGTCTCTCTGTTTCTCTCTCGATGATCGGAAGCAGCTGGACCAAAAATCCATCAGCGAAGACATGAAATAACCGTGTTAAGCGCACAGAGAGTTGCATTGCACCTCCCTCGGTCGCAGTAGAATTTACGACTGTTCGAGAGTCAGCGCGGACGCGATGAAAGTCTCGTAAAGGCTCGACGTTGTCTGTGCAATGTGGAGTATTTTTTTGCCAGAGCGAGAGAGAACGCACACGCGGCAGCGCGTAATAACGGACGCCGAACGACGTGTCGAAAGTAAACCACCCATAAAAGCTGCTCTCTTGGTATGCAAATTAAAGTGCGCGGCGCGGTGCAATGCTTCGCGGGAAAAACAGAGACGAAGGGGAAAAATGTGCGCGGACTGTGCGCGGCTTCGTCCGAGCCGTGCAGGCGCGCGCTCGCTACTATTGCCAGAGAGATTTTTCCAATTATAGATGCCCTCTCGGCAGAGAAAAGAATCCAGGCAAATCTCAGCCGACTAAAGTGCTTCTCTGAAAAATGTTATTAACTTTATGTACTTGCCAATTGGCTTGCTACTGCAACCAAGTAGGCACATATGTAATTGCTTCGCTCGGCTTGTCTCGTCGATCCGACGATCCACTTCAGTGGAATGCATCGCCTTGTCCTGCGTATGAATTCTTTCCGCAAATTGTTTATCGCTGCCTATGGCTGAGCACAATTGGCGCCACTCGTAAGAAAAAGACATTGGTTTGCCTTACGCACATCTTGCGCAGCAGGGGCACGTGGCAAAAATTGAAAGCGATAAAACGTGGCAGCGATCCATTCGCGCGCGCAGAGATGATATGGTGCATTGCGCATTTATAGAGGTCGTTCATCTGCGAAATATCCACAAATACGGGAAGCAAGCCTGACGAAAAGATGTACCAAACAGGCGTATAGAACCTTACGTGAAAAGCATCATTGGCACTCGAAGGAGACGAACGAGGGGACCGACAGCAGAGAAAGGAAGGGAGCGTCTGCGTACATGTGCACACGGTAGCAAGCGATACACGTACAGAGTGAGACGCACACTGGCATTCGCGTATAGAGGATGGTTGACAGGCCGATTGGGCGGACGACGCAATAACGTAAACAGAACATAAACTGGTCGTATCGGTGACGAGAAGCGCCAGCCGTATAACCGACGACCTATCGATAGATACATTGTCGAGGGATGGCCTGGCTCGCCGTCGACGTATCGTTGCGTGCACGCGAATCCCTCCAACAATTGTTATAGTTACAGGCGCGCTAATATTACGATCTATAGGCTACTTTTTTCCGTTGGACGTTAACCATTTGCTTCGGATAGCCGATTTCAATCGCAGGATCGCGCATCACTCTATCCATTTGCTCGATGCTTCCACCAATTTTTTACTCTTATGAGCATTATTGCTTTATTTCGTGCAATTGATCTCATTTTTTTTCTGCAACTTTCTAATATACTTCTGCAAAATCTTCCGTTCGTCTTACTTATTTTAAAACATCCATAAATTGTGCGTGCAGTCTATTATAAATTGATTGAGATCCAAACACAGTAAACGTGATTCTGACATATTGGCATTCAGCAGCCGACGTCATGTTTTGGTAACCCGCATCGAAGGTGCGATCTTTTGAAAATCATCATCTAATCCACCGTCGAAACGTCAATACCCGTCCACTTACGAAACTATTTTTTTGCGGCACTGCACACACATTGAAGCGCAGATTTTTCCAAACAATGCGCAATCGCGGAAGAGCATGCCGAAAGTGTGTAGGCACTAAACGTTAGCTTCGCCGGTGGCCAATAAGCGTGAAAGCATGAAAACGAGCTCAATATACCTACGGCTTTTGTCTAGTTAGCATCGCCTTTGCAGAGGTGGGGGAGGGCTTATCAATGTTTATCAGCGCGTACGAGCACAGCGCAACGAAAACAAAGGAAAAATCTAACGTATCGATTTATGACTTGCGCGTGTTGCATTAGTGTTATTGACACGGTGCAGGCACTTTTTTTTACACTCACGCTACGCGCAAATACTTGCATACGATTTCCGTTGCGAAACGACGAGCATTTATTTGCACAAACATAGAGCAGAAAAAAACAAGAAAGAGAACAAGTATAAGAAGCAGGCTTTCTCAAAGTGCGTCCGGCTATTTATATAAAGACATTAAATCACGAAAAATTATTTGCAATAATAAATCGCTGAGAGAGCAGTTACTCGTTTTTCAGGTCCACAGCTTCAGTCTCACATAATCAAACGCAATATGTTAATAAGTCGCGCGCGTTCAACAGTAAGAGAGGAGCAAGAGAGAGAGAGAGAGAGACAGAGTTAACTTAGCTGTATACGCCATTATTATAAATCAGGTGAGTGGCGCGCGCGTACAGATTAAAGCCAAAGAAAATTTCAAGCAAGCGCCAACTCGTCACGCATTTATCCCTTTGTTCCGAGCTGCTGGACCATCCAGTTGTGTGTGAATTTTTTTCAATCTACTAAATTGCTCGGCTTAATTAACCGAAGCCATATCGTTCCTATTAGCCGAAGCTCTGCGCGCGCATTAACGATTTAATTTCTATGCCACATCTGCAGGAGAGAGAGAGAGAGAGAGAGAGAGAGAGAGAGAGAGAGAGAGAGAGAGAGAGAGAGAGAGAGAGAGAGAGCGTACATTACGAACTGCCGCGCGATGTAAAATATTAAACTGCTCTTGGGGTTAGCTTTCTCTGCACTATACCGCACTATATATCTCCGCCTCCTTCGGGCTTTACTTATTGGTTTCGCGGCGGGGCGAGAGAGAGAGAGAGAGAGAGAGAGAGAGAGAGAGAGAGAGAGAGAGTGAGAGGGAAGACAAATGCCTTGACCGCTCGCGCTGGCTGCGTTCACGCGCGGATTTCTTGATGCCACGCAACTCCGATGGAAAGTTTTTTAAACGACAAAAGGGCCGAATGCAGGGATAGGCAGTGAGTGCGTGTGTGTAGTTTGTTTGCCTTTGTAAAAGACACTCTTCGCCGAGAGAGCGAGAGAGAGCAAGATAAAGGTAAGGGAATGCCGCCCGTGTAACGAATTTTTTACTCTCTTAGCCAGTAAGAGAGAGAGAGAGAGAGAGAGAGATTGTAATTTAATGAAGTAGATATATATCGCTAGCAGAAAGGCTTTATTCGATTCAAGTACAAATACCAAAGAGGGAGAATCGACGAAAAAAACGAGCGGACAACGTCCTGCAGACGAGCCGTTTGTTTGCTCTGCACGCCTTTTAACTGATATGTCTATATATGTATATATACATATATATATATATATACGTATGCAACTGCAGCACGATTCTAATTTATTTGTATTTACGGTTAAAAAGCTACACGTATCGTTTTCCGTGTTGGACAAGTTGGCCACGTTGACCATTTCCAAGTTGTCGCTTTATAAGCATCCGATATATTCATTGAAAAATGAGATCGTACGCGGTTGCTAATAAAGATTGGCTTTCCTTGGCAAGGCTTACGGCAAATTTTGGTCGTTGCAGGAAATCAGGCGGAAGATTGTCTATGAGAAAGGGGACAGCATGTGAAGCTATAAACAAACATGAAAAATATATAGTGATGCGCTCCGAACCGATGATATTCAAAGGCTCGTAAAAAATGAGTCGCTCGTTATGGGCCGCATGCGTACGATATCGTTTCAAAATTTCGTCTCTCTCGATTTAATATCGAGCAACCTTTTCCTCTCGTCATATACATGCCTGTGAAAGAGCGATTGACATTGGCCAAAAAAAATATACGCGCACGCATACTTTCATCAGAGATATAATACGTTGGATACACGTACGTATATCCGAACGAATATATAGCTTCACTTTGTTTGCCGCACGACCTCGTAAAGAATCGCGTAGAGCTAGCGAACGAGCCAGCTCCGAGATAAAAGGCGATTGAAAAATTTTTCAGTGAAAGCGCCTTTCAGACTAACAGTCATGTGGACGTGTACATGTATGTATGTATGTATGTCTACTACGGATTTCTTTTACGCGCCATTACTTACGGGGAGCTTAGCGGCCCGAACAATGATTTATACCATGTAAAAAAGTTCAGAGCCCCGCGCTCGCGTTGATAAGTATTGCTTCATGTCTCGCTGGAACGAGTGTGTAGCGCTATGAGAGCGCCCCGCGAGTAGCATGCGTATGCCTGAAAAGCGTGCAACGCGTAATTTAAGCTTATCGTAAAGCTAATTTTATGGCGCACTGATGGTGATTTGCCGGCTAACTTCTCAATCGCGTAATCGAATTTTGAATTACATCCTGGCATGCGTCTTATGCTTTCTATTTCTTGCACGAACCGACCCTTTCGTTTTTTATGTTGTACTGCTTTATGTTGTTGCGTCTGTCAATTTTTCTCACGCCTGATTTGGTTCTCCTTGGGATGTGCAAAACCTTGTCTTGGCTCCAAAACCATTGTTATTCTATGCAGATATCTTAAAGCAAGAACAGATGACATTTCATGCATTTTTAAGAAGGAAATAGACGATCCTACATTTATTGCAAATTAATGACGTTTATGGTCAGTAAAAAGAACCATCAAACTAGTCTCGAGATTATCTAAAGCATTAACATAAGCAGCAAACAAAACATAAAGCCATTTGGTGTATAGCCGCGCGATAACAATAATTTTGGATGCGCGTCTATATTGATCGATAAAAGGCTCATCGTATGCCTAATAAACGCTCGTATATGTAGTATATAGCTGTCCGATAAGTTGGCCATAGAGAAGGAGAACTTATATATATGACACAGCCGAAAAACACCTTTTTTGGTGGAAGTGGCCATTTTGATCGGCGGCTGGCCGCGCGCTCGTATCGCGCATCGGCATCGGCATATTGCCTGGCTAGCGTAGACACGATAAACGAAAAGGGGGCCGACGGTGGTGGCGAACGGCATTGTAGGAGGAGTAGGGGAAACACACACTACCAAAGGATTTATTCGGGACGGACCCTTTCTCTTGGCCGCCATGTTCCATAACGTTGTGTTCGTTGACGAAGAAAAAACGTTACTTTCTTGCATATCACATTCCGTAAGGCTAAACAATCTCGGGGATTAATGTTATTTAAGAGCGGTGGCCGATCAAAATGCCACAGCTACAGTCCGGCTTTGAGATACATAAGGAGAACGGTTCTGCCGCACCGTGATATTTCTGCCACGAGATGATCCGTTAAGGAAATCATTTGGCGCTGAATTACGAAAGCACTTTTCGGAAACGAGCTTTGATTCGCGCGAAATTCGCGTCTTCTTTCTAGGAAGGATCTTGTCTTTGATAAAAATAGTCGAGACTATTTTACAAAAAAGGTGTGGAATGTTAACCAAAATATAAATGGATCTTCGAGTTTTGAACAGTATATTCTGAAAAGGGTATTTTGACATTTTTTTTGTTCGTCTTTACGGTCAAGTTAAGAGAAAAAAAAACGTTTTATAGCCCAATCATACCGTCATTCAACGCCGAAACGACATTGTAATTACATGGGACAGAGTGTGCAAAGCTCATTTTCCTCTCCGAATTATATTACGCAGGTCATGGTTTATTGTTCGCTGCACCGAGCGAGCGACCCGACATAAATAATCGAAATTTTTAGTGCTTGCGGTGTGTGTGTGTGTGTGTTTCTCTCTCTCTTCTCTCTTCTCCGTACTCGTCTTCAAGTCTCTTGGGCACGGCGCACAGCCTTGGAAGTTATCTTCGCATGCATGCGTGCAGCGAGTCTGCTGCTTCTTCCAAAAGACATGAGAACAAGACGCATGATCCGAATTGAATGTTAAGCGGCTGCCGTGATTCCTTATAAAGTCGAAAAAAAAGAAGAAGAAAGAGCCCTGTTTATTTAGATGGCGCGATCGATTCTTAACGAAAAAAGAAGACAGCTATACGAAGGAAACAGTCAGTCACCGTGAGTTAAAGCCTTTTTGGGCGTTCTATGGGATTTCTGTGCTCCGAGCTTGTTCGTACGCGATCGTGCCTAGATTTTTCAATACCATATTTTTTGCTGAATTATTTTGGAGTGAATATTGCCTGTGAATAGCGGACATCGTGAAACTCGTTTGAGCGCTGCATAACTATTTTATAAAATCGATAAATTGCTTCTCATGTGATCAAATCGTTCTGCGGATGGCTGAGCTTTGGTTGCATTGCTGAAAAAACCACGTAATAAATTTAATCCAGGGGGAAAAAAAGCGTGCGCATTTTACTTCGTATTAATTCACTGAAAGTGAGAGTAATTTATTTAAATCGAATTCCTAGAACTAGGGTATCCTCCATTAATTAGCTCTCCTTCGCGTGATTACATTTTGCTTCGGCACGGCGCTCCTTTGTGCGACCTCAAGATAGTAATTCTTCTGCGAAAGAAACTCGCGGGCAGCTTCGCGCATAAATATAATCGCGTAACATTTTCAAATTTACACAAAGAACGTTCATCTCCAAGTTTTTTTCTCAGTGGCCAACCCACATTCTATGTATCCGCATCCCTAATGGAGTAACGCAAAAGAGCAAAAGAAACGCCAACACCAAGCTTCCTTGGCTCTCTCTCTTCACTCTCTCTCTCTCTCTCTCTCTCTCTCTCTCTCTCTCTCTCTCTTTGGCATTCGTTGGTGTTTAGCAATAACTTGTGTCGTGAATCAGAAGGAGCAGCAGCAAGCAACAGCTGGATTAAACGAAATTAGATGCCTCAGCCTACATATTCGCATGCCGCACGCGGCTAATTCAATAAATAAAGACTCGCAAAGAGATGCGTATCTTAAGATTGATCGGCCTGCCGTTGCCGCGAGGAAACCTTGCAGTAACGGGGAATCTCGTGACGACGAAGATAAACTTGCTGTGATAAGGGGGTGAGTCTTGTGTGAGCGTTGAGAAAAAGCAACAACAACGGACAACCGCGACACTGATGGTTCTCGCGCGAATGTATATGTTTTGCAAAATAGGTTTTCTCGAGAGATAACAAACACACATACAGTATCTTTCGTGAATTCATATACGTGCGCGTCGCTTGAAACGTGACTTGCAGTCCACGCTGACGCATCTGATCAGCTCGCTCGAAGAATACATCCAAACCTATTGGCAAATTGTGAGTCACGGATTCTTGGGAGTAGCTGGTCTGTGCCGAGACTTTTTGAAGGGGTAGAAAGTGTGCGTAGCTGGCCGCTGCAAGCCTTAAAAAAAAAAGGAAAAAATTTTCACTTTTTAGAAAACGCCACCCGCGGCGCTACACCGCGCCTATGCTACGCCCCACCTTGCAACTTCCTCTTTTTTTAGAGCCTGCGAAAGGCTTTCACTTTGAGAGGAAAAATCTTCGTCCGGCTGGACAATACTCAATTGCAGTCGACCCTGTGACGGCAACTCGTAGTTTTCGGAGAGTTTCAGCTCGGATGCTCGCTCTTAACGTGTTTTCTATTCCGTCAAGTATGAGTACGTACAATTTTATTTTTGCAATTTAAGTGCCAAGATTGTTTTAGACATTCGAGAGAAGATGTTAATAAGGTTCATTCACAATTATTATTTCATCAGTGAAAATAGTATTGTATAGACAGTCTTGAGACTGTTTAAAAGTGTGAAAACTTGTGTTAGTGCAGTGCTTATTCTCATGAAATGTGAATTTGAAAAATGTTTCGAAAAAATGTTGTCTATTACTGCTAGAGACTAATATCAAAAGCAAATCTTAGGATATCAGCCGTTTTTCATAACAATTTTGTACTTTCAAATAATATTTACAAGATTAAATTAAATAATCGGAAACATTGAACATAATTCTGCCAAGCTTCAACTTAGATCTTAGTTGCATCATTAGTAGATTAAATATTATTTGAGCCGTCTTCACAAACTTTTATTAAATAATACTTCAGATAAACAGATACGCCTTAGTGCATTATTGTCAAGCGTGAAATTGTCGTTACATAATGGGCGCAACATAATACAACGTTAAAGAGTAAAAAATTAGTGTCACAAATATCTCGCGGGGTCTACATCCGCGAATTCTTTCCTATCCCAAGCGATCAAGGCCAGCGCAAATTAACTTAATTTATCCTCGTTCCCGTCGGCTCGCTGCCTCGCTAGCTCGACTTGCCAGGCTAAGGAACGCTTTACACAAAGACGCTTGCGTAACAACATTTCCGCTCAAATCATAAAACCAAAGTCAATATGCAGAAATGAACAACTATTGTTTCCGATTAATTGCATGGAGTAGACCGTCGTTTGTATACGCGCAAAGCCTTCGCTACTTTCCACGTAATTATTTGCAAAGCAAAATTGCTGAAATTGTCCGCATTCGTGTTTCCAACGGCAGACTCTGTGTGTACGTGTATGGACGTGCGTAGATGGTGGTTATCTGCAAATGCATCGTTGCGGGGGTAATGGCGAGGTACACAAGTGCAGATTTCACGATAAAAAAAAGAAAGAGAAGCAACGTGGGCGAATGTATATAAGGGGGAGAGTAGGTGAAAAATGTGGATGGGGGAAGAAAAAAAACAAAAGTCTGTAGGATTTTTTCTAACTTATGTAACTGCAATATGCGTAATTTTTTGCGCCAATTAAACGCGGCTAAAATTTTTGACTGTTCTCGTAATTCTTGTGCTTTAGTAAAATTCTTCTAGTGTTTAAAATTTGTCAAAGAAAAAAAAATCTATGCTCGAGGTTATACGGAATTAAGTTTAATATTTATTTTTTGAAACAAACTAATTTGTTCAACTCGAAATCGAGAGAATGTTTCTATTAAAAATAAACGCTATAACTCGTTTGTTACATACTCAACTACCGTTTCGACTTGTTCAATCGTATATAAACAAACCGTGCGATTTACGTGTCTTAGAAGCGCACAACCCTACAAACGAACGACCAAGCGAAAGAGGATCGATTAAAGGAAACTTCACTCGACAATCTGTAAGAACACATCGGCATATCCTATAATACGATCGACAGCGTATCATAAACATTCAACAGTCGAAATGATACTCCAAAGCAACTGCTCCGCGAGTAAAGTATGTATACGCATTCCGACGGCTGCCTCGCATCCAAGTAGTGCTCTGCTGCCGCCCCGTGTCTTTTTTTTGCAATTTAAATATAAAACGACGAGGCAGCTGTGTGCCAGTTTCGACCGATTCACGTTTTCACCAAGTTCATGCATATACGCATCGCAAAAAGCTTCATTTCAATATCAAGCCGGAATTATTGGAAATTTATTCATTGGCCGAGAATTAAGGCACATTTTCCGGACAATTACGATGTTTCCTCTCAACGTAATTCCTTTGTTATTCGCAATTACGCGTGTTTGTCGCGCCGGCGTTGCTCGAAAAATACTTAGTCCGCTCGTGTCGACTCGCATTCTCCGCGATTGAGAGAAGCGCCTCGCGAGCTTCAAGCTGGAACGACGACAGACCGAAACATAAAAGTCGTCGCGCTCGAATGGAATATTTTTCATCTTGTAATGGCGAGCGCGGTGGCGAGCTTCTGTGCACTGTCCATCAAGCAAAATACAGATGTCGCGCGCCATTGCCGTACTTGCGCGTCGACGCTGCTCGTAAGAGAGAAATGGGCCGTCTTACTCGATAAAAAACGCATCGCGTACGCGAGTGCTCCTTGTGATTCGCCTGTTCGCGTGCGCGCATCGCCAAAGCAATCTATATATCGCATGCGCGCGCCAAATTCCGCCATGCATATATTTCGAAATTGTTAATTTCATTCTAACGAGCACGCTTCACTCTCTGCTCGAGGTATTTTTAGGATTACGCTGCGCAGTCACGTGATGATTATATAGAGATCGCCGACCGTCGGCTCTGATAGTTCGTGTGCTCCCTCGTAACGTATACGTGCAGCGTGCGTGCGCGCGCGCGCGTGTTGTGTGTGTGCGCGCGCTAAACTTTGCTCGGTTATCTTACCGCGGCTCTGCGGCAAAGAGTAGCGGTAGTGATTTTTGGAAATTTATCGAGCGATATTTCTTCTCTCGTCTGTTATACGATGATTAAAAATGGGCTCGATCCGATGATTCGTCCCTTCTGGAAGATTAGATTAGCTGTCGTGGTCAAGCTGCGCAAGGCGCCGTGCGGCAAAACAAACGATAATTGAAAGTGCGAGAAGAGAGGAAATTTCAACTACTAGTTATCGTTAATTTAGCTTAACGATTACAATTGTCCATTGTATCGCGGAGGCAGAAAAAAAGCCCGTAGCAATTTGTCGCTCAGCAGCAGGTCGGGAAATCGAGCAAACATCGTAACTCAGCGTCGCATCGCCGCTCGCATTTGGCACCATTATTAGCAATTCAAATGTGCATTATGGCGTTACAGCGAATAGGGATTACTCCTGTTACGTGCGACACGGAGGCGCGCGGCGCAAATCGCGCGAGCCAAGGAAAATTGCGGCCGCGTCGAACGCGATTAGCCGTCGCCGCGGTTCGTCTTCATTTAGCTCGTACTGCGGGGGCTGCTGGCAGCAATATCTAACGATCCTCTTTCCTAATCTCCTTTATTATTAGAAATGGCGACAGCTGCCATTGCAGGCGCGCGTGTGCGATCCTTTCGAGAGAGAGAGGGCGAGTAAGAGAAAGAAGCCGCACCAGCGGCAGCGTCGTCGTCGTTGTATTGATCTTTTTAGTAGCGCAATCCGGTCCCGTCGGCGCGCGCGCTTGCGTCTCGTGTCCGTCCATGGCTGCTTGCTACGGCTAAAGCTCTATATTTCCCTCGGGATAGATACGTTTCACTATTCCTATAAACACAATTTGGCCGCGTTGCCGATATTGTGCTCCGAATTTATGTACGCATTCTCTATCCTTAAGGTCCTGCTGTATCTGAAAGTATGATATTTGCGCTCTCTCTCTGGCTATTTGTTATGGCCTCGTCGTTATGCCAAGCTCACGCCGATCGTACATAGGTGCGCGAAAGATCAGAGTGAATGATAAAAAAAGGAGAAAAAAAAACCAGTGTGCGTAGCACAAGTTAACTTTGGCCTTATGCTTCATTTACGTTTATGGATAAAGCTGCCACGAGTGTTACTGTGCGCTGACGACGACAGCCTGGCGCTTATTCGCACTCGCATCTCGGAACTATATTGTTTCGGGATCCTGACGCACACGCAAATATGTGAACAGCAGTTCAGAGAACTTGGTGCGTCGTCGCGGCCGAAGGACGATTCTAATTCAGAAAGTAAGTGATGCGGCCAACGCACCAGTCGACAAAGATAAAGTAATGTTTGGCTCCTATAATCATAATGAAGTATCAGCGTATATATATATATTTTTTTTTCTTTCCTTTCGGCAGTGACAGCGTTGCAAAACAACAAGTTAGTTCTCATCCCGCGCCACTCTCGCACGGGCTTTTATTTATTGCAGCAGTCCATAAGAATTATACGTCTAGACTCGTGCATATAATTTGGCGCTGCTTTGCCGTCGTCGTGCGCGAAATAAGCATCTCTCTCGACGGCACTTTACGAGGCAATTATTAAAATGCAAAACGCGCGAGCCTCTGCCTGCCGAAAAATGACGAGCGTGCGCCGTTTCTCGCAGACCTTGCACTTCCTGCGCGAAATTACGCCTCGGCGCGCTACACATTCGGACGTTTATCGGCATTATCGGCCGTGACAAAGGAGCGCATCTGCGTAACGTAACAGCACCGCTAATCCGTCCAGTCAATTGTCGAGCGTATCGCTTAAACAACCAATAAACAATGCCAACGCCAGGGAGCAGCAGCGGCGCAAGGCCAGTGCGCGCGAGTTTTTGGAACACACAAGGAAGGAAGACCTACAGCTTATGAAAATGAAGAGGAATGCCGTGTGCAAAGGCTTTTCTCGCGCTCGAACACACGCGTACATGCATAGTCGCGCGCGAACGAGAGAACACGAGTGCAAGAGAGAAAGAGAGCGTGGACGGAGGTGAACGCACGTGCGGAAAGGAGATGGAAGAGCAATGGCGCAAAGTGGGATAGCGCGGACTCGAGGGGGGGAGGGGGGGAGAAGCGCCGCCTCTTGGGGGCGGGCGCGAGCGAGGATTTACGAGCGGCGCGGCGCTGAGTGAGTCGACATCTAGCGGCGAGAGAGCGAGTTGCGTAAAGCAAGCGCCAAAGCAGCGCGGAGGCCATTACGAGCACATGATTGGCTGGCACTGCGCTAATCAAACGAGCCTCTAACTGGCGCCGGCTATATTCCCTACTGCGATTCTCATATTGACCATCTCCTGCTGCTCGCTCTCTCTCTCTCTCTCGCTCTCTCTCGAGCGGTGCCTCGGATAATTTTTGCAAGCTCAAGGAATATCCTTTCTTTTCGCGTACTATGACGACCGTCGGGAGTTTAAAATTTTTAGAGATCGTTGATCGCGAGCACGCCTTTTTTCCTTACATACCGAGCGAGAGATTGTTTGAACGAAAAGGTCGTTCCGCAAGGAAAAGTAAAGTTTTACATGCGAGCTTTGGTAGATTGAAATTTCCTTTGAGCGTGCCAAAAACGTAATTTTTGCAACTTAAATTTATCGAAATAATGTATAGAATCGTTGACTAGTAGTAAAAGTCAATGTATGAGTAGGCGTGAATACGCGCTCAATAACTCATTAACGCAAGTTGATCATCAACAAAGATCAAGTAGGAGATACCAGTGAAAGCTCAGGCCGCGTCCGAAGGCTGAGTGCAGTGGGGAAAAAGGAAAGAAGTGGCACCTAATCCACTCTTACGGTCACCCCTTAAACTAGATCGTCGGAGACTACGCCGCTGCAGTGGTAAGAGCGCGCCAAAATTATCCTCGGCCAGATAAGTCGAATCTTTTATTACCCGCGCTCGACCGACGTCTTCATTCGGCGAGCCTTTCGCCGAGGCGCGAGTACCGAAATGAACGTGTGCTACGCAGCACGCGCGCGCTCGCCTCATTGTCATGCTCGCCTTGTGGAATTTCACGAAGCCCAATAAAAGGCAAAAGAAAAAGGAAAGAATGAAAAAAAAAACGTCGGAGAAGAGGGAAGCCGCAGGAGGGCGGTGGCAGAACAGGTTTCTTTTTTTTTACGATGTTTAGGTCCATCCGTCGACTACTAGTAGGCTATGTCGCGGGCTACGCGTTTACGGCCTGCTTTAACGAGCGCGCACGCGACTCGGCACTAAAGTAACCCTTACAAAACGCGGCCACTAGTTTAGCGCCTTTACGGCTGGATTTATTATCTGTTAGCTCCTTATATGAGAGCGCCACAATAACAATAATTGTCAGTTTTAATTCGCTCGTAAATCTGCAACGCGCACGCGCGCGCATACCTCCGGCCGCGCGGGCTCAAGAGAAATATGTATTCGCGCGAGCTGAGCGTATCTCAAGAGGCCATCTGTCGTCACGAGCGTGAAATTTTAAGTATACGGCTCGCGTGCTTGCTGCCCGCTTCAGATATATCTGCGGCCCGCCAAACGGCACGATTTCGTTCGAAAGTCTGCGCGGTAGGAACGTGCACGCAGCTCCGTCTCTCGCTTGTTCTTTACCCGAAGAGGTCGACCGCGCAATCGGCTTCGCGCTAATGCCTGCAGATGGAGCTACTGCCGCTCGCTAACTTTTCTACGGGGGTTTTTGTTGCTGCGCGAGCAGGCTTGCTTTTTTTCAGGCGTATTTTTTCTATGCCGGCGCCCATAGGCTGAATGGGACTGACGTTTTTAGGATGCTGCCTAGGAAGAAGCTATGGGTTCTCATTCGATTTGGAGTGGTGGTTCGTCGATGTGAGCCTGCTGTGCCCATGGTTATTTCTAAAAAAAAATATACATCATCGTTATTTCTGTAGGCTCTGAAAAGATAGCTCTTCTAATAATAGTTCTTTCATGAAATTTAATAACATTTATATATTTCACGATGAAACATTTGGCTGAACATAAGCATTTCTAAAGAATTTCTTGATTTTTTATAAGATACTTTATGTGCCATTGCATTTACTATATAAATATCCTAGAGCATATTAGAACGATTAATTGCTGAACCACATAATTATAGGTAAATAGAATTTTCAAAAATGGATTTTACGGTTCAGAACACAAGGTATTTGCGGTTTGATAAGTATCGTGAAAACATTTTTATAACATAGCATTGAGGTATATTGAGAATTTATTCAAAATATTTTCAACGACACTACGTTGTAACCAAAGTTATACCCTATCGTTCTGAGCGATCAAATTGATCTTGTAAAATTCAATTTATCGGCCTGTAGTTGCAAAATTCAAGAGTTAATTATACATCTTACTAGTATCACCTGTTATTGTTATATTGTAATGTGTAATCACTTATTCTTAAATTAGAATAGTGTTATTTGAGGATGGATAAGCGTCATGTCACACAAGTATTTCAATGTACACGAAAAATATCATCCAGTGGTACGAAAAGGATTTATCTGCAGTAGCTAAGCACGTGAAAGTTAAGAAAATGTACGGAAAGAATTTATGCATTGATTTCGAGTTGAGCTACGAAAAGCATCGCGCAATTTTCATATGAGCATTATGCAAAAGAAAGGACTATAACGAAAAGTCGTAAAATGGTTTCTACGAATGAGAAGGTCCCGAACGCACGAGAGAGAAAGTGTGCCAGGAGGTAAAGTCGAAAGTGACTCGAAGGATATTCGTCGCTGCGGGACCCTTACCATCGCAGTTCGCGCCTCCCCCTATTCTCTATGGTTAGTTCCTCGTCCTTTTACTAGAGTGCGTTCTCGTAGGCGGTTCAGAAAAAAAAAGCTCCCGTTTGACCGACACCATTGTTTTTCGTTGGGTAAATAAAACACCCTCCCGCGTCGTAAATCAAATCACGCGCGACGCAATGATCGAAATCTCCATGGGCGATCCCGATTGTTCGTCCCCGCACAATAATAGACCCCCAGACCTTTGGGAACGTAGTTACGCAGAAAGCGTATAATGGACTCCTAAAAAAAATTTTACGGCTTGCGGTGCACTTGTCCGATACGCTTCCTCCTGCGAGAATCTTTTTTTTTTCATGCCTGTGCATCGGTTAAACTTTCATCGGTCATATGCTCGCGCGCGCGTGGGGGCGAGAAAGAGACAGAAAAGAAGAAAGAGGAGTCAAAACGCATCTGACAATGACGTCGCTAACATTTACGAGGCCGTGAAGGATAAAGTGAGAGCACCTTGAGGTTGCATCATCGTCACTTTAAATCCCGTTACCCGCTCGTAAAAGTCTTTGACGACTTCGTCGCTGCTACTGCTCTTCGCCATAAACTCGTCTCTCTCTCTCTCTCTCTCTCTCTCTCTCTCTCTCTCTCTCTCTCTTTCCTACACATTCTCTCTGCTTGTCCTATACCTAGCCACCCTTGAACGAGCCCGCCTTCAAAGGGCAAACGTTCTGACATTTACTCGATGATCTCTCTTCCATTGGCTCAAATGAGCTGCTCCTTTCCGTAAATAGGAAATTACTGCTGAATGTCTTTTAACGATTGTATATACCTTAGACCTGAAGAAATCACGATTTTTTGTGTCACTGAGTAGCTACTTAATCACGAGCTTGCGGTTTTTTTATAGCTTTGGACAAAAACTGATTATTATTCAATTTTACAATTACAAAACGATCGGTGAAACGTATCAAGTATCGTATTCTTTTTATATCTGCATTAATTACTAATTTATTCAAAGAATCGTGTGAAACGAAAAAAAGCACATGTAAAAGTATCAGCCATTATTCATTCTGATAATATATTGGCCTATAAAGTAACGTTGAATATCAATAAATTTTGAATTGTCGGTGTAAAGGGGGTAAAAGCTGCTACTTACAGGATACCTATATAGAAATAATAAAACGCTACATTTTCGATAATTTTAATTAAGACGGAAGTATTAAAAAATACATTTGGCCAGCAATAAATGTCTATTTTATTGTCGATACGGCTACCACGCATAACGTACATTCACACTCTACAAAGTTTATTTATATGTCTAACGTGGCAACGCTTTAATTACCAATTCCAGCAAAAGTTATCGTCCAATTAGCTGGAAAAAATCCATAAAGCCAACCACGTCTCGAAGACTCTAAAAACAACGTGACTCGAATAGCATTTTACACAAAATGTCCGCTCTTCGCTCTCGTGAAGCAGGCCGCCTAAATTAGATAGCGAACGAAAATTCCCGATTCGTAGCTCAACCGGTTAGCGCAGTCATCGAAATTCTCGGCTGTCTACGTGTACGATCGGCATCCAATTAAAACTTTTGGCGACGGCTTGTGTTTTTTTCTTTTTTTTTATCCTGCCTTTCGCGCTCCTCCTCGCGCAGTTGCGCGCCGAAATAATCATAAGTCAAGAGTGTGCGAGAACTCACTTACATACGTAAGCGGGCAAAGCTCGTTCATGAATTGGAAATGGCATGGCGTAGCGGCGACGAAACAACCCATAAAAGAAATAAAACCGGCGCTGCGGCGGCAGCGTTCCGCTATCATTGCGCCCGCGTCGCCTTTGTGTATATAAAAAAGTCCACGTTTGCCTTTCTGTCCGTATAAAACCGCACTTGCGAACGCGCGACACAAAGTAAAATAGAGAAAGAGAAAGAGAAAAACCATCGAATGGCCTAACTCGACTGTAAGCAGGGGGTCCTTGTTCAAAACAAGTGAAGACGGAAAAAATCATTGTCGCGATGACCTGTGCATCGCGACAGAACATTTCGAATATTTTGTTTTTGTCGAAACTGCTTTTCCACGCGAGATAACAAAATGTTTTTGCACATGTGTCTCGGCAAGCTTCGCATTAAAATTTTATTTCGCTGCGAAAAAAATTTTTCATTTTTTCACTAGGTGCGCGGCATTGCAAAAAGGAGGATGGTATCCAGCCATTCGTCACGAGATTTACTACCTCGCGACGTAAATTTTCCCTCTCATAAAGCAGCGCGCGCGGAAAGACACACATCCGCCATGAATAACAAAGAAAGTTGAGGAGAGAGAGAGAGAGAAATAGAATATTTCGACTGCGCGAAATGAATCAAGGGTATCGTGTCAAAGTGTGGTCCATTCCTTTACCATCATTTGATTTCTTTACCTCTCTCTTACTTGAAAAAATAAATAAATACATCAGTGTAGTACTTCTCAAAGAAAGGTGTATAGAAACGGAGGGAGGGGGGAATTCACGAGGCCATTTGGCATACATCCCTAAAGTTGAGAGAGAGAGAGAATAAGAAAAGAGACGCTGCAGATGCAGCCTGGCGAGTGATACATATACATATAGAGACGTCAGTGGCACTCAATTTCGGGCTTTCTTTTCTTCAAAAGCGAATCGGCGCGCGTCTCATTGTTCGCTTCTTCCTCGGCTCTCATTGGCGCACTGCTATGCTGCATGGCACTTAACAGAGTCTGCGCTCGCGCGCGCGTTACCACTTAATCGCGTGCTCCAGAAATCTTCCCTTCCTATTTACACCTACCTTGTTCGCCATCTAATAATATAACCAGTCCCATTTGTTGCGCGCGGACGAGAGTTACGAGCGGCACGGCCATTGTCGGGCTCAACTTTTCCCACCAGGAGAAAGAGAGAGAAAGGAATATATATCACACGGCTACTCGTCATTTTTCGAGCGCGTAAATCCTCTTGACTTTCTACCTGGAGATAGCTATTCCAACCCCTACGTGTGTGGTGAACGCAGCTTCTTTCTCCGTAAAAATCTGTGTACGGGCATTTCTCCCCTTGTCGGCATGATCGTTCTTCGGCGTATTGTTCGCGTATCGCACATACCCGAAGATATTCAAACTTTATAGATGGTATAATTTTTATACCGCGTTGTTCTTTTTTTTTATCTTTTTCTTTTTTTATTGGAATTGATACTAAGCTTGCACGATTTTCTTTTTTATTTTCTATATAGGTATACATATACAGCAATAGATGCGTATAGTGTGACGAATGGAAGCATTTTTTTTCTCGAAGACTTTTATGCGGCATTTCTGTCACTTTGTCGTTTTATGGACACTTAAAGCATGTTAAATTTTATATAACGCGCGCGGCTCAATCAAATTTTATGTTTAATAAAAGACGCGGTTTATTCGTTGTAGCGAATTAGCTTTATGGCTGCGGCTGTTGAACCGCACTCTGCGTGATGCGCAATTCGCGGCCGGATTTATGGCCTGCTTTTAATGATAATGCCTCAATTAGCAGCCGCTAAACTTATCATTTACCAAACATTTACATTTTCATAAGAAATATTATCAAGTAGTTGGCAAACTGATATGGTTTGCATGAAAATTATAACCTTTACACAGTTTGAAATTGCCTATGTGCTTCAATTCTTCACCTACAAAATGGAGTTAAGCAGACATTTTATTATCAATTGTTAATTATCGGATATTTGCCAGAGTAATATAAATGTATAAGTGGTACCAGCATGATCGATCCTATGTTTTAACATTACAATACTCAACATGACTTTTACGACTTACAAGCCCAAAACATTTTTTCTCAAAAAAAAGTTGTAAATCGCATTTCACGACTGCATCTTATCGACTTTTCATCAGCTTTCCACCATTCATCTTACCAATGTTTTTCAAGCTCAGAACCACCAAGTAGCCGACACGATCGAGCCTTTGACACCTTTCTCCAGTTTCCACGAAGGGCTACTTAATTTTTTGTGGCTTTTATTTCCACCGATTTCCAAGTATCTTTTTTCGGATCTTCGTCGATTGACGTGGGTTGTTAAGGTCAGCCACCTGCCGTCCGATGGAGAGCTACATATATGCACACCCGTGGCCGAGGACCTGAAGTCAGAATTTTCTTTTCTTCGGAGTTTCGAGGGGGTAGCCCAGAAGAAGAAAAGCAAGGATGCTGCAAGCAAGGGCGAGAAAGAATATAGTTGGAAAAGAGACGGTGAGAGAGGAGAAAGAGAGAGAAAGAGAGAGAGAGGGCGCGGAGAAAGGTGGAGGTGAGCGTAGCGCCGCGGGGCTTCCTGGGAGAATAAAGGAAAAGTAAGAAAAATGTGTCTAACGCGTTTGGGCTCGGGCAATTCTTCTTGCGAAGTTGCCGCCTTAATGGGGCGCCCTGAGAGCCGATTGGTTCTCGAGGAGTAGCTCGCGGGAAAGATGGCCGCCATTTCCCTCTCGAGCTGCACTCTCTCTCTCTCTCTCTTTCTCTAGCCAGGGCAATCTCTCCCCCGCCTTGGCTTGCTGCTTTCTTCCCTCTTGGCGCGCCAGAGGCTCGCGCTACTTCGCCTTTTGCTCCGCTCGCGTCGCGCTCAGGACCACCCACCTCAGGAGGATATCTCGCGCTCTCCCTCCCGCGAGACTCTTATTCTTATTAACTGTTTAATCTTTCCACGAGACTTACGGGCCCATTTCAAGCCCTCTTTCGCTCCTCGAGCCAACCTGCTTGTTTATTTCGTCTGCACCGCCAGCCACTTTCCTTGCGAGAGTGTACGAAAGAGAGAGAGAATCAGAGAGAGAGAGAGAGAGAGAGAGAGAGAGCCAAGGAATTTTCGCGATGGCAAGAGAGCTTTCCTATAGCTAGCTCCCACCTTCCGCCAGTCGACTTATAACTGTGCGCTGCCTCGATTTTCTTAGCCACCGAAAAACCCTTTCTGAAATTGCCTCCGCTCGCGCCCTTTCCAACGATACCAAGCGGGAAATGTTATTATGCGATAGGTGTTCGAGTTACACGGAAAAAATTTCTGCGTTAAGCTTGAATCACACCCTTTTTCTCTGCGTTCTAGAGATTCAATGCTAAGTGCTCTTTGTGATAGTGATGGTCAAATGCTTTTACGCGTTGCAGTTATAGTTTTCAAAAGATTCTGAGTCTCGGCAGTAAAATATTATAATGGCTGTGTAGCATACCTTGATTTTGCATTTTCATTTCAAATCAATTTGGAATCACTTTTTCTTATCCGACAGGTGAAACCACTTAGGTGTATCACTTTTTCTTATTCAAACTTATCATTAACATTTGTACATTATCTAGTTTTGAATGTTTTTCGCATCTTCAAAGTTGCAACTACAGGAATAATGCATGAGCGCGGCGAATGATGATTCACAGATGCAAGCTACAGTAATTGTACGGGTAAAATTGAACTGAATTGAAAATTTAGTTGGTAAGCGAGCATAATGAAGCTAAAGCCTGGAAAAAATCGCGTCGGAGCATGAAGGCCAAAGTAAAGTAAAAAAGAAAAGAGGGAAAGAAGAAAGCTATATGGAAAGGGGTCCGAGAATGAAGAAGAGATAGGGCTTGAATTACACCTCTCAATTATTTGATAATGCCAGCGGCATTGCGCGCCGCCGCTGCCGTCCGGGGAAACCTCGTTAAAACTTAAACTGACTCTGCCTGTAATCTCCTCCGATATTTATTCCGGCCCAGTAAATACCTTAGTTCCTTAATCGAAAAGAAGGAGAAGAGCAATAACAATTAAAGAACGAACTTATATCCGTTAACTTCGCCTAATCTCGTCAGAGTTTGTATTAAATAATCTATTCAATTTATCAATATTTCACTGTTCGCGTGCCACTTATATTTTGTATGAGGTATAAAATATGTACATCTGCTAATCGATCGAATTTTAATATATCATGAATTCGTGCCGACGTTACTTTTGTCAAATAAATGACTTACACATAGCATAAATTCTTGATTTTTCGTAGAATTATTTGACAGGCTTTAAAATTCAAATGACAGAAAACGAAGAACGCTGTATCCGTCGAAATCCATCATGTATCAATAAGAGCGCACGACCCAACCATTCAAGAATCAAAAACTTCCAATCATCTCTCGTCGCGATAAAGTCGCTACGAAATGTTTTGTCTAGCTGTAAAGGCCTTCAACAGAGATAGACATAGCTGTTGGACAGCCTTCAATAAACCATTCTGCGGTGCCGCTTCATTTTTTAGCGGAGCGAGAGACCTTGAAGAAAAGTCTTTCCTTGGGCTCCGTAAAAAAAAAGGAAGGCCCTATACGCAAGAACGAAGTCTCTCTTTCTCTCGATCGCGGCAACGGCCGTAAAAAAAAGCTCTGCGGTCGTTAAGATCCTTGTCGCGTTCTTTCTCTGTCGCCGGTAAATATACGCGTGCGAGCGGCAGACCTGCTCGCGGGGGAGAGAGAGAAAGGTCTGCTGGAAAAGATGGGATTAGTCGCGGGACCAACGATTGAGATGCGTGTTTGGTGTAAGGGTGGAGAGAGGGAAAAAGATAGGCTCGAGAGATATAAATACGCCGAGGGAGCGACCAATCGAATTTATCGCTGCAGTCTCCTCGGGAAACGACGCGCCGGACTCACCGCCGCCGCCGTCGCCCACGGCCATCCGAGCATAATAAGATATCAAAAGTTTGGTTGTTTTCTAGTTCGAAAAAAATCCCGCTGCCGCCGCCGCTGCCGCCGCCGCTGCCGCGCGCGCCAACATTAAAATTTAGTATGCGACTAACGACGCCCATCTTACATGCTATTTCTTCTTTCTTTTTCAGCGTTGACTGCTTTGTTCTTTCGCCTTGAGGCCACGGAATTTTTCTTAAATACTTATACACCTCGAGCTATACGCAAAAATTATGCTTGCGATAAATAAAAGTATTGGAATTGATACAATGGGCGCGACTTTGCGCGCCTCAATTAATTTTGGTATCTCAGATTGGAATCCGTCGTTATTCCTAGAGGTTGTGCGTCTAAATCGGTTTTTTAGTAAGTATGATTCGCTTTCCAAGACTACGTGTCGATATTTTATGTCCGCCAGCTGGTGGATACCTGCATAGATTAACGATTAATAAAACCACCGAAAGTAAGATATTATTGATGCTAACGATTCCAAAAGTTTTTTCCTCTAAAGGTGCGGTCGTAATTCAGGCAACGTCTTTATTCATTGCCTCCTTCGCGTCATTAATAATCCAAGCGTCGTTCAAAAGATTAAGAAATCAAAGAAATCGCGCTCGGTACACGAGGAAACCAGTCGCCGGCAGTCATGAGAAACGAGCGCGGCAACTTTGAAGATGTTCGTCGACCATGATGATTCGCTGTAGCGAGCGAGGGTGGAGCTAACGCGGGCCACCCTGTCTGCCTCTTCGTAGTTTGCTAACAAAACAGAAGAGAAGGTGTAGAAAAACGAGGGAGTAATGTTTATTGTGTCCTCGGTAATTGCCTGGCAGCCGAGGCTCGAATTTATCGAGGCTAGCAGTCGTTCCAGGCCGCACGGATGCGCCAAGCGCGCACGGTTGATTAGTGCTCGACTGGTTTATCCCTTTTTGCGCCGACAGCAAAAGGACGTGGGAATGGAGAGGAGATTAACTTGTCGCCGAGCCGTGTTCTTTATAACGCAATTATCCGGGCGAATTAATGCTGGATTTTAGTAATTTACACCGAATTCAAGCTTAGCTTTTATCGACGAATGATACTTGCTTTCTTCTGCACAGAAAGTTGTTTCTTCTATGCAAAATCTCGCATATGAAAGTCGATGTGGCGCTTCTTATAAATTATTCGTTTGCTTGTCATGACGTTCAATCAAATTCACTTTGATGTAGATTGCCAATCGAAGACTTCTTTTCACATAATTCTATGCATTTAAGTGTAGATAAAAAGACGCATTTTTGACGTATTCCCTCTCTTCTAGAAAGTTAATGCATCAGATATGACTATTATTACATTTCAAGAAACAGCAGTTTGTACGTACTTGATTTCATCATTGGAGCAAATAAAAAATTTAATTTATATGTCGAATAAATGGATCAAACAGAATAAGCTTTTATAATTTTGATGGCTAATTCAAATATCATAATTCGTATAATGTGTCATTCAGTTGGACGTTACAAAGTAAATAATGTAATACGGGGCAATTAATTAAAATAAATAAAAGCCCTTTCAAACTACAAAGAGACATCCATCGTTGAGAAAAATCTAACAAAGGCTTAACGTCTCCTAATGTACTCTTTCTGAGTTTACAAGAATATATATCTCATTCGCCCCATATGTATGTGTACATACATGTATACATATACATGTAGATTCTCTGTTTGTACTGCCTCGAAAAAGTCTGACATACGATTACTACAGCCATCACTCGCGAAACCGGAAATTCGCGAAAGATAAAAAATACGACAGCGCTGTAGCTGGAAACGTGAGAGCGCCCGCCGCATTTCCTTGCAGAGCCAACCAAGCCTGCGAGCGAAATGCGTTTTCCCATGATTACTAATACCCCATGGGCGGACGATTGTCGCGTGCGTCGATGTAACTCACGGACTTCGGCACGCTGAGTTTGTCGAGACAGGGAAAAAAAGAGCGCAAGTGGGAGAGACATATGCGCGCGCGATATTGTTGATTTTTTGTAACCCTCGTCCCTATTGACAATATAGGGTGGCGCCAAGGCTGCGTTCGCATATATCGTCCTCTCTTTATTTACAAGTCTTCCTCTGTCCCCTTTCGTTGTACACCGATGAATGCACGCTTGTAAAAGAGATAGGGAGGCTTCGTTTGCGATGGGGGTGCAAAAGAGGATGCGTGCGAGTCGTTCAATAACTCAAATCCAGCTCAATTTTCCGAGAGAAGAAAGTTTGCTCTCCGTCGCCCTCGCACTCTGGAGACTATGCGCCAAACGGACCGAAGCGGGGGCTTGTGGTTGTGTATATTTCTGCAATATCCCAAAGCTTTTGGTGACCGTTATATATAGATCGTTGCTACTCTATACACTCGATTATGTCTTGTGTAATCCTGCGGGCGATGGGGTGCTTGAGTCACCTTCGCAATTAAATTCATATGATGCTGAATCATTTTTGTAGCTGCTGTGTGTTTTTTTTCGCGCAAAGTTGGTTTTTGTAATAATACTAAAGCACAAGATGCGAATGAACGAAATTAGAATGCGACTTAGCTCTGATCTTCTACTTACGTCTCTTAATCGGCACTATGCGCAAACATTCATTAAAATCTTTTTCTTAATCCCCCCATTCAGCCGAGTCTTAACCACTCACCCAAGCGAGCAATAACGGCGCGAAAGAAGCGGAAAAAAACATTCAAAGTTTTTAATATATCCCGGGTCGGAAGGTGCTTGGCATCCCCTCGGCAAAGCACTCAGTATTCCGAACACGCAGCAGCAGCTGCAGGCTGCGCGAGAGAATTCAGCTGATGAAAAGTGCCAACCATTCTCTTAGCGCCCAGCTCTCCTCCTCTCTCTCTCTCTCTCTCTCTCTCTCGCTCGCTTGGAACATTACGCGGCTGCGCCCAATGACGTTGTAATGAATTAAGGGAAATCAGAAATTGCTTTAAATAGCGCAGTAAAAAAGTGAGGGGAGTATTCCGAGGAAATAAGAAAGAGGCGCGCAAGGAATGCGCAGAGCGTGTATTAAAATCGTTGGATTTACTAGGCGTGAGGGTGGCGGTGCGAAAAACACTGTGAGTACAGAACAAAAGGACAGCGCTCGAGCGTTTCTTTCTTCTTTTGCTATATATTCTGCACCGTCATCTCGGCGGTTTTGTTGTTAAACGTGTGCTTGACAATGATATTTTGCAAACAAACGACGATATTGTAAGTGTACAAAACACATATATAACGATACTCGAGTGACGGGTAACCTGAGAGAAAATCCGGTAGCTCTTTTCTTTTCACGTCACTGCTTTTCTACGAAACGGTTATCTTTATTGCTGTCGTTGAACATATTTTATTTTTTGTTTGCTGCTTGAACGCATCACACTTTTTTTAACATTTGCACACGCACACAGCCAACGGTCAAAGAGCTTTATTTTTTGATAGCCGATTTTTCGATACTTTACCAGTTTCAATCCTCAATAATTTATTGTTATACTATATTCCTCTTTAAATTATTTATAACGAAACAAAATATTTCTACATATGGTATTCCCCGAATTCAACTTATACTTTAAATGAAAATGGATCTTGCAAAAACTGCTATTCACTAAAATCTCATGAATAAAAAAATTCCGAATGATTTTCTACAAAAACTACTCATATTTTCAAAAAAAATGAGTTTTAATTTACTCGAGTCTATCTAAAATGATCGTTACTCATTTTTGCAGATCATAAGCATAAAAGCATAAATATAATGCTATATGGAAGTAACCGTATACTCGTTAAAAATTTAATTTCAATCACTTTTCAATTATTAATGGATAGTCTGTAATATTGACGGAAGAATTCCAAATTGATATCACATAGAAGAGGAATTTTATAAAAACTAGCGCCTTTTTTAACGTGCTCCGTGCGCTTCAAATATTTTTTTGACACTCCATGCGTGGAGACTCAACAAAGTTCGATACATATGCAAGAAAGTGATTTCAGCCTCGTTTCGCTCGAGCGCAAATCTCTAGACGAGACTGAATTCAATTTTTCGTACCAGTATAGAAATATACTATTGCCGATTTCAAAAAACTTAATGGACTATACATAACTACTTACACTTTTCAATCAAAAGTGTAAGGGAAAACGCCTAACGTCAACGATTCGGCCAAAGTAATTAAATGCTTTGCAACTCCAGCGTTTAATTCTCTAAATATGATTTTGGGTTATTAATGTGTTTAGAAAAACAGCAAGTTAATGCTATTTTTGCAGCAGATGGGGTCCATAATTTTTGAGTAAATATGGAGAGTGTAATCGTATGTTAATCGGAGTTTTCGTTTTATACATAAATATATATATATATATATATATATATATATATATATATATATATATATATATATATTCATTACATACATAAATTATAATTGAAACATTTTTTAATTTTCAGACAAAATGATAAAATTTTTAAAGTATAACATTTCGTTTTTACTATTTTATGATAGATGATGGGAATATTCATTCAAAGAGTTATAAATAATTTATCGTAAATTATGTTCGCTGTCATATATTTTATATGTTCGACATTTGAAAAAATAACTCAATGTTAAGATAAATTAAAACAAGTTTTGTCAACATAATGGCTTGACTGATCGGGTTAAAGTTAAATGAAAGCTATTGTACAATATAATTAATTGAAATATATCCTTTTAACATTTTATCATAGCTACTGAAAACGAAATTAAAAGAATCAACTCTTTTGTTTTGTTATATATATTGGTGTATTATTTATATGCGTAAAAGGAATAAATTATAAATGAAATGAATATAAATGGAAACATTTTGTAAAAGTATAATATTTAATTGTAGTTTCTGTATTACAATGAAAATATAATTTAAATATAAACTTTTATAATATTCGCATTACAAAATACTTAAATTATTTAATTTAGAGACATTTCTATCAATATATTTGAATAATCTAAATTGTGTTGAATTAAGTTACTTTTTTTCGTTTGCAATAAATTTTAGTATAATTAATAGGACCTTTTGCAACAAAATCTTAAGAAAATATAATAGAAGTACTTAATATAATACGTCTGAAATAGAAAATCATTGGTGCCTGTACGAAGGCAACCCGATAGGCAGACTCGCACGAGTAGCTGCTCGTCTTCGAGGACCGTTATCTGCTTCCAGCCGCCGTTTGCGACCGCGCGTATAGGCGACAGCCATTCGCTGGAGATTCTGGCTCGCGTGTGCGCTTTTCCGTCGAGCTTCGAAGAGCCTACGCAATAATCCGTTCGGGACACCCCCGCCGCGACACCTTCGGTTCGCTCGCTGAAGCGACGGGTCGCTCGCTCGCTCGAGCACTCAAACGCTCGTTGCCGGCGCTTTTATGTCATCGTAAAAGCGCAGTAATAATTAATAAGTACCTCGTAAAAGCGATTGCCGTTGACACCTTTTTGAATGACAGTCCCGTCCGCGGATCGGTTACACGCGGAAAGAACAAACGCGCAACAGGCAAACGTTTAGCTCACGGCGTGATTGGCTATAAATTTTGTTTATATCCCGCTCGTTACTATTAATCAGACAGTTATGCGCTGTGACGTGGTTTTGCGCATGTTTAAAGGCTGCTACCGTCGTCTATTGCCGAAGACGTGAGCTACCTGTCAATTTGATTTTAAATACTCAATCTTATTTCGTCGTTTATCTTGCTTTTCCGCCCCCCCCCCGCCCCTCTCACTTTCTCTCTGCCTTTCTGGAAATAAAAATAGCTAAATAAATTGACAAATTCAATGAGAAAAATATTTTCGTTTCATATTATTTTGCTTGAATTTTGAAAGAATGCAATAAAATATATTTTAGTTGTGCAGCGAAGTTACTGCAGAGTGCTTCTGCGACAGGCTAGAAAAACTAAATTTGCTCGAACGAAAGAGCCGAAAATTGCTAATGGCAAAGTGCCGCGGGAGCAATGAAAACGTTCGTTTGAAAGACAATGCGCAATGAAGTTAATCCGCGGCGCGCTTCTCGCGCCGTCTCGCCGCAAAAGCCAACTGGCGCGTATATAGAGCCGCGCTATAAAATTTAATACAGCCATTTTGCTGGCAGCGAAGCTCTCTCTCCTTATTATTTGGTTTTTGACGCCATTACCCGGGGTCCGCGCGCGCGCGCGCGCATCGGCGGCGGCAAGAGGCGGCGCGCAGCAATATACCCACTACTCGTCGGGGGACATGTATCTCTCGAAAGGTGCTCGTTTGTGCCTGGCGCGCTCGCGCAACAAATACAATTCCCGGGCCGTCCGGGCCATTGCGGCTTCCATGGCACGGCACAAGAGCGGACTAGATAATATTGCGAGCGAGAGAGCGAGCGCGGCGCCGACCACAAAGCCGCGGTCGGCTGCGCTGCGCTGGCTGCTCTTATAGCTCTGCGCTCGCTCGTCCCGGCGTTAGCGTCGTTGCCTTAATTAAGTTACACGCCGCTCGCATTGCTCCTAGCACGCATAAACCTCACTGCCAAGAAGGGATATTAATTACTTTCAATACTCTTACACCGATCCCCCGCTGCCGTCATGTACTATGTTAACATGACGCCCGCTATCACGCTTCTAAGTCTTATAAGCAGTCGTAGAAAGTCATAGTCATTTCACTCGATGCCACTTACATATCGAATGGTGATTGAGTTCCTAAATAGAACCAGAGAAATTAACGCGTGGCACCGTTACGAAACAAATGTGATACCTATGCTTTGAAACATTACAAATAAGTCTACATGAAGCACGATGCAAGATATGCCCACTAAATCCTTTGAAATGGGCAAGAATCACGATAATGCCGGCTTAATGAATCGTATAAGAGTAATAAAATTGAGCTTGATTCGTTTCTTACGTGTTCCCTAGCGCTACAACGCTCTGCCACATGGACTCATGTATGAATTCTTTTTCCTTTTCATGCCAATTCAAGCCACATACGAACACTATACGTTAGCCGCAAATAAGGTGTCATATCGTATCTCTTCGCTTTCCTCTGTGTGTAAGGGTCCAAGGAACACAGTATATGTCATATTGTTCCCCCATACCTTCTTTTTACCACGGCATGAAAAACACCATTGATCTTCTACAGCTGCTTTTAGCCCATTACAAGGATTCGCCGTTGCAATAAATACTTAGAATATAAATTTAGAAGGCAACTGATGTAAACGACTTTATCGCGTCGAGACGATACATTTCTCCGTTCGTTCTATGTACTTTCGAGATAACTTATAAGA
Source organism: Phymastichus coffea (assembly GCF_024137745.1). Lineage (NCBI taxonomy): Eukaryota > Metazoa > Arthropoda > Insecta > Hymenoptera > Eulophidae > Phymastichus > Phymastichus coffea. The sequence goes on along the minus strand of NW_026706857.1, from coordinate 1,272,162 downwards.
CCAACCTTCTTACTTAAAGAAATTAAAAAATTCACCGTGACAAAAAGTATTATTATGGCTATTATGCAGCACGCAAACTATTCAAGTTTTTCTCCTAAAATGATGTTTTAATTTTTTCTACAGAAGATATTTTTTATGTTAGTGCAGCTGTACAGATCTTGTTGCTTTAGATAAAATTCAATGTGATATTCGCCATCGCCATTTTTTTTCTTTTCATCATCCATAAAAGTAACTAATCACTTATAATCAGAGAGAAAAACAATATTTTCTGAACCCATCGCAAACGACCTCATCGTTATCTCTCTAAAGTCACCAAAAACTTGGCAAAGAGTTCATTAATAGCTCAATCCCAGCAGCCGAGTCCACAAAAGCAAGTTGATTAGCCATCAAACACGTGGCTCTTGGAAAGTAAACCTCGCCGAAGGCAAGCCAAGCAAGCAAGGGGTGCGCTGATCGTTGTCGAAAATTGGGTGTTACGAAGCCGACTTCTTGGGAGGCCTCGACTAGAGAGAAGGGTTGCTTGGACGTGGTCTTACGTGCAGCAGCTAGTCGCAGCCGATCGAGGGAAGAAACAGCTGGAGGAGGAAGGAGGCGGGGGTATATCGGAGGAGGGCGGCGGCAGTACCGAGGCAATAGCCTTTACGACTGAGCCATAGTATCGAACGATCTATCCAGCCATTAAGATAGTCTTGGAACGATTCGGTAACCTCTGGCTCTCTCTCTCTCTCTCTCTCTCTCTCTCTCTCTCTCTCCGAAAAGCGATATCGACTGCTTCTGCGCATTTTCGTGAACAATGCTCCACACGCGCGCGCGTGCGCCCCTTATACACAAGCGTAGCGCGCGCTATACGTTGCTTCTTCTTCGCCTACTTTTCTTTCTTGCTTTCTTTCTTTCTTTCTTCATACATGGCAATCTAGCCAGCTTTCGACTTTCTCTCTCTCTCTCTCTCTCCTCTCTCAAGCTCTTTTCCCATTTTCTCGACACGTTTTTCTCTCTTTTTTGTTTCATCTCCCATTACAGTTTACTCTTGGATGAGTTTCCGCGCACTTCCAGCGATTTCTATTTTCATAAAGTTTCATTCTTGCTGCACGAGAAGAAAAAGAGCGCGCTGCAGATCAATCCTCATTTACGCGAAAGTCGCGCAAGGAAATAGCTAGTGAAATGGCGAATATAAAACTGAATTTACGATTATACATAAAAGCACTCATTGGTGGCCTTTCCATTCACAACTTCGATAATGTCCCGAGAGCGTAAATGCAGCCGTGAGATGACGTAGGTACATAATCGCACAGTTGGCGGGTGGCGGAAATTGATTTTATCGAGTGGCAATCGTCGAGAGTGCAGCTAGCTAATAATGCGAGAAACGATAATGGGCCACAGGAGTAGCTTATCACTGTACACTTGAACTTTAGCCTCCCCCTCGAAGTTTGGCAAAGCGGCAGCTGAAAAAACAGGGAAAACGCATAGATACGCGGCCGTGTGTAAAATGCAACAATGGCTCCCGGAAGTGTACAGAAGCGAAGGAAAAATAGCGCGAATGGCAAGATAGTATGCATAGATCGGTGGGAATGGCGCGCGAGCGTTATACAGCAATAGCGCTGGAGGGAGAGAGAGAGAGAAGCTACGCGGGGGCGGGTTCGCTTCTTCCGGGGGTGTGGAATGAAATGAAGTCGCGCAAGCAAGAACGAGAGAGAGAGAGAGAGAGAGAGAGAGAGCGAGAGGGACGGAGAGGGGGGTGCCGCCAGTGGGGTTCGGAGATTGATAACGCAATTCCAAGACTACTATTACCCCCTTCAAGTCCAAACGACCCACCACCGAGAGCGAGCGAAGGAAAGAGAGACTATCTTTTCGCTCTTGTGTGTTGCAAGGCGTCCAACAGGGACGCAACACCGACGACGTCGAGTTTTAGAAATGTTAACTCCATAAATGCCAAGCCCCGCGGGCTATGACCTCGCAACGAGGCCTCTTTTTTTCCTCGAGAGGAACTACCAGGCAAAGTTTGCTTAGAGAGCGCCCAGGGATGCTAGATAGAAAAGTTTGATATTGTGATCAAGAGTGGAAGACAGAAAGAGGGAGGGGGCAGAAAAAGGAAGGATGATTTTTTTATGTTACTCTAATTAAACGGCTTCTGGTAACGGGCCACAAGCTTCTTCGAGCAAGATTCTAATGAGGATCGTCTGCTTTGGTGTTTTAATTGCATCCGTAAAATTATACGCTGTGAGATTGTTATTCTTAAAAGAATCGCTTCTCTAATGATATTTACAATGGCCGACGAATAAACCTTACGCTTCGACGAAACGGTCAGAAATTTCAGATTCTCATAAATTTCCATAAGAACTTTCACAAACAATAAATTTTGAATGGCTTATCGATAGCTCTGTTTTCTTGCTCGCAAGAGAGGAGAAAAAAGTAAGTTACGGACAGTCATTTGCCGAGTAAAAATATTAGAAGGAAACAAAATCTATAGTAGAAAAAAAGCACATTCCTTTCTACGTCTTTCATTCGCAGAACGGCCATGCCACCCGTAAAATAGAAGGTTTTTCCCTCGCCTCGACAAACGTTTTTCCGCAAGGCCATCTTTTCTCGCGTTATTTTCCACGCGCGTTGGAAAAAAGTTCTCGCGCACGGCCGCCCAAATCTCAGGGCTTGCAAAAGTTCAGCCGAGTACGCGCGAGCTTTTCCGCCGAATATACGATTTTAACGATAATTGTATGTGCGGAGTGTGCAAAACCTCGTAAATTTTGTTTATTATCGGTGCACGCGCGTTCGCGCATGTTCATGCTGTATACGTATATGTATATATATGTAATGCGGCCACGCGGCGTATAAAGCAAATTTCCCAATGACGCTTTTAACGGTAAAAAGCTGGACTACTTTGTACATTCTTGGCAATTTTTCATGTTTATCGTAATGGCGTGAGGGTATACCGGTGCTGCGATAAATAATGCCAAAAATTTGCATTTCAAGATAAATTCAAATGCATATTTAATTTTATGAAATGCATCCTCGAGTGAAATTTATCAAGGAAATGGAAAGCAACCGAAAAAAAAAATAGATTGCATCCCAAACGATTTCAATTACCGCTGAAAGCAAAGGTTAATTTGGCATCATTGAGTTTACAATGGCGCACGCATTTATTTGGCAAAGTGCAAAAGTAGCATATTTACAGCGTTTTAGCAAAATGATAATGAGGGCATTTATATTCATTAGCAGCGATAAAAATAAAAAAGCCAGAGTGCGCAGGCGGTCGGTTGGGTGTGTGCTCTCTCGCTCTCTCTCTCTCTCTCTCTCTCTCGGTCTCTGCGCAGCTCGAGGGTAAGTTTGCAAAGGCTTGCTGAAAATGGCCGAGCATTGAAGTGGAGATAGGAAAGTGTTAATCCGAGCGAGCAACTTCTGCGTCTATGGAGAACTTCGGGGGCTGTGCGCTCGCGCTTATGCGCCGGAGGATTTCCATCTAATAAATTTGGAGCTTTGTATAAGCTTTCCACGCTCGAGTTTAAATCCTGCTGGTGCCTCTAAGTCTGCGCTCACGTAAAAGGAATGTATATGTGTGAAAGACGTAGGATAGATAAAACCCCCTACTATCTTTTCTCTCGCAGCTTCGGCGCACCGCCTCCTTCTACCCCTTAAGAGTGTCGTTGAATATTATTCTTTAAAAGTACTCCAGTCCACTGGCAGTTCCCTTTTTCCTTTCACTGAATAAAAATTTCATTAGCACAGCGGTATAAAAATTCAATAGCAATCTTTGTCTAAATTATTGATTTTGATATGCTTCCTAAACTTCACGGCTGTTCTCTTGCTAATTTAGATAATATACTTTACAACTCCAAAGCTTGTTGTAGTCTTTTCGGGAATGTAATGTGGTTGCAGTACGTTTTCAGAAGTTTTAATTTCATTTTAAAACGATATAAATATATATTTATAAGTACAAGTTCATAGATACTGCAAGCTAGTAATCGCACAAAAAACTATGTATAGCACGCAAATGCCTTCCTATAAAAATCTAAAAGAAACCGTTATTCCCTGAGTATTCTTCGCGTGAGCTGTTCACTAATAGCATACTGCCAATTCAGGATGACTTTTATCCTTTTCGTAATGTAAAAGCGCCCAAAGAAAAAGAAAGGTGAAGGTGAAAACGCAAAAGCAAGGAATGTAAAAAAAGGCAAAAAAGAGAAAAAAGCAAATTCTCCAGAGAGGGTAAGATATTGGTTTTCATCCGGGTCGTTTCAAGGGTCGTAACGTTTGATAAAAATGCGTGTTACGCGTTGCCGGAGCCACCTCGGAACCGAAAGAGCACCCTGGGACTCGTACGCGCGCTCAGGAAGATCACGAGAATTTTTCCTTCGCCAAACTCTCTTTCACACAAGCAAGCAAACGTATACCACTACACTCACCCGATAAGGTGGCCTGTGTAAATAATCAAGATAGAAAAGTATTTTCTGACGGTGGGCGGTCACACGTATTGCAAAACTAATGCGGACACTGCTGGAATTGAATGTTAGTATGGTAATTACTTAGATACGCTCGATTTCCTATACCTATAGATTATATTATTTTTGGTCATGAGAATATTTTCAAATTCAATTTCAACGCGTCCTGAATATTATTTTTTAAACGTATTATTATAAAATAATTGTCTTAATTAAGATATAGTGCATAAAACGGATGTCGGAAGTTGATATGTCGATGCGCATCGAAGAATAATATGCCGTTTTTTACGGACGTTTGACTCCTCCATTGCCCATTGGAGATGCAAATTGGTCGTCAGCGACCTTCTAAAATTGCTAATTAATTAAAAAGAAACGTGTTATAGTAACTATAAAATATTACATGAATAATTTATCAGGCCCTGCGAAATAAGTAAGGAAGAAAGAAGATTATTCGTTTTAACGTATAACGATCGGACCAGATGTTTTTATTTCAAATCTGAAAAATGTCTCTTTCCAAAAATTAGCATATAAATTATCAAAGACGATGATAATAATCGATCTATCGTATTCATCTCCAGACTATTTTCAGCATTTCGAAATAGAGGAGCTTAGTTATGGATGTCATTTAACATGTGAGAATGTTCGTTAACGAGGCGCTTCGAGGGATTTTCTGTCGTGGCAATACGAACGACTATACGAAAATTAAATTCTCAGCTAAACTTAATTCACTATGTAGAAATATGAAACGTAATGCGATTTCAATGAAAATCGTCAGAATGATTATTTATGATCGACGTTTGAAAAACATGTATTTACTGAAGTTTGTTAATGACTACATATCAAAGTTGAGAACAGTAATTAACTAGTAGCCAATACAATAGAAGGAACGGTAGCAGCTCGGGGTAGCAAATAACGTTCATTGAGTCTGAGTCGAGAGTAAAGGGAAGGATTACGCGCGAGGCTATCGTCCTAAGCAGGCGGATTGGTAATAGGCAATGTGGGATTTGGGATATGGTCCGATAAACACTGCGTTACTCTACTGCAACGGCCATTTTAGCTTGCGCACGGGTCCCTTTGGCGCTGGGCTTTGGCGTCGTGATTGGCTCTCCAGTTCAAGATTAGACACGGTCGTTGCATTTCGGACGAACGTCTTGGCTTTGCAATTATTCCGTTCTTGCATCGGCAACTGGAAGTTTCGCGCTGAACTCGATTGTTCCGTACAGCGAAAAAGAAAATTGAAAGATCATCCGAGCGCGATGGAAAACCCGAGCGACCGCCTCATTGCCAGGCTTCTTAATTGCGCGTGCACGTCCCTCGCCAAGCCGCGCGCAATATTCGTACGGATAAATACGTGATAACGAAGCCCGCGGCCAAGCGATAACTCCCTGAATATTGGTCGTTGCATATATTTCGCCGGATTCTCTCTCGCTCGCTCTCGTGCGAAATGCTTCACCCTCAGGCCAGCTCTTGCGCGCGCCGCATTGGATATCGTCACGCAATCAAACGAGCCCATTCGGCTTTAGTGAGCTTACCGTTCCGGCCGGGCGACATCTTCGCGTACCCCTCCGGCGATCGGGGCCCCACGAACACGCGGACTGGAAGCTCGTGCGCTCATTTCTCTTTTACATTAGATAAGCGCGGGCCCTCCTCTTTCTCCAATTAACAGTTTGATAACGGAGTCGGACAAAGCACGATTACGAGCGCATTCTTCTTTTGCGGATAGTTGGCCATTTATTATTCGTTATTCGTTGTATTACAAGTGGATAACTAAAGCAAATACGTGAGAAGTAAAGTGTTGTATGTATCAAATCGAACTCTGGACTATCGTGGGCCACGATCGAGGGCGACAGGATGAACCGAGCCCTCCGAAATAGATCATTCCAGTCACTCGAATAAAAGCTTTAAAAACAAAATTACTTTGGGGCTATTGACTTCCACAGAAACCATCAAAGAATCTGTTCTTCCATCGCGTGTCCGAGAAGGTCGGCACGTGCGAGCAGCGCCCGGAGTTCGCTTCATCCCCCAATGGGGATATATATATAGGAAGAGCGCGCGCAAGCGGGCCTAAGTACAAAGTTGAGGTAGCCGGCTGCTACTGCTGCTGCTGCTGTGCAACGCGGCATCTGCTCCACGAACTAAGAAAACGGAGGGTTGCGCGCGTGCAAGATTAGTGGAAGGCGGAACACGTGTTCCGGCGTTCTTCGTACCCCGCGCGCGCCCCTATGAGAAAAATAAGACTCCGATGGAGTAGGTAAGAAGTCGTTACGTGCATCCGGCGCTCGCGGCACGCTCAAATTCAAACTTGAATATATATACGACTCGATACTCGTAGAACTGATGAATCAGCGCCTTATACGAAGACTTTGCCATTTCCGAATATTAAAGTGCTTGCCGCTGGTAGTTTTTCGATTGGCACAGAACCAAATGGCCTAGAATTGCAGAGTCTCGGAAAACCTTTGCAGATTCTCGTCGAGGGCCGAATTTCACTCAGCTTCTAACTCCACTAATACACTCTATTCTCTGCTTGTTTACCTCCCAAACAAAGAGAGAGAGAGAGAGAGAGAGAGAGAGAGAGAGAGAGAGAGAGGAATTTTTCCGCGGACGGACGACAAAAAAGCGAGAAAGAGAAAGCAGACGCGCGCAGAAAAAGAAAGCGAGGAAGGAAGAAAAGACGTCGAATAAGAGATGGAGGCTGGCTGGCGTTGCTGGCAGTATTCCAAATTGAAAAACACATTCGCGATATTTTCTTTGCTTTCACGGCGAGAATTCGCTCTCCCACTCTCTCGCAAGATAGAGAAAACTGGCGAGGATAGGTATAGGCTAGGTAGTGGTAGTATAGGCGGTCTAACGTAAGAGCGATATAATGAATCGCGCAGAATGGCCTCCGGAAAGTTAGTACTTGGAAGCTGCGCGGGGGAGGTGGAGAGATATATGAACGGCAGCACGTAGACTTCGCAGACTTCGGGAGAGAGAGAGAGAAAATTTGGAAAGGGCGCGCGGAGAGATATACGCCGAGGACTGCTGCCGCTTGGATTTACAACGAAGGCTATAGCGAGGAGGGTCTTCCGTTCCGATCGCCGATCATGCTGCGCCGTCTTCTTGACGTGACGAAATTAAGGCTCGAGCGGCACACCTGTGCCGATGGCGCGGAGCCTAATTAGCAGCGCACAGCCTGAAATCTTTTTTAACAGCGAGCGGCTCACTTTCTACGGGCGATATATTTTTACGGACAGGCCGTTCAATTAAGCTTTACGACGGGACAAAACGATAATTACGAGGATCTCGGACGGTTTGTTTGACGTTTGCAGCACGCAGGTCGCCGCATCTGCCTTCTACTTTTCCGCTAAATGAGGCCAAAGCTCTTGCGCGCAACTTTTCTACCTGCCGATGCACCGACTAAAAAACAGCTCTCAAGGACGATTTTAGGCACAACAACGGAAATAAGTGTTTTGACTTTCTTGGCCTACATTTTTGTTTGCCGTTTTTTTAGAGCGACAAGGTTGATACTTTTTTTCGTCGCGTTCTCAAACGTTTGGGTCGTAAAGCCAACCGTGACCTCATGCCGTCTCGATTATACCGAAGTATCACGTATAGGCGTGGTATGAAATCATAAAGCGAACCCTTTTGGCAAAATTTCGCAATTATTATCATATCCGTACAGGGACGTCTGCGAAAATGGCGCTTTCAGCTGCGCAGACATATTATCACGAGTGTACGTTGATGAGACGAAGGGTACATTAGTGACCGGTGCCGGGACAGTCCCTCAGCGGCTCGTTAAGACATTTGCATTTCATTTTCGTAGCTATGCCCTCCTGCCACACTGTATCACGCAGAAGAGCTCTCCCCTCGCGCGTATAAATATTAATGCAAGCATCGTCTTCTCTCGAGAAGCCGCTTTTTGTTCGTTGTCGTTGCGCGCCACATCGGGAAAGAGAGCTTCGGCCACTTTGAATACTGATGCGACACAGACAGTGAGTCCACTTTTCTTTGTTGGCTCCCAAAGAATGCGATTTCCCAGCAAGATGGAATCTTGCATAGCGTCTGCTCTTCCATTGAGTTCGCAGATAATTCAGTTCTTGTGACGACTGATTTTTTTTCTCTCTCAGAGTTTCTATGGCTGGATATTTGAGGAGGTCTGATTTCTTCCACGCTGAAATGAGAAATGAAAATTGATAAGTATTTGTTCACGCATTATAATTATACTTTTAAATAAGATGCATTTCGTAACTACGATTGATTTAAGATAGTGAGATCTAATGAAATGGTGACTAGAATAAAATGACACGCGTAGTGGACAGCACAGCAACGGAGCGAGTAGCAGCAGAGCTCGGCAAGCAAGCAAGTCTCGAGAAATAAGGATGGTCGGGAAAACTCTAGCGTAAAGAGCGCAGTGAGCTCAGTGGAAGTATCGCTTAAAAACTATCGAAAGTCCATCGAGCTTGCTTTTGCGTTAATGCAAAAGACCGTGAAGTGGCTACTCCTCGCAAGCGAGTATAGCGACGTTAACGAGTAAAGTTCTCAACAAGTCTGCAACTGCTACTAGCGAGGATTAAACTCTAATAAGGATTTCTCCAAATGAAGAAAACGAGGCTTTTCGCAGCAGCTCCGTGTGTAGGGTGGTTGAAAGGGCTGCGGGATGTGTGTATGTGTGTGTGTGTGGAAGGAGGGGGAGGGGGTGAGAAAAGTTAACTCGCTCGCGCGAGCGAGACGAAATCTCTTCTCGAATTACAAAAGTGAGAACTTCCGTCGTCGTCGTCGTCGTCGTCGTCGTCGTCGTCGTCGTCGTGGCGGGTGTACGTGCTGTAGCCGAAAAGAAAGAAGAGGCACTTGCATTGCCGGCATGATTGTCTCTACGGCACATCCAAGGCAATCCCCCGTGGCTACGTGCTCGACATACCCATACAAGCGCGCATTCCTCTTTCCTCTCCCGCACTCCTGCTCCGTACCCTTTTTCTTCCTCCGGACAAGACTCGACTCCACCTTCTTATCGCGCGCGCTTCCACAGATGCACCTCCTCTCTCGCTGTCTAGAGGCGCAGTCTACAGCTAATTGGCTCGTATACAGCAGCACGTTAATTTGGAGAGAGTTAAGAGCTGTTGACGAGAGTGATGCGTGGTTATACGTCCGCACGGCTCGGCTTGGTAAGAGTTAATGTGCGTGCAAGTGCACCAGCACAAAACCCGCTTTGTTGCTATGCCGATTCTGCAGTGTCTTGTGCTTGATTTGCTGGAATTGCGCTGTTTATGGCTGGTAAACGCCGAGAGACCGAGAGCGGCAGGGGCTTTGATGTTTAGAATACTGATGTTGCCGCGGATGTCGCAGCATCGTTTCCTCAAAACACATACGCGATAAATAATTCGGCCTACACGTAATGCAAACGTGAAATCATTTTCATTCAACGACTTCAAAACTCTTTAATGATATTCTCTACAAAGTACTTTGGCATTTCTCGGCAAGTGTACGAGACAGGAAGATAAAGTTCTGATTCAAAACTAAAGAGAGAGAAAGATAAAAAGACTACGTCGTGGAAATCAGCGGGTCCTCGACTGTACGATCGGAAATGAGAAAAGTTGGAGGCCATTAGACGTCCGCAATCTTCTTTTTTTCCTGTGCCGTCGTTTTCTCGCGCGTAGAAAACGTTTCTCCCTATCTAATGAAGATATCGCTAAGGTCCATGCTACATATAGTTGGCTACCACGAGTATATAGGTTTGCGCGCGCCTTAAATCGGCATTACCATCGATCCGAGAGGCATTTTACCTGCGCCTGTTATTCTCAGACCTTAATGAAGACGTAAGTTCGAAAAAGCTTTTTCAGCCGGTAAATCTGATAAATTGCTGATTCGCTTTTTCTCCCTCTCTGCCTATACACTCTCATTCCCGAACTACGCACGTGCGCCATCGCTAGCACCTCGCGAGCGGGTGGAGCTTTATTATACGTTATGGCGTTTGGCTTGCGAATATGTATGTTTATGGACTTATTTATGATGTGTTATAGTTTATTCGTGTGTTTCAAGAGGAATGAGGAATTAAAGGATGATCGTGATTTCAAGTATTTCTTTTATCATTTTTAAGTAGTCAGCTAGTGTATTTGGTCAGACGCATATGTAATAATACATATCTAACATTCGTTCATTGATATCGTGTTAATAAAAATATTTTTTTGCGATTGGTTCGTTCAATCAGAAAATTTAGTTCTGGAACAGTATTAGATAAATTGGTGTTGTAAAAATACGTCATACATGAATTTATACGGGGCAGAAATTATTCTGCTCCTCCTCGAACAGAACTGCGTGTACATCATCGAATGACGCATATACAAGTGTGCAAAATTACTTACGAGCATGAAAAACGATCGGTTGCGACTCTCTCTCTCTCTCTCTCTCTCTCTCTCTCTCTCTCTCTCTCTCTCTCTCTCTCTCTCTGTCTCTATCTCTCACCATTAAAGATAATGGAAAATGTAAATCGAAGAATCCACGATCACGCGTATCCCAGAAAAAAGCCAACAGTGTATATAGAATCGAAACCACTGAGCGAAATTGCATTTTTGTAAAACGATAAGAATCTTGACGTGGCTAGCTTCTACCACAGAGAGCTGTCGCATAAATAACCGCGTGTGTATAATGCAACGAGGGCTATTCGTCATATCTTGCTGCTTGCGCTCCACTGAACAAGAGAGAGAGAGAGAGAGAAAGAGAGAGAGCAGCATCCCATGATCAAATCCAGTCGCAACGCGAGAGAGCGTCGGACACGCCTCGTCTGAATCACACACACAGAGCAACTACTAGTATACATGTGATCGAATTACATTCAGGTTATAACAGCTCTCGCATGCTAGAGAGAGAGCAAGTACACAACCAGATCTCTTTCATGAAAAATGCATGATTCACTGGTACACTAAATGAAAATTGATTACAAACACTGCGTGCACTTCGTATATATAACTTTGATATTAGCAAGCTGAACAAAACGCTGCCCATAGGCCAACTCTGCCTGAATGATTTGAACGGTTGTGGATGGTTATTCGCTTTTATTGATTTATTGTGAATGTTACGGTAATTGATTTAGTAGGCATTGTAGTTTTGTATGTACAATTAGTTACTAATTGATCGAGCAACATGTCGATTTATTGCGCATTTGATATAAGACGGTCGTCAGATACGACAATGTCGTTGGATTGTAGTTGGGCATCGCTATTGAATATTTTCCATCGTACCTACGTTGCATTGGTCAAGAACTAATCTTTATTTCTAATTGTGGAATACATATTTGCTATTTTAAAAATCAATCGTTTGGACTTCAAGTTGCTGAAAGCTTCTCTCGACCGACACCATGTGTATGAGTTATGCACAATGTTATTACAAAATACAATCCTCGATTGAATTCACTGAGAACGTTTGATCAGTACATTTCATTATATAGAACGAATCATTGTTCCGTTCACGTTCTCGTTAACCATACGATAAATTCCAATTCCGAAAAACAAGGTAGTCGCTGTTTAAAAATCGAATACACAGAAGAATTTATTGTATCGCATGAAACAGCTTGTCTCTTTCTCGCGTGGAAGTTATTATTGAATGGCGCAGCAAAGAGGCATGAATAAGCAAGAAAATAACAAATTGCATTAAATCATATTTCAAAGTCAGGAGTATGCAGCCATAAGACTCGCGGGGGCGAAAGCTTGGCAGACACAAAAGCCGTGAACGCCAGACGCGTCGCTCCGTACACGTACAGTTGGAAAGGAAAGGAAAGGAAAGGAAAGGAAATCCAATATAACTGGTACGGCACGTAGGTGATAGAGCGTACGCGCCGCCGGCAAGTCGCGGCACGCGAAGCCTCTAGCTCAGAGCGACGTTTCATTAGCGGGAAGACGCTCCCGCGGGGACGGCGCACATTAGCTTGTCTTATAGCTACTACAGCCAGCGAAGAAGCAGCAGCAGCAGAGAACTAGATTAGAATTCTGTGTGCGGCTATGGCCTGCAGCTTCCAGTTCTCGCGCACTCCTACTGCCCACCGAATATAGCTGTATCCGGGACTCAAATATTTCACGCTCTCTGCTCTCGCGCTACTTGCAAGAGAGCAGCCCAGATATCGCGCCTAAGAAATTGTAATTTCAGATTGTACTAGCCGCGCTGTGCTAATGGAAGTATTCGAATTATGGAATGTTCAAATTTCTTTCTTTGCGGATTCGTTACGTTTCTGCTGAGCTTTCACTGCAAATTTCTATCGTTTTTCTTTACTTCCAAACCAATATATTAGATTATTCATTTAATTTATATATTTTTAACATCATCAGTTATTAAATTCTCATATTTCTTGTCGCATTTTTCATTCTATGAATTCTATAATAAAGTCAAATTAAATCATTTTGAACTAAATCATAAATTTTATGTTAGTAAAAACATTTGCCGATTTAACAAATTTGTCTAATAAACTATATTATGCTTTCAAATATTTTTCTAGAATTGACTTATGTAGTCACCCTTGCACTATTATCCAACAAAATGAAGCTCCCTATATGTGTAATTAATATAGTCAGTACAATAAGTATAGTAATAAACTTAAACGAAGTTAGCAAACCAACACACAAATTATTATTCCAAGATTGAATATTTACAGCGACATCTAGTATATGCTATAACTTTATAATATATATATAAAAGTTAAAATTCCACGATATAGTTTATTATTCGAAGTTATTTTTGCGGTGTCGCTATGAATTTCCAATTTTGTTTTCAATTATTCTGGAATAGACAAAGTTCATTGGTTAAAATGGGTTGAAAAAAATGTTTGTATATCATCAGTTCCATATAAATTCCATTAACGAAGGAGGTAGTCGCTCCACCTTTGTTGAAAATAAAACGAGAGAATCGAATTAATTTACCATGAAATCTCGCGTATTCGCGCACAATGGCGTTACAATTCGCCTTTTGTGCGAGCGCACACAAGATAAAACGACAATTCGGTAAATAAATCTCGCCTTTTGTTCACGCTACCCTAAAACAATGGACTGTATGTATATATATATACGCAATGTAAAATAAACCACGGGGGAGAAGGAGAGCGAGAGAGAGAGAGAGAGAGTGAATCTGGGCGGTGCTCGTTTTGCAGGCCGAGTAAATGAGAGGCGAGATTAAACGGGAGCTGACGTATGATAGGCTCACTTTATTTTTGTCGCGCTTGGCATTTCAGATAGTCGACCCTTTTTTCCACGACCGAATATATGTATAACGGGCGATGCGCGTTCACCAACAACAACGACCAACATACACTCTCTCTCTCTCTGGAATGGGAAAACGAGAGGACAAATATACACGAGTGAATGATGCGACAGAGTAAAAACCAAATTTTTTTTCGCTCACTTTGCGATTACTTTTTCTCTAAGTTCTCCTGGATGTTTACGTTGCCACATATTTATGAAGTAACTAGATTTGTTTTTTGTAAGAACACTTTGATATTACAGTCGCCTTACATTGCAAATATATGTTACTCGCACAGTAGATTATTCGATAATGAAAGAATTTTGCAGTCAATTTCGTGTACAGTAAGCAACCTATTTATTAAGCGGCGAAAGAGAGTCCTTGTTGAATTGTAAAATAATATCTCAATTATCCATTAAATCGTAACATTTGTCATAGGAATTAGCCATTAACCTTATCTGTAACAATAAAATAACGATCGCAAAAAGCCCCACATGGATATATTGTGGCGGGCGGACAATCCGAAAAAATTTAAAAAGCAATCGTCGCGCGAATAAAGTGGCCGCGAGTTGTTAAAGCGATAACCCGCGGCGGCAAGCATTCGAGTGGAGTCTCTCGCAGCATTAAAGTCGTAGAGATAAAACGCTCTCCTGGCGCGTCGGGTGTAAAATTGTCGCCGTGGGCGTATAGAAACGAGAGGGTTAAACCGTAGCAAAAGATTAACTTGTAAAAAAAAACAACGGAAGGTTATGTGTGTATACGATTACTCGCTGTACTCGCTGTGAAACAAGTTTTGTCTTCTCGAAGGAAAATAGCGAATTTTCTGATAGGTTCTTTCTCTTTCTCTCTCGCTCTGTGTAAATTGCGAACGCAGCGAGTCCATTATGCAGAGCACAGGGCTTCAATTCCAATTGGTGTGTGAGGCAAAGCCAAACAAACCTTATTTATGTCTCAATTAAAGCCCTGGGCTGGCAATGGGATGCACCCTCGCGATGTGCGGCTCAGACAATAAAGCAACCAACTCGAAAGAGTGGGAAGAGGAGGATACACACGTACAGATACGCGAGCATGGGTGAGAGAGAGAGAGAGAGAGAGAGTGAGGGTCAGATAAAGGGATGGAAGCACTATACGGAAAAGGTTGGAGAGCGAGAAGATAACGAGCGAACTCGCGAAACGGCCATAGATCAAGTCGGCTTAATTATCTCGCAAAGCGAGTATAAGCCATTGGACTCTCGCGCGAGCCTACGGAGTTAAGCCGATTTGACCATTCGTTAAGCCTTTACCCTTCCCACCCCCTTCTATATATGTATGTGTACACACACAGTCTCTCGTGTGAGGATCTTATGCGCGATATACATCCAAATGCCGCGCTCTCGGGCTAGCCTTTTTAATCTCCGACCTATCATGCTTGCCGGCTTTCTCTCCTCGATGTGTGTGTCCCCATGGATATGTAATGGGATTTGAGGGCGGGATGCTTGACTTTGATATATATTTTCAGGGCAGCATACGTAATGGACGAACTCGATTCAGGTTTTGTGTTTCATTGGACGTTAAGATTCTTTCGTATTTTTTTCTCATGGTTTTGAAATATTTTAGTCACGTGAATGATCACTTTTCTGTAAAATATTTGTATTCTTGAATTTATTTTAAAGAGCTTATATTAGATAGAAGTTTTCTGTATATATATATATACACACACACACACACACACACACACACACACACACACACACACACATCTGTGTGTGTGGTGTGTGTTTCACATCTTTACATTATGTTATTTTTATAATCAAGTTAGTTATTACATTTTGGCTTTCATATATCTTCTTGGAGACATTTTGTGAGAATAAGAGTAGGATGAAATAATACTTACATCCATTCAGCTGTGAGCTGTATTCTATATAATAAATGGTAACAAGATTCATAGCGATATCTAGTGATTTTAACTGTTATAAAATATGAAAACTAATAGATGTCCTTTGAAATTCTTATCATCTGAATGTTATTTTTCTTGCCAGTTTTGTCTTCGATAACGTTGTTCTTGAATAGTGTAGATAGAAAAAGAAAAGCCTTTTTGACGTTTTATTAACAGATTTGTTAACCTCTTCAGAAAAAATAAGCAGCAAACAATGCTGTAGTTAGAATAAATATGTTATCGACTGGCCTTACAAATGCCAGTAAAAAATTGTTTTTTTCCATAGTAATAGTAGTAAAATTTCTCGGTGTATTATATTCAATAGCATTTAACGATATTCTAAATAAACTGTTTGCTTATTCTATTTTATTTAGATGACAACTGATACAATGGTATTTCTGAATTTCATACAACTGATGACATTTTTTCGGGCAATACGAAGCCGAATAGAATGGTTCAGCTGGCGGGCCAGGCATGTTTTCCGCCTCCTCTGCATTTTTATTTTACACGTAAGATACCGTCAGATACATCTTGCGCATACATATATGCATGCACGATGCGCGCGCGCGTGGGCGAGATAGAATTTTCCATCCTTCTCGTATTCTCTTTCCTCCTCATCAAGTCCTCTTGCTCTTGCTCTGCCTGCCTCTCTCCGCCGTTGCTTTTTATCTCTGCAGAGTTTCCACCCCATCAGGCTGCTCTCACTCCACCCTCGGTTCCCCGGCTCTAGCGGGTGAAGCTCACTCGCGAGCGCTCGGCGGGCTCTGCTCTCTCCCCCACCCTCGGATACGGGGACGCGCCCGCCAGTATCATGGCGGCAGTTACGGAATCAATAAAAGTGGTGCTCATGCGCCGCTCAACTGCCCGGACTAGACTAGATAGCAGCCTTGTCTTGTCTCCCCACCATGCCATGCTGCCACTCCAAAATATTTCCCCTTCGTAGCCACGCATATATATATATATATATATATATATATATATATATGCTTGCTTGCTTGCTTGCTTGCTTCTCTTTTCTTTCCCGCGAAACTACCTCTAAAACTATACAAGAACCATCATTGCATCGGCAACCAACGATACTTACACGCACAAAACCATACGATATTCTCTCCAACAGCCTTATCTTTTTCTTCATACCCGCCCTCCTTTTTGCAAAAATGTGTATTTGTTTTTATAGGCATATATGTATTTATCGTGAGTGTCGTCTTGCGGGCTCTTGCTAGCGCGCGCTCACTTTTACTGGCTGTAAACGACTTTTTACGATGACTTTTATGGCTTTTTACGGTTTGTTTTGATGCCAATGCTCAAATTAACTCAATTTATACGGCCTTTTCAACCTCTATCCGCATGATTATCATGTCTACAACTCGACTCGTCAACTGTCTATTCAAAAAGACCATAAAATGTTTACTACTATAATTTACATTGATTCGTTATTTTCTTCCTAATAAACTATTTGTATTTCCAGTAAAGGATAACGAATACACAGATTTCTTATAATTTTTGTCACGTACGGAGTTTCATTTCGTCGAAGCTGTCTGTGTTATTTTATTAATAAATGTAGTAGACGAATATCGATTTTTCGATGACTTATAGCTTTCCCAACTACTTCATTTCCATCATCCTGCGTCATTTTCCGCATAGTAATTACTCGAGCATCCGCAATCCTTTTCTCTAATAAAGCAGACCATCAGAAACATGGAACGGAAATGGATCGCTGTATTACCAGGGCCGGGCGAGCAATTGATTGGAAGGTTAGTCTGTGCGTGCGCGTGCCAATAGCACGGGCATCAAATGCGCGTACACGACGGCTGCCGGTCGATAGGCACATCCAATTTGATTGAACTCAAGCACGGCGCAGCGCCAGTGCATCCCTAATTTCTCACGGATATCTGATTAATTAACCAAAGCCAGCCACGGAAATGTTGGCCAACGACACAGACATTACATATACATCGTGACCGCAGCGAGAGCCCAGTCCACCACAATCCATTAATCATTCGCTTTGCTCGCTCGCTCGCGTGTACGTGTGCGCGCAGCACAGGCTTTGCTATACTGTAAACAAGCGCGAACCGCGAACCAGCCGACGCTCCGCTCTAGGTTTTCCAAGCGCGTTCGGGTGGCTTTCGGGGCTGGCAGGTAATGTCGGGATAATGCTTCGCATAAACTCTCTGCTACTCGTATATTCGACTGTATATACTCGAACCTTTGCGTGTGTGTGTGTGTGTGAACTCTCATGCACGCCTGTCTAATATCGATATGTCGAAGTAGAAAGGGAGGGAACACGACTCGTATTAATGTCATATATGCGAACTGAATTAAGTTTGGTGTAAATATTTTTTTTCAATGAGTATTGAAGTTTGACTATAAAAGTCTGAATTCTTCATAACAATCTATCTCAGTACAGCGTAAGAAAAAAATTAACTGACGCTATAAGCTTCACGAACAGTTCTCGTCGGAAAATATATGTTATTTTAGGTCTACTATAATTTTTTCCTGGCATAAGTGAGAAAATCCCCTGAAATTATTATACAAAGACATTTTCACTGCATATCGCTGAGCATATTCTATCTTTGTAATTGAAAGTTGACAGACGCAAGTGACAATAGTGTGTTGACTATATCTTTTGACTTACCCAGTCCGCGAAGAAAAACGTTAGTAATGGTTGACTAATATTTGCTCATACTAAGCATAGAATTTAGCTTGCTTATTTAAGTGATGTGCGACTTTGAAATCGATAGAGTTTCGGAATCTACAGCAGGAATTAAAAAAATGTTCGAACAGGTGAAGCAGCAAAAAGCAATTTAATAATGGTAAGATTGGATTTTGCGTCGACGCACCGACGCGCATACTGTGCACCACAACGAAGCTAAAACCGCTTATACTAAAATTCGGGCGAGAGCCGCCCGGGAAAAAAGGCAAATCTCTGAGGCACGCGTCTCGGGTTACGTGCCTTGCAGGCAGCCAGCGAAATAAGAGTTTTCCACCTTGGCGTAGGTACGAGAGAGATAGAAATGGAAGGGCGCGAGTGTAGGCGGGGGAAGCCTGAAAAAGGACGGGCTCTTACGCGCGAAATGGGTCGTACTCTCGAGCGAAATAGGCCATTGCTGCAGCAGGCAATGGCCAATGCAGCAGTCGTATCCCCTAACCGAGCCAGCGCCGCCGCCCGGGGTGTCGGATGTATATACCGTGATCCTACCTACACCTCCGCACACGTACGGGCGAAAAGCTCCGCTTGACTTTTCGTTTAGCTTGGCCGGCGAAGGAACGAGAGAGCCAAGTCTTGGAAGAAAAAGCTTTTGGCCCGCGCGCCTTAGTCAGCTATCTCCGGCACGATAAGCGGCTGCATTCCCCGGCCTATTGCCGCAGCATCGAAATTGCTTGGCGGCTGGCATTCTTGCCTGCCGAGCTGTGCGCGCTCCGACAAGAATTCATTCGCACTAGATTTCGGCCAGCTCGTCTCCTCTTATTTTCATTACTTTTCACCTAAGTGCAATAACAATATGAACGTTTAATTCATTCGCGCAGCTGCGGCGGGAATATGTAAGTGTATATAAGCTGCAGACTTTTTACACGGAGGCGCTTTTATATGCCTAGAGAGTGAGAGGGAGAGACAGAGAGAGAGAGAGAGAGAGAGAGAGAGAGAGAGAGAGAGACAGAGACAGAGACAGAGGGATATTGCAGTGAGAGCACGAGTGCGAGGGCGCTAACGGTTGTCGTTATTCACGATTCTCATTTGCAAGATTGCCTATACGTCTCGGACATGGGAGCCCTGCGCCCGCACCCGCGCTCCGCCGCGCCGAAAGAGAGAGAGAGAGAGAGAGTGCGCTATGTGTGCGTTAAGCGCGCTGCTACTGCTGCTGTACCTATATATTTATGCTCTCGCGCGAAGTGTACGTGTAATACCTTTTTTAAAATGAAATTTACCCTGCCTCCTTCTTTTTCTAAATTATCCTTTTCGCGTCGTTATAACGCCGACTAGCAGCGCTCGGCATGCTCGTGTTTCATTGCCGCACTATGCGTTATTAAACTTTAAGCTGATGTACATTTAAAATGGTCGTGAAATTATTTTTTCGTTAAAGTGTCTTGTTCAAACTTTACCTTTTTTTAATCAATTTGAAGACTCGAATGCTTTCAGATTTGCGATGCACAAGGCTTTCAAATTGCAATTTAGCAAATGGATAAAACAAGACAGCCGACGGAATCGACGCATCGACAAGGTACAAGCGATCAGCGCAAAGAATTGCAATGCGTCGGCTGTGAGGTTTAAACGAAAAAACCACACACACGGGCAGGTGCGTCCTTCGCAACAAGAGTGCGGAGACCTTGGATTTGCACGGTCGCTTTTCTTTTTTTTTGTGTATAAGCGAGGTGCGCGTCTAGTATCCGTCACTCCTCTTTGCTATGTACAAATCGTCTTGACCTTGCCGAAAGATGTTTCTTCGTTTTTTTACGGCTTTGTCGTAAAAAAGGGAATTTTTCTCGGGCGTGCGGCCACCCGTTCCGATTACCATAAAAAAACGGCCAGTCACAAAGGACAACACTGCAACGGCACCACGCGGTCACAAGGATACCGTTAGTATAGCCCTTTTCTGTGGAATCCTGCGCCGTTGTGCAGTTGCGATGTAAACCCACGCTGACCCTTTTGAGGCATCCCCCTCTCTCTTGCAAGGGGTTTCTACTGTGATTTACGACTTCTACGGGAGCTCGTATTTTCCTTTTTTTTTCGTCCAAGCAAGATACGATAACGCCCCTTACTGCCAATGGATGACTGGTGGTTAAAAGCTTCGCGTAAAGTTTCTTCTTACCATGTTGCTACGCTTCTGAATTTTCGACTGTGATTCAGTGAATGGCTTTCGGATTGCTTATAGAGTGCGGATATTCGTTATAAAACTTTCGATTGACAGATAAAGTTATATCGCTAGAGGAAATTTTCGTCGAGAAGAATCTCGCGATTTTGATGAGGAGAGTTGGAAACTTTCTTTCAATTTATTAGTCTACGTAAGATGAAAAACTTTTACGAAGAAAATTATTTATATCTATTCAAAGTTAATTTATTGAACTATATTTACTGGTTAATTTCCGTAGAATCAGATAAGCTTGTAAAATAAAAATTAATGCGATGCTAAGCACAGCTGCGCAAACTAAAAAGAAAAAAAAATTAAAATGTAATATAAAGGAGAAAAAAATTATGTTAAAATGAAAAGTATCGTCGTGTAATTCATCGTAGATGCGCGAGAATCGTAAAACAGGCAGATATTTAACACTGGACTGGCATAAAAATAATAAAAGTCTGGTAAACGACGAATTAATAGTCAGCCGTACTGCTTGTAGAGTATACCGACGCTATCAAGTGGAAGTGGTTGGTACGAAATGGCAATGCTCACATCATAACGTACGTGTCCACGCCAACTTGGCTCTCGCTCGCACACGCACGCTCGCGGGCACCAGTCCAAGCACGTACGAATCGCAGTTAGTACCTCCGTATGTACATACGCTATCCTCTCTCTTGTATCTTGCTAACGAATAATTACTGCTTTAGGACCATCCGTCCTTACAGGCTTTGAGTTCGACCGAATTTCGCATACGAGACAGTGATTAAAAGTGCCCAGTCGAAGATTTATGGTGTCTCTGGATACGATGGACTTTTACCTTGTTTCCAGTTGAAATTTAAATTTAAATCTCGCTGGGAATCAGAGCTTCGAAAGAATGCGCTTCCTTCACAAAAAGAACGAAAGAAACGATTTCTTTGGTAGTCTTTGAATTTCGGTGAGAATAATGCTTAAGTAACTGCTATTAATTGTCCGGAGTTTAAGTGGAACGTTAGTCACTGCAAATTAGAAGGAAAGAGGCGAGGCATTTGGGGGTACTGTAATGGAAGAACAATGTTTGGCCTCAATGTAGCCGCAGTACCCACATATCACCTAATTTCAGAATAAGCTTAGCAAAACAACCGTCCCGACACGTTAAACATCTTTTAACCTATATAACCGTCAGTTTATCGACGCAAATGAAATTACGCGAACTACGAGATCGCGGCGTGGTTCACATTGAATCTGTAATTTTCCATAATCCTAGATGGAAAAATAACAAGAACAAGCTGACTACTGCAAAATGGGGAAAAATAAGTTCAGAATGCGCGTTGAATTTTCATTTGAGGAAACAAGAGCAGAAAAAAAAATACGTAAGCAAAACGCCAACGCCACTCAGCATACATGCGAGAGCATGAGATGAGCTTGCATCGGATATAGGTTGTTAAGACATAATCGGATATTAAAACACAGAATGCTACCATGTGTGTGTGTGTGTGTGTGTGTATGTACGTGCACGCGCGAGCTCGCAATTAATTTATAATTGGCTCATTTCGCAAGAGCTCGAGCGCAATCTTAATTCAATCTATCGCCGTTCGCGCCACCTCATATCCTCGCACCTTCGAGAAGTCACCTCTTTCAGCTGCATTAGAACTAGCGACACGTTTTTGCGCTCCGCATTTCCACTTTATTCGCTGATATTCCTTTCTATTCCAGTCTATGCGCGTAACGCGATGCTTTTCGTCGGTCACTAAAAACAGTTAAATCGTAATTTATCGATGTGCAAGCTGCAATTTACAGTAAATTTGTATTAAAAAACGTAATTTGACATTTTGGCGAAGAGCGATATATTTAAAAAATTATTTCGTATCTCGCATCCTCGGCTGCAAAGTTCAATTTTGTCAAAGTGTAAGGATCTCTTCACTTAAAAACACGTTATACGTTGCAAGTAAATTACGCGGATGATCTTGTTCACGCTTTTAATATGACTGACTATATTCCGGTTGACAAACGACTGGCAGAAGCTTTTAATACGCCTTATA
The DNA here is from genome assembly GCF_024137745.1 of Phymastichus coffea. NCBI lineage: Eukaryota > Metazoa > Arthropoda > Insecta > Hymenoptera > Eulophidae > Phymastichus > Phymastichus coffea. Next base: position 1,249,766 of record NW_026706857.1, on the reverse strand, counting down.
CCTTGTAATTAATGTAAAATTAACTTTACACTGGATTTTCAATGTCCGTCGTTAAAAGTAATAGTTTTTAAAAAAAAGTCGTAGTAGTAATTGCTACGTAGGAAGGTGAAATATAAAATGGTAGAAAATTCAGTCATGAATAGATAGATCATTGTAAAGTTCCGATATGTATTGCAAACACCCTGATAAAGTAAAATAATTGTCTCGTGAATTGATTGCACTGCTTTGTCCATTAACAATAATGAAACCAGGAAGCTTCTTCGCGGTGCCTACAGATGACGGCACTATTCCTCCTTTGCGTAGGTATTGTTTTCGCGTTTAACGTATATATATATATATAATCAGTCCACTAGTAATTCAATATTAAAAATTTATTATATAAATAATTGCTTTTATTGTCTGTATTCTGCCTGAATTACATCTAAAAATATCCATTAATTAATTACATCGAACGAATTTATCTTGGATTATTCAAGTGCATTTTTATGCATTTACCAAATCGATATTAAATTAAAATTCATCGAAAATATTTTGTCATTCGATGATCACAGTCGCGATGAGGTCGTAAGAATCAAAACTTTAATTAGGAAATCGACGCGTGTATGGACGACAGCGATAACCGTCTAACTTGGGGCGCTCAGGGAGGTAATTGCAAAAGTGACATTCAAGGACGGCCTCCCCCCTCTCTCATTCTATCTCTCTTGTTCTCTTGTGGGTTGGGTCAAAGAACGTTTCGTTGCGGCGAAATATCTCAGATAGTTACTCTCAGTCCATTAGAAGCAAAAGACCTCGGCAGGCTGAGCTGCTGCGTTCCGTGCGATAGGAAATACCGGTGAGCGCAGTCGCGATCCGACGGCTCTTTTCGAAGGGGCAGAATTCCTTTTCTTCGAAATTGAATCGAGATTTAAAACAGCTTTACAGTTGATTTCGTAATAAGAAAACTTCTTTATGGTTATGGATAATATTTTTAATAATTGAATTTACTTTCGTTCAATTTAATAATCTTTGATTGACAAGATGTTGGGATCTAAAAGATCTCTTTAGAAAACAGCATTTTTAAATTCACGGAAGCGCCACTATGTATTAAAGAAAAGAAAAATATACTACAACAGAAGTCAAGCACTCCAACGCACAATATTTTGGTGTATATAAGATTTACTTCGGTTAAGCTCAACAAAAACAGAGAAACAGCAATGGACGCGTTTTGGTCCGTTACATTCGAAACGAGAGTAGATGATTCGAGTGTATTATGCGACAGAATCTCGCTCAGTATATCTGTTTTAGCTTGCAATCGCGAGACAGGCGTCGTCGTCTTTCTTTTCCCCTCTTACAGTGTCCATTATATCTCGCTAGAGTTCTTTTGTCCTCTATTTTGTCTCTCTCTCTCTCTCGCTGCAGAAAAGGAAACGCAAAGCAACAAAAAGAAAAACACTGAAAAGAGACGTATACACACACACGCGCGCGCGCGCGTGCGCACACTCGCACGCACGAATACGATGGAGGTAAAAGAAGGACGAGCAAGCGAATCCTCCCACAAGCGTTTCAGATTCGGCTGGGATGCTTTCTCTCTCTATCCCATTGCCCGCTTTCCGCGCCATTTCTCCGTAACGCGCACCATTTCCTCCATCCCTTTTTGAGTCGTCCTCCCCCTTCCCGCGCTCGCGTCCCAACTTTCGCAGGCTAAGCGTGCGTGCGCGCGTGTGTGTGTGTTTGTTCTCTATTTGGATCGTTTGGCTCGCGCAAATACCACCTTCTACAGCCTTTTACCTCACCCTCCTGCGCCACCCTTAACGGGCCTCGTTCACGACGAAGATTTTCTAAATTTGTGATCACTTTCCGCTCGACGAATCCTCGTCGAATCGCTCGTGCGAGAGGGAAAGAGAGAAAGCCACCTCTCTCGCTGGGGCTTTTCCAATGAGAGAGACACAGAGATATGGATGAAACTCGCTTTACCTTTTGAATGGCCGGATTCTCTCCTAGTTTTGTATTACAAAATTGATCGTGCAACGGGCATTCTCTCTCTCTCTCTTAGTTTTTCGCTCTGTTTGGTTAGGGAGTTTTAAAAGCGCTTTTACTTTGATTACTTTGTGCTGAACGCGAACTTTGTTGCGACTACGAGCAAGTACTTGCCAAAGCAATTATTTGCACGTACCTGCAAACACGAGGATTGTTAGGGGTCGTTAATTATTGCTTTTAATGATTCAAGTTGAAAATTTGTTGTTCACAGCAGCAGACTGCTGATAAATGGGTAGCAGATTCATTAAAATACAAGATAGATTGTAATCGTCAATCAAAGAAGGCTACGCGCGTATGTAATGATTAACTTAATCAATTCTCTTGCGCGTTCACACAACGGCGCGCATAACTCAGCGTGCAAGTGCAACGGAAACCCGTAGGCAGATTACTCTCACCTTCGATAATTGTTGCTTAACTCTTTTTTCCGCTCGATGAATAATGCCTTGCATTGATGCGCATGTAAATTAAGGGCAACGCGTTTTCGATACGCGCAAATTGCATGCACCGGGCGACGCGTTCGCATGAATTTCATTGCTGCCGCCTTAATGCATAAAATTTGCATGGTTAAAAAACTTCGGCAGGCTTATTCTCTTAGATGATTTGCGCATGCGAGCAAGGTGTTAATAAGTATCAAATTAAAAGCGTGCGCGCGCGGCCAATTTAATGAAGCTTACATGACTCGAAACAGTATATTTTTAGTAGGCGAATGTATCGTCTATATTCTTCATAAAACTTCTGCCCAATTATTTTTAACGACGGCATTATGTATTGCATATTTCGCCCGACCGCGCAGTCATTGTTTGCAACTTGAAAAACCTTCAACTTCTTTCAGCTCGTCTAGATTCTCTGCGAATAGAATTGGCAAGTACAGCAAGGTCATCAATTGAGTTTAGTCACCCAGACAGCCAGCTAAAAAAATTGGCTAACCGTACAAAGGCGGGATAGCTGACGTGGCACGCACAGTAACGTCGTCGTTCGACTGTGAGCGAGAGAGGAAAACGAAATTTCCGGTTTCCGCTTGGAAAAATCGAGCTTTCTTTCTTTTCTTCGTCGGCTGTAGATCGTCCTTCCCCTCAGATGGCATTGGGGAGAAAACGGACGGCCAGGGCGTGTATGTTTTTCTCCCTCGTCGACTGATCGTCGATTGGCGCGCGCTCTAACATTCAATGATATCGGCCATCCCTATTGACTGTCAGCTAGCTGACAGCAAGTCTCTTGGACGGCGTACTTGGCAATTGCTATTCTATAAAACTATGGCTCACTTGTGAATTAACAGAGTAAAAAAAAACTCGATTTTATTTCGCAAATTTATTAACATAGATTTGAGATTCGCCTAATGCGTAATGATGGTTTGCCAACTAATTAATAAAACTGTAGATCAATGCATTTTATATCAATTTCCGGACGACAATTTCATACATAAAAACAATTAACGACACTCATTTGTCGTCAACAGCTCGTTCTTTCGACAGTCAATGTTCCTTACGATCGTTTATAAAGTAATGAAATTCGTCGTTATCACCTCAGCGAAATGAAAACAAAATATCTTCAAAATTTTATAATACCGTATTGGCTCGCTGAAAGGCAGATACAGAAGGCGAAGAAGACACCAATTAGTGATATTACTCGAGGGCCTTTATATTCGCACGATAGGCCTTTCGTAATGGGTCGACAAGCCATAGCAGCCAGTTGTCGGCTTATCGAAGCCAACACAGTAACGTCCCATCATCATCGTCGTCGTCATACATATGGTTGCTGCTGCTGCATCAGAATTCCTTAGCAACCAGTTTCTTTGACTTTACTTTCTTTTTTTGGTATTCAAATTTTGAGGAAATTCTTGACCTGTCCTGTTTCTTGAGATGCTGTGTGTGTGTGTGTGTGTGTGTGTGTGTGTGTGTATTGTTAGTCTGTGTGCGCGCGCACCATCGCGTAAATCAGACTTATTTGGCCTCTGAAAAAAACACAAAATCTTGAAGTGTTGTTTATGAGTCATTATTCCGTCTCAAGTGGCTATACGAATGCAGTTTCTTGTCAGATAAATTTCTTTTAAATTGCATTTAATTTAGATTATTATTATGTGAGACATGGCATGTGCGCGATTTCGTTGCAACAAAATGCGCATTACCAAAGTTTGTGAGTTTTATTTTAACACCTTGTTGATTAATGAAGTATGTTTCAAATATTACAAGTAGATTTAAAACCATACCTCTTTTAATCACTTTATTATAATACTCTTTTGTAAGAAAATACCTGTGATGATTTGGATTAAATTACACCTAATTGAAGCAGAAGAATCGGTTAACCGACTGACTTTATTTTCCCCTTTCAGTGGTTTCAAAAATACTGAACCCTCCAATTATCGGAGGGGATTTATACTTGTTATATTATTACGAATTTTTGCAAAGATATTATTCTTGTAAATTTTTTAATTTTACATAGATTATATAAGTTTTGAATTCTATTTTTAATTAATTGAGAAATAAAACTATTCTTCCAAAGAAACTTACTTATGTGGAAGTTTTTGGCGCAAAATTAAAAACGAAAAATCACAGCAAAGACTAAATATTAATTTTTAGATAAGAAATTTGATAGGCAAAAATTGAACTGCTCGAAACGTTGAAGTAACAAAATGACTGTGCTCAAGCAGGACAGCAGAGTTTGTATTCGTCATATCCGCGGATCCTTTCGTGAAAAACATTCAAAAAATTATACTCTCGAATATGTTGTTGCTTTTTAAAGTCCGTGCATAATTAAGCTGATAAGTAAATAATAAAAGTAACTTTAATTAGTGTCACTTCATTCCACAGATTCCTAAAGACCATCATTCATCTCTAAATATTTTTGTAACTGCTTTCAAGATAAGAATTACAACAAAATTTTAAAGAAAATTAACTTGAAGAAAAACAATAAATAACTAAAATGTCATAAAACTTGCGTGGATGACCGAATCTGTAGACTACGTCGAATAGTACCTGACGCTTAGAAAGAGGATCGAGCGAATGCGCGCGCGCTCTTTTTCTCCCTCTTCTGGCGTCCCTTTCACCACACGAGTAGTCGTGCAGCCCAAAGCCTCTCGCCGCGGGATCCCCTCGCGCATTCGTTCGTAAGCATACCCTCCTCCTCTTCTCTCTTTCGATAAAACTGGGCCCTGGCACACGTTAACCTTGAACGCTTCCCCCCTCCCCTCTTCTCGTCGTTCGCTCTGCCCCTTTTGCCGCGCGTTCTCTTGCTTTTGCCGGACCCACACACCGGCTACCCTACGGCATTATGGCCGCGCGTGCTGACGCGCTCGAAAGATTCCTTCTCGATTCTTCAATTTATGTCTTGATGTGAGTTTTCTTTTCAACGAATAATTCATTAATACGGCGATGTGATTGATTACATAAGTTTTCTAGTAGATCTACTTTTAAGTGATGCTTATTTTTTCAGTTATTCATTGACGATATATGATAATGGTGGATCGCTAATGGTTGATGTATGGAAAATATTGGCGCCTAATAGCTCGAGGATGTTTCCATTTATTATATTTCTTCTTTTCTTTTTTCATTGAGAGTGTAAAACTTATGTCTTTATTATTTCATCTTCAGAGTGTAGCAAAATCTGTTATTCGGTTTATAAATTTCAAATCTCAATATAAATCACGGCAGAGTGAATTTTATAAGTAAAATAAAGGAAAAATAATGGATAAATTTGGTTTAAGGCTACACGTGATCTGTGTCTTATTCGTCTTCGCAAATTACAATGTGAAATCCGAACATCACATAACAAGAGCTTAAAATTCTTCAAAGTAATTTTTCATTCCGCGCGATTACCATAAAAAGTTCTCTCGCAATTTATAAGCCTCATATATATTTTGTTCAATACTGTCCTGTTAATATTTCATCTGGTTCAACGTTTGAATGACCTTCCGATTAGCTCGCAGCAATTTAAAAATTGGCGAAACCCCTTGTTACGATTACGCCGACGCCCATGACGTATCGTCAGAAAGCACATATAAACACTGTATCCGAAATAAAAGGAAGAAAGCGGGTAAACCGATACATTGCGCGTGCGGCAATAGGCTCGTTGGTTTCGAATAACCGCCTTGGGTTGATTGAACAGACAGTTCGCGCGCGCGAGCCGTCGGACTCTGGTTTGTAATTTGCGGCCGCGCGTACGGCAGGAAACACGAATGCACCTTGCACGGCTAATCATTGCTTTGAAAGACTAAATGGATACATTGAAAGCACCACGGTAGCAAGAGATAAAAATTTTCGATTTTCACGCAAAATTGGCACGCATGAATGGCAGAAGGGGTGCGCGCTCGTGTGTAAGGGTCATCTGCCACGCGGATGTGCATAGCCTTGTGCCACAGGTATATAGATATGTGCGGTATCTCTAGCGCACGGTCAATGCGTTTTGAATGGGCTTTGAATGGTGGTTATAAAATGCTACGGCTTCCGAATGTTGACTAAACTGCATTCATTGCGCAAGTGGAGCAGGCCAGCTGGAAAATAACTACCACTTACAAGAGAAGTCTGATCTATACGTTGCGACAGCCCAAAAAGCCATATACACGCAAACAGTCGCGAGTCGCGACGCATTTTTTATATACCGGCTACTGAATAATATTCAATATTAAAGCCTTGGAAGCAATATTTCATCTTGACTAAGGACAAGACGTAACAGCCACGCAATTTCCAACGATCCTCCAAAATAAAACGTCTTAAATAATACGTTCGACAAAATCTGACCTCTTTCATCTCCGCTGCATGTGTTGCCAGAGTGCATATGCCTGCTAGCCTGCGTATCCCAGCGAAAATCAAAGATCAGAGGGTCGATAATGAGAGGCGAAACTGTGTGCACCGTCGCTTTAACGGAACGATCAAGCGAGAGCCTTCGGGCGGATTAAAATCATCGTTACTTTCCCTATCTTGTTTCTTTTCTGCTTTTTGTCGTTTGCCTCGCGGTTTAATAAAATTGAAAATAGCATAGAATTATTGTTTCTTTTTTATTTGGATCACTTGAACGACGAAGAGGATGATTTTACCGCAAAATCGTGCTTAACTTTTCGTTGAAAACCAATAAACAGTTCAAAAATTATATCCTCAAGCAGAGCCGTAGCAGCTTCCCTGTAGGTTGCACAAAAGTGGACTCGTCCCTCATTGCACCAGCACGTCTGCGCTATTACGCGGCAAGTATAGGCAATTTGCGGATGGTCGCTCGTTCGGGAACGCTCTCTCTTTCTCTCGACTGGCGATTGCGAATTAATCAACGAAAATTGTCATTATTCAAGAGAAAAAGAAGAACGAAGGAACGAGGCAAGCATCTAGCGTCCGGAAATAATCGGGTAGTGCGGCAAAAATCGATCGGCTTCGAAAACCACATCCGCTCTTCTCTCTATATACCTATACGCAATCAGAGAGAGCCTATATAGCTCGTAAATATGCAGATGACAGAAGATAATCCGAATCTACGATACGACGCTCGCATGCCCTCGCACCCGCGTAGGATTACTCTACGCATGTGTGCACGTGTGTGTCTCGCGTTAATCTCACTTGCTTCGCCCCCGCGCTGCTCTTCCTTTTATTTTTTATTTTTTGTTATTCCGTTCCTCCCCTGTGTACGAAATATCAAAAAGCGATGGAGTCAAAAAATAATCCTGGTCGTAAGTCAGGAAAGAGAGAGAGAGAGAGAGAGAGAGAGAGCGAGACAACGGCAAGTCGCGCATGGGAAATTTACTTCGTTGTAACAGAGTAAAGTTAAGCCCACGGACGACGAGGTCGTTTTATTTATACGGATTACGTGTTACGTTTTAATTCGCTTGTTCTTTCAAAGAATACGCATGTGTATATATTTATTTTTTGCTCAAAAGATACGAGATTGTGGTACAAATCAAAAAATAAATTCTCAAGGAACCTACTTTGCGTATCAAAATCCTTATTTTAAGCAACCCCAACATAGCATGAACGTTAACAAAGTTTAAATTTATAATAACGCTCGCGCGCGACGCGCAAAAAGAGCATATTACCTAAAGAATTTATGAAGTAACGTAGAAAAAAAAGCAGCAAGCTCGGATGCATACGCCGCCGCGAGGCCCGTCAGCGTGAAAAGCGATAACAGGCTTGAAAATTGCGTGTAAAGTATGAAAAATTCTATAAAACTTTAACTGCATGCGCGCGCGAACATGAGTCTCGCGCCATCATTGATGAACGATAAGAGCCCCGCGCGGAAGATTCTAAAAGTGCGCGCGGCGCGGTATCGTGTATAATGCAATGTGTCCTCGGCTACTTGTCTGCTTGCTGGTGCCGGAAAAATTATAAATATCCAAAGTGTATTGCGCACAATCCGACTGTGCCAAGGAAAAAAAGAAGGAAAACAGTGCGTACGAAGGAAATTCTCGCAAGGATTTTCCCTTTGGGATAAAGAACGGAAGAAGAGCGATAAGCCCATAGAGAAAGAGGGAAGATGGATGTCCTCAAAGGTCCATAATGCCAAAGCAAGTAGAGCTTGGCGTTCCCTTCCTCTATCGCTCGCCTGCCCGGCTTCTTCCAATTTAAGTCTTAATAAGCGCGAGCCAAGGCTCCTATTCTAATCCTCCGAACGACGCCTTATTATCATAATGGCTGCTGGCGCCGCTGCCCGTCACGCGAAACGCCACGCCAAGGTGTGTGTAAGCGCATAAGCCTCGTAAGAAAAGGCCCTCGCGCAGATGACTTCTTCGCGAACAGCCCTCGCTCTTCATTGCTCCTTTTTTTCTATTTTAAAAGTGCCTGGTAGTTTTCCTGCCCGAGGTGGGCGGCGCAACACGACACGAGCAAAGCCCGCGCTCTTTCCGCCGATTAATTTATATCTGCGCTGGCTTTTATTCAATTTCAATCGATTCATCTTGACGTGTCTCGATGTTTTCCAACGCGGTTCGATCGCACCAACATTTACTGCGGAAATAAAAAAGAAACTTATGCCGAGCACATCTGCATGTATCAGATGGCTGCCATGTGCATGTACGCACGGAACCAAAAATGGGAGAATCAGATAGCCTTGAACTCGTTTCCGAACAAACGCCATTCTAAGTAGAATTAGCAGCAGATCGTCAAGCGTGTCCCATCCGCGCGGAGAGAAACGCGTAACGTCTTCATGGGCAGGCAAAAAGCGCGAAAGAAAGACGTCAAAATTCGCACAATAGAACGCACATAAAAATCGTTATGGTCGAGCCCATAAACCATCTGGCCCTGAATATTCGACAAACAATACGCGAGGTTTGGGCCCCGATGCCAACGCCATTATTTTTCTCCATCTAAAACTTTCGGCGAGCGACAGGCGTGAGACGCGGCTTTCATTAGAAGTACGCGTACATGCCTTTTGTGCGCGGCTGCGTTATACTCCTCGTCGTCGGATCAAATTTGTTCGCGCCTCTAATTTTACGAGCTTGCGCGCGCTTGAAAGTGAGTGACGTTGGAGAGGAGAGGCGGCTACTGTTGTATATAGTGACGAGACGGCGGTTTTATTGCCTCGTAAAAGTGGGCCCCTGGCGTTTGAGAAAACAGACAGTAAAGGAAGGAAGCCACCGCACGCCACGCGGATTCACTTCCGTACCCGCTGACACTACCGCGTGCAACAGTCCATCGGATCTCGAGAGAGGATGCACAATATGTTTTTCTGCTTCGTGAGACAAGAAGTGACGGTCCATGAAGTGTATACATCTTCAGGAGACGACATCGACTTGATGGATGGCCTGACTTTATTACCGTTCGTCAGTTGCGCTCTCCTGTTATCTATTTTTTTCGAAGATCTCAAATATTCCGTTGAGCTACCGTTGATATTCTGCAAGCCAAGCATTTCAAGTTAATTTTAGAATTTTCTACAAAATTATTCACTGTTGAAATAGTTTAGAAAACGATTTCTATTCAAATAATTTCCAACTAAGAGAAAGACTAGGACTAAGAAACCTCGAGTGACCCGTTGCAAATATCGTAAAACTATTATAAAAATCTACAAGATCCAGGATCGACTGCACCACCAATTCTACGTTAAGTTCTTCCGATACAATTCTAACTAATATCTGACTCGTCCAACGACAAAAACACCCAAGGGCTCAGATGCGAAGGAGAAAAAAAATGTCTAAGTAGAAGTAACGAGAGAAACGTACAACATCGTTATCCGAAGCATAGATACCCGCAAAATACGTGTAAAGACGTTGCGTGTGCGCCTCAGGTGGTCTTTCGATGTTGGCGAAAAATAGTCTGCGGCTAGGTAGTATTATACATATAGAAGGCTCGGGTTTCGGAACGACGACGAGGGGCAGGATTACACGCGTGACGAATGCTCCACTCCCATTTTGGATGTGAGCGCAGGAGTGGGAGGGATATTGCGCGACGCGACGTACGTGAGAGATGTCCTTACTCGGCTCGCGCGCGGGATAAGGTATGGCGCGTACGTATGTGCGCGCATGGGCGCAGATAAGTCTGTGCGGTTCGTCGCAAGTACGCGTGCCGCGAGCGAAAAGCAAAAGTCTCTCGGACGAGCTTTACGACCTCGCGACGGCGCTGTCGCTGCTAATGCGCGCACGCGGATTGCCCCTCGTTGCTCTCACTCGCTCCGCTCGGATTAACTTGCAGCCGCGTGTTGAATTGATTTTGACGAATAAACGCGATTTCTCGAGGGGCCACCGCGGACAAAGAGTCGTGAATCGCGAAAGTTTATCGCTGTCGCGAGAGTGCGAGAGGTCCGATTTCCTCTGCGCTTTAAAACAAGAGACAATTACGAATGGGCTGAGATCTGCGGGCCGGACAACGGCGACGTGTACGCGCGCCGTGCGCAGCTCGTTTTCCACTTCGCCCGAAACATAAAGCTACAAGGCCCTGGCTGAGTGCGAGATACATCAAGTCAGACCCTATCGCTTCTTGCCACCTCCGCTTCTCTGTTGTATCTCTTGCTTTTTCGCTCTTTCTTTAGAAACTGCACCAGCGAATCCAGACGGAGCGTTGCGCTACGCCCCCCGACTCCGCCTTTTCCCGCATTGTTTCATCTGTAAGCAACGGGCACAAAATTTTATTTAATTACTCAATCGCTTCGACACCACAGCTGCTATTGTCCTTTATTCAAGTTCTGCGTGGCCCGCGACTCGAGCGGCTTATAGTCATCATGGCCACGTTAAACGATTTATATGAGTTTCGAATTGAAACGATAAGGAAGGTTGGACAGTCTTCGAGACGTTGACTCGACGACGTTAAGCGTTACGGAAATTCGCAAAGAGCCTTTCTGTCAGCTCAAGCAGCACGGATTATGAAAGCCGCTGGAGAGAAGCACGAGTTTCAACACCATAGGTAAATGGTGCGCGGTGGTACTGTATAAAGCAGTCTCGCGAAAAATGCGATGCGAGTGCGAGGCAGCGGTGGCGTTGCCCGTCGGGTACATTAACCTCGGCTACCGCTCGATCCCTTTCTCTCGTTGTTTGATGAAGAGTAACGAAGCGCCTTTAACGATGCTGCATTCATACGCAAGCACGACAGATGAACCGCGAGGCGATTTACAACGCCGAGAAATTGCCTCCGGCGCGATGATGCACGCGCGCACTTCATTTCCTTCTTTTACTTCACTCGCCGTGCTGGCTCGAACGTTATACCTACGCACGCGCGTCTGGCGTGACTTTTATCAGGGGAAAACGAATTATATTCCATTGCAGATTGTAAAGTAGCTTTGTATTACTTTTTACTCATATTATTCAAATGTAAAGGGTGAAGTGAGTAATAATCTCTACTGACTAATGAAAAAACCGCTGATTCACGTGTTTACGAGCATAGGATAATATATCCATTCATGCTCCGGATGACGTTGAGCATAATTTATGCGAGATTTTTCAGATGGCTTTGTCATCGATACTTGGATTCAGAGTATTATTTTTTTTTTTATAAATTGTATAGCGATACGTTGAAAAACGAATTTTATAGGTGATAAGTTAAATTGTAAATTTAGGAGCCCTTAAAAGAAAGCCGAAGATACGATGTGTTTGTTCTACGAGACAGAATTAGAATCACAAATGAAATAGATACACAGTACGTTTATTTCTTAATTTACCGCTGTATGTTCATCTTCGCAACCATCTCTCGAGACTAACAACAGATTAATCGTCGTTGTATTATACATTATAAATTAGCTTCATTCAAATTAACTTGACATCAACAATAACTATATACATAGTCGTACGTCTTGAAGAAATGCAATATCGCAAGCGAGCGCGTCCTGTTGGCAACAAGAAGCGGCGCGCGGCTGAATTATTCATCCTCGTTCTACAGCTAACTTCCATCCCCTTTATGCTCCTATCAGCGACTGATAAGAAACTTTCATGGCGTATATATCGCTTAACTTTATGACTTGCGCTAATTAGACTTGAGCGATGAATAAAATCGTGAAATCGAGATTCAAAACCTCTGACTTTTTTCCTCGCTGCAAAAACAATTACTTTAATTGCTCGCGTGGGCAATCGACTCACGCGTATTTATGCCGTGACGAGAGCGAAAGCATTTTGCCCTGGGCCTGCGGCTAAGGAAGGCTTGTGATTTATGCATTCGAGAAACGTATTCGTAGAGAGAAAGACACATACACACATACACATGATACAGTGGAGAGAAACGTGCACACGTGCGCCAATTTTTCTCTTCTTCGTTCGCCCTTTATCTCGCCTCAGGAATCGAGAGAATACCTTGGCTTGTAAAACCCATTCTTCTTCTTCTTTTTCTTTGATGCCGCTTAAATTTCTTTTAGGTTTTGTTGCGTTCACGCTTTGCTGAAGTTTTTCATTACGCCGCACGCTCTCCGTGTTTTTTCTTCGCACTTCTCTGCCGCGAATTAGCCCTACCTACTTATGTACATTTTAATGATATTAATAAATACTTCGAAGAGCACACTAAATATTTTATACACGGAAGAGTCGTGTTGAATTGCTGAAAAAGAAATTTCATTAATCTAGTGGCAGTGATAAATTTCACTTACGAGTCTCGGCTTCCTATTGACTTTAATTAATTGACATGCCCTTAGAAAAAACATTAAAAATTTCTTTCGCAAACGCGTATTAAGAGTCTCCACTCGCGTTGCTCGTCTTACTCCTCTTCGTCACACTCGCCAACATTTCTCGCACTTCCCGTTGATCGCGCCTGGCAATTTGGGCGTTTGAAGTCTGAAGTCTATAAAAAGCAGATAGTTGAGTAGGCCTTGCATGCAACCAGACTTCTCAACTGGGTGCGACGGCAAAGAGGACAATTGTCGCACAGAGCAGCGAACGGCAAAGATCACACTATCTCTGACAAGTGCGCTCGCGGATTACAAACACGTGTCGTAAACTCTCGAATCAGCTCGTGGCGGCTGATGGCTTATACGAGAGCATAACGAACGCGCTTCTTCTTCTGCATTCAAGAGGGACGGCGAGCGACTTATTGATGAAAGTTAAAAGCGTCGTTCGCGCTGTATAAGCGTCGAGTTATGCTGCTGGAAATGGATATATGTCTACGTGTCGCTTGCGACGACATGCGTGACAGAAGTGAAAAGCACCAGTAGATTTCGATCGCATATGCACGGAGTTGCACGAGACTTCTCTTATGAGACTTGTTGTCATCCGTCGACTCCCTAACTGTAAACTTGATTGCATCTTTTGTTAGATATTTTCGTAAAATCCAAGTGTATCTTAAGATACGGTATTATTTGTTTCAGAAATAAGCTTCCTCATTTTATGTACAGGGACATATTTTATTATAAGAAACTTGCTATTTCATACTGCTCTATTCCATGTAATTTGTGATCTCATTCAAGTATTGAAATCACGTTCGTTATTATTTTTATTCTCTCCTTAATAATAGAAAGATTAATTCAGAAAAAAGTGAAGGAATCGCGCCTCAAAATTAACATAAAGTAATAAATATAACGAGATGATTACGTACATTGAATTTAATCTCATAAAAATTTACGCTAAATGCCAGTAGGCCGATGGCAAATTTCGAAAGCGTGGCGAGAGTTGCTCGTTGGATGTCGGAGAAAAGTGGAATCTTCTCGCATAAAAAGCCGAAAATGACAATCGAGAAAGGCACTCGGCGCTGCCTGTGGCGGTATGGTCGGCTCGTATAAACGCTGTGAGCGTCGCGCGCAAGTACTTGTCGAGTGACGGGCGGCTCGTTTGGAAGTTCATAAAATGCGTAATTTGCTGTCGTCTGAGGTTGCCTCCGGAGAAAATAGCGGCAATGCTAATGAGGCATTCGGGCCACCTACTCGCTGTGATTTTTAACTATACATAGGCTTTTTTGCTTGCGCGAGAATCCGTATATTCTTTTAACTAAATTGATGAATTTATTCGCAGATCTTCTTTCATCTGAAATATTTTTGGAGATTACAAATTGTACTCTCGACTAATTAATAGTCAATTTGTCCATATATCTTGGGAATAAGCCAACACGAGTATATAAACTTTAAAGCGAATCAGGCCTATCGACATTTTTTACTGTCAATTTATGAAACACTCATAACGGTACGAGTAATTTTACGCTTTTAAAAATGAAGATTCGCAATATTTGCTACTTTTTCACGAAAAAAGCTAACGTATTGTTGAACGATTTCCGCGGGATCCCCCATTTTAAAAAGTCCACTCACGAAGAGTAAAAATTGCCAAGGTGCTCGTTTAGGCAGCTACTCACGCAGTCGATCGAAAACAATTTAACGATCGGTTGTACGTTGGCTCTTTCGTTCCAGTTTTTGGAAAAATTGTCCATCTCTCGCACGCAAAAGCTTGTTGACCCTAAATTACTCGATAATCCGCCATATTATCTCGTCGAGAGATCATTAACATCCTCCATCATGATCGCGTTCGATCAGTACAAGAAAGTGTGCGCTGTTTGGTTTAATTGAAAGCGAAAATTGCCGTGGCGGATCTTTCTTATCGCGCGAACCAATGAAGAAAAAAAACAAGAATTTAATTTAACGGTCGGCGCGTGCAAGCTCGCGGTTCTCTTTTTCGAGGCGGCTTGTTATTCGCCTTTTAATTGGCTTACTCTCTCTTATCCAGTGCGATATTTCCCATTGCCATCATACAAATACACGTACACGCTTGCTCGTCCTCTCCTAATCTGCAGCCGGCGGTGATCCCAAAATTGCTGCTTGCGTGCTTATGGGTGGTGTACTCTATACTGAGAGAGTGGCTACTGCAGGCACCCTCGTGCTATGCACCAAATGATGAGGCTTTTCTGTGGCTCGAAGGATACATTGTGTGTGCGGGTGTGTGTGCGTGTGCGTGTGCGTGTGTGTGCGCGCGCGTGTGTGTGTGCGTGCTTGTGTGTATGTATGTGTGTGTGTATGAGATAGAGAGAGAATGTTTTCTCATTCTCCCCTAATTCGTTTTTGTGGTGGGCCACATTGCAATACTATGACGGTGAACGTTTTACGTAAAGCTAAACACGTGTACATGCTCTTAGAATTATCATTGTTTTCATTCTTCAACTTAATCATTTTAAGCTTATAATTTACTTATTGTTTTTTACAGCTATGAAAACAAAAAAGGCTCATATACATCGATTTATCCGAAATAAATTGTAATTTGATCTTTGACGCAATAGTGTGCGCTTGTGTACTGGTTACTCAGATTTATGTCAACTTTTATTAGAAAGAATTAAAAAATGAATTACTAATATTTCGTTACAAGAGATTAACTGTTGTCTATATACTTTTTGTAATATTCAGCATTGCGGTTATTTATAAAATTCAGCTCTTGTTTGAACAATACTAAATACGCTATTGCGATGATTATAACAAAACAATTTTGCTCCGAAGTTGTTTTGATTTTTAGTAATCTAACACCCAAATCCATCGTAAATCAGCAGCATAGTTACAGAGGCTATCTAACTCGCAATCATCGGCGCGTAAAAACCGAGGCAGAAAGAGATAAATTGACATAAAAAGGAATTTATCGATGCGATCTTATTTCCCGACCACAAAACGAAATATTTAAATAAAATCTGTGCAAGAGACGAGTCCCGCGGATAAGACAAAAAAATATATATATATGCCAGAAGAAGAAACTTATACGAGTTTTCTTGGAAGATCAGCATCACGCGCGTTTATCTATTCTCTCTGTTTCTCCTTCGCGCATACCACACCGAGTGTATATAGCCGTAGTCTAAATATGGAGTCGGAAGGGAAAGAGAGCTTTTACGACTTTACCTGAAATTTTGCATAATGCAAAGCGCGAAAACGTCTCGCAGAAGTGAGAACAACGAGCGACGCCGCCACCGTCGCACGCATGAACACGTGTGTGCTAAAATGCTCTAGCACCAGATTCCGCAGATAATCACGGAGAGAGAGAGAGAGAGAGAGAGAGAGAGAGAGAGAGAGAGAAACCCCAACGTCCTAATTAGGATTTTCGTTCTTCCTAACAAGCCAAGCCGCACCCTCGAGCGATATTCCACGCTGATTTCTCAATGTTTACTTTATATATATATCGCGCCATTCTTTCTTTTGCTTTCGAGGAATCCTATCTTAAAAAAATGATGAGTTGACGACATCCAGAGTTGCGATTGGTTGATACTAAAAATAAGCGCGGAAATTTGTATTTTCTCTTACTTTGAAATAGTATTATTATATATCTAGGAGTATGAGATTTATATCTCAGTAGTATATTCAATTTATGAATAATTAATATGGATAGTAATCTGCTAAATGAAAATATAGCATTAATAATTCATTTTGAGAACATAAGAGATTATATTTAGAACTTATCAGTACAAACGAAATTATTATTATCGTCTTAGCATGTGGCTGCAAGAGAGAGAAAGTAAATAGAATGAAATAGAGGAAAATACATTTTTATCATTTGTACATTGAAAACTCAGAGATAGACAGATATTGGAAACTGAATATCAAAATATAAAATCTGCTAAATTTGAATGTTCGCCGTGTTTTCAACGAGACAATAAAAATGACTCACGACATTAAATGTATTACTCATATTAATATAAGACTCGGGCATTACCAGTACTGTTGAGTATATAAGATTTAGTATTTGTATAAAAGTATAATAGTGTAGTATTTTATCAATCGCTGGTTTAATTAATGTTTTGGATAATTTTTCTGATATAGTACATCTTGAAATTAATACCATTTCATCGGTTCTTGTAAAAAATGGATGTAAATTCTATTTTTATTCATCAATAAATATTGATGAATGTAGTGTATTTGAAACCGCATGAATTATTGGTGTCTATTAGATTCTTCGAATTGACATGTGAAAAGTTCAAATCATGTAATAAGTAACAGAAAAATATAAGAGAGCGCGTGATGCACGTTAAATAACATAGTAGCTGAAAAGAATAATTCTGATGATAGCGATGGTGAGTCTGATACACACGCGTAAAATTTATAATTATGAAGCATTAAGGAAATTAAAACGCCATTCTCCGTGAGTAGTTGAGCGATCATTGAATCCGATCTTAATATTGGACATTAAAAAAAACGATAAGCTTATAACCACATGTTTTATAACTATTCAGATGAAAGCATATAGACAGATAAGGAAAAGGTCAACTCTACTTAAATATTCATGTAAGCGTATACATACACGTGCACTATAGCAGGTAGATATCTCGAACACACAATGTCGAAAAAGGTCACGGGTGTCTAACGCGACTTCCATAGGGCTGATAATACAGGCCATACAAGTTGCCGATAATGAACGGGAGATAATGTACACGTGAGAGCATATAAAAAGCCAGAGTCCAAGAGGAAAACTTCATTCGAACTCTCTTCCTATCCCGTTCCTTCGTCGGAAAGTCGGACGTAGATAGGGTCGGCATTTCTGGGGGCGGCAGCTAAATCAAGAGTCGAGCTCTCCCTTTCTCCGATCGTCACCCCATTTACCTCGCGATACGAGGGGGAAGAGCAATTCGCTATGTACGCGGGGTGTGTCGGACGAAAAAAAGCAACTGAGAAATGGAAATGACAAAAGAAGGATGGGAGCGGATGAGATGGATAACCGAGTGAGAGAGCAACAAGGGTATTTGTTTTCTTTTTTCTGGAATTCCTTTTCCAATGGTGGCGATCGTTTTTAGGGTATACCATTGCTTACTACCTCATCGTCTACGGCTCGGTCTACTGCTGTTATTGTCATCATGTGTGCGGTAGGGGTGATAATAGTACAAGAGGTCGTACGCTTTCATATGGAGACGACGACTGTACATAATTTTCATCGAGTAATAAGGTTTATTTTTTTGTTGAATTTCCGTTCAATTAGAAGAAGGATCGAGGGTTATTACATTGATACTTTCTAAATGAGTTCAGAATCAGTTAAGTAGGTACATTGAGCATTTAGATCCAAATCTAATGAAACAAGAAGTTTTCTAATAATTTTTTACAAAATTTTTCACTTGAAACTTTCACTCTTTGTCGGATAATAATTTCCTAAATGTTATCATTTTTGAAAGAAGTAGGCGTTAATCAAAGAAAATGTAAGAACTTGCAATTATTTACATCAATAATCTGAGTTAATGCGATCATAAGATCATGCTAGCCTCGATAAAGATTTTTGACTTTAATTCAGTAGAAATCAGCAGACAGCATAACAGTCCAGCAACAGTCGAAGCGAATCGATGATCAAGCTTGCGTTCCGTGTCCGCAAGCACCCACCGAATTTTCACTATTTGCCGCACCGACTACGGTGCACACATACTCGTATACGCACACGTATGCGTTCCGCAAGCTCACTTCTGCACATAGCAACCTCGGCGCGGGAGCAGCGGTCGCGTCGTCAATCAGAATTCCGCGAATTAGCGTTAACGGGCCGTTATTGCCGCGTCCATTTGGCTACCGGTGCTGCCGCTACTGCGTGGAGGGATATGAGGCCATAGATTCCCCATATTCTGGCGCTTGCCTATGGTGTGCGTGCCCAGCCAACCGGGCCGGAATCCGGTTAGTTACTACCGCGCGTTATGGACCTGCAGCAGCGGCAGCAGTAGCAGCAGTACACCGGCAATCCTCTATTGATGTAGTGATACGCCTGAAGAACGCAAAAATATTGGTGATCGTAAAAGGACAAACACTCCGCTAATTACCAGTGCACACACACATATACACACACCCACACGCATACACTGCCGCCGCTTGCGCGTATGGAAAAACCGAAACAAATATGATGCCGCGCACCGCGCACGCGTTAAATAGTACGTTATGAGAGCACTGCTCTGCCGCCTGAATTAACGCCAATACCAGATATCCTCTGCTAATGAATTTTCCAACTGAAATTTATTCCCGTGTGGCCTGCTGAGTATGTATATCGGTGCGTACCTCGTCAGATTCAAATGTTGATGATAATGGCAGAGCTTTTTCGCGGTTCATGTGCACTTTGTTGGCTGATGGATTTTCGAATTGAAATTATTTTGCGAAAGTGTGAGAATGAATCGTCATTTTGATTTCGTTGTCTTCTTTTATCATAAATACTTCATAATTCATATACCTATTCAACTAAATATACATCTTATTTACTAATGTATGAAAAGATTTTACACATCCTCAAATTTAATTGTGAATAGAATCCATATGATATGAAATATTTGTTGCTCGAGTATAATTTTGATTATTAAATGTTTTGATGCTATTGTTTGATCTTTATAGTTAAACGCCAATGTTCAAATAATCCTCGAAATTCAATTGTCTGACCTCAATCCCACCTATTCAGTAGATTTATCATTCCATTGCGAGAGCCTTCCACCATCTTGTTCAGAGCGCAGTGTAATAATTCGCTACCCTTGGCTCTCTCTTTCTCTCTCAACTATCTGTCTGACGTAATCCAAATTCGTTAGAGGAGGAATCGCAATTTCTCAATGCCTCGTTCTCGCGGTGCATACAACGATCTGTATTCTAACTATTCTTTTTACTGGCAAAAATATCAAGGAAGGGGAAACGAGGTAAATTTAACGACTCTCAAAGGATTTTGCAAAAAGCGCTGTAGTACTACGCAGCGGGAAATAATCTCGGGATAATCTCTTCTGACATAAAGTTGGCATAACGCTTTATCACGGTCATCAATCAGTCGGCTTATCTAGATTACTTTGCTCGTATGATCCGTCTCTCTCTCTCTCTCTCTTGAGAGAGAGAGAGAGAGACGGACAGAGAGTGAGAGAAAGGATATCTTAATCCGCAAGATCGAATTAAGAATACTTGGAATATGCTGATGGCCATCACCTTCTATGGCAGTGCACTGCATTGTGGGCGAGGTTAAAAGTGCGTTTATTGTATGAAGGAGATTTATATTGCTCCGATTATGTCGACATGGGTCTGGTAACTCTAGAATCATTTAGAGCTTTCTCTTAGTTTATTGAAAAAGATCTACCGCGGTGCAATTTATAATCAATGAGGTCTGCCATAAGATGTTGACTAAATCATAGTCGCCATTTCGATTACATTCTCTTCTTTTTTGACTATCTTTGATGTAAAAATATTTGAATTAACATGTCAGATTATTTGTCAATAGGTCAGTGGAATTTGGATCGCGAGTTTTAATAGTTAACGTACATTAAATATCAATTTTATATCAGTTGAAAATTAAAAGGAAATGTTAAAAGCTAGAACAGTAATTTCTTTTTGAACACAAACAGATATTATACGATTCACTAAACAATTACATTGATTCGTTACAGATGAGCGGAGTCCGAGTTTCATCTGTGCGAGTGAAGTGCTAAATGGTAAATGAGAATCAGTTAATCTTCCGTGCGTATAAGTAACGCCGAGTAATTTCAATGCAAATGAAAAGTCATCTCGTAAAACAAAAACTCGTTTAATATTCAAAGTCCTTAAGAATTGTACGAGCGGATAAAAGATAAATACTTAAAGCAGCG
Organism: Phymastichus coffea; assembly: GCF_024137745.1. NCBI lineage: Eukaryota > Metazoa > Arthropoda > Insecta > Hymenoptera > Eulophidae > Phymastichus > Phymastichus coffea. The sequence continues at coordinate 1,228,908 of NW_026706857.1, read as the reverse complement.
GATAAAGAACAGAAGTAATTCAAGTCAATCGACGATCGCGATTCTACGCGGCTTGGAAACTCGAAAGTTTTCTTTGAAATACGCATATCTAGACGCGTCTTCCCGCCAGGAGCAATCTGATTATGCGTGGCAAAGTAGCAGAGCGCGAATATGAAAAAAATATAAAGCATTATCCTTCCCACGCCTAGATACAGTCGAAGAAGTCGAGTTCTATGAGCAAAGACGTGTAGCGCAAAGAAGTGTATGCGTCGAGGTGATCTGGGCGCGCGATAAAACTTAGACGCTCGAACTTTTTATCTGCCTCGTAAATACTTGCCGCGCGGCGCGTACTCCCGTGTGTTGGCTCGCTCGCGAGCCGAGGGGGCGCACACGCGATAGGAATAATTAAATTCATCACTCGCTCGCGATTTTACACGTACAAAAAGCTCCACTCTCTCTCTCTCTCTCTTTCTCGCAAGCGATGTTTTCGCGATTTTCCGCTGCGTAAAAATGCAGCTTGTTTATCGCGCCGGATAACTTACAGATTTATTAAAGCGTCGTGCGGCTTGAGTTGCGGTTATATGCTTCACCTCCGCTGCTTGCTGCCTCGTCGTGTCTTTTTCTCTCTTTCAGTCCAGGATGAAGCGATTATACGAGCAAAAAGTACCTGAAATGATCGCTGTTCCTTCTTTTGAAGTCAAAATATCGTAAATTGGTCCGAAACACCGCCGCATGCGTTTTGCCTTTTTACCTTTCTTTCTTCTTTTTTTACGGAGAGAAGCGCTTTTAGAGATCTACTGTAAACATAAATGTCTTTGTTACTTGGCTATGAATGTTCGCTTTTATGGATCAAATAATTATTGCGGCTATTTATACGGCTATAAGACTATCACGTTCGTTGTGCTCCTACAGTTTTATTCGCTATTCGCGTGTCGTCAAAAAATAACCGCTCACCGAGTTCCACACTTCACGTATTTCTTTTGGGACGCTGTTAAATTTTTTCGTATTTACAAGCTTTTCGACTTTTCATTAAAACTTGGTGTAAATCTTAGTAATATGCTTTAATTTTCGTGACTCGTAGTGTTTTCGGATTGCAAAATGACTTTACGTTGGTTGTTAACATATCACGGGTGTTTTTTGCACTTGCTAAAAGAATGAAGCTATAATTGTCATGGTTTTACGTGAGAATTCCATTTTGCACGTTTGGACAAACCTTACGGTTTCTAGCTGTACCAATAGTCAAAACAACAATCCTCAAAATCACAGTATCTGCTGTGACTTAAAATTTTTTACCTGTCGGTCGGCCTTTAAGAGAAAAAAAAACACAGGCCCCCGCAGCAATTACCTTCCGAAGTCACGCTCGTTCGTCGATTGTCCCCCACTGATGGAAGGGCTGTAAAAAACTGCCAAGGTCCCACGTGCCCCTTTTTCCTAAAAAACAGACGACCTGCCGCGAAAATTGCTGTCCTCAAGGTTACTGCGGCTGCGCGGAGACAATACCAGGGCCCGTTTCTTCGTCAAACAGTGCGGCTTTTAGGGTTGTTATAACGGGGTGAGTCGTGGGTTTGCTGCCGTCGGATCGCCGACTTGACCTCGCGCGCGAGACTCAGTGCAATTCCACCTACCTACTTTTATGAGAGGGCCCGTCTTTTTACCTTTTTTCTTTTTTCCACACCAGTGTCTATCCTCCTAGACTTTTTTCTTTTAGCGGGGGCCTAGAGAACTGCTGTGAAGGACGGTCGGGTTGCAGACGGGGTTAACTCCTACGACATTTTCAGTTTCCTTCCAGACGTCTCGCTGAAAACACGCTCCCGAGCTGACTTTTTGTGACTGAAAATTTTTGGCACACAAAAATTTAAGCTTGCGTTGAGTTTAAAGGGTATTTTGGAGCGATTGGAAGAGTTTTGATAGTCGAACGCGCTACTTTTCGCTTGCCGTCGGGCGGCGAATGGCGCGACTCAGTCGCACTCGGTATGTGCTGTGTCGGTGATTTGCTGTGGTTCAGTGTCATTTTCAATGTTTAATTAAAGTGCGTGATAAGTGAGCATGATAGTGCTGTTTTTCGTTGAAATATATTTATTTAATTTTAGTTAGGAAAAATCTTATCTTTTCAAGTTGAACTTGAAACAACGAATTTCTTTGTGTTATTTATTAAAGTGATTTTAGAGATTTTGATGAAATTATCGACATTTATTACTTAGATAAAAAAATTTTCATCATGGAATTGACTTATAATTATCAATATATTGATAATGAAATTTATTAAACTTTTCTAAAATGAAGTTTATTACAAAGATATTCCAGAAAATATCATGAATAGATGTCAGTCCATTTAAGTACGTGATTGCCTTATTATTTTTATCTAGACCACCTATAAACAATAAGGAATGAATTTAAATAATGAATTTTGGAAACTTTTGTTTCTTTTTATGAATACTGTCAATACCGTTTTTGATTCGTATTTGAATATTCTATTCAAGAGTAGACCACTTGACTAATTCAAAAATATTTAGTTTCAACAAATATTTGATTATTAAAACGAGAATAGGAGACTTTAACAAATTATCGTGGATACCTGTCCTCGTCGTTTTTTGTGGACAGGTAGCGAATCGTAAAAAGTAATCTCTCGTGCCTTAACGAGCGCATTTTTATGAGCTCAAAGCGCCGCTTTAGGTCCACGAGTTGCGCACAGTAAAACTATTTCAGAAAATCCGCCGTTAAGTTTTAGGAGCCGTGACGAATGTCGAATGTTGACTAGCAAAAATACAAAATACAAAAATACCGAGAGAAAGAGAGAGAGAAAAGCGAACCGATCTTACGAGTGTTACGTTCAACGATAATCGCACTGTCAATGGAGACATAAAGATATTGTTCGCCATAAAAGCTGCCGTGGCATGATGGGCATCGCTCGCATTTGCGCAATGTAAATAAACCAGCTGTGAAAATTTTCACTTTTGCAAATATTTGATTGAAATATGCTGCAATGTACATGAGAAGTATACGTTAAATGTTATTGTTTCTTTCTTTGAAGGCGCCATCAATTCACTTGCGATTTCTCAAGTTCGTTCAATTTCACTTGGAATTAAACCTATCCATGTCGTGAAATATTACAACTAATCAAGAAACAAGCTCAAATTGTTGAATTAAATGCTATTAATGTCAATACGACAATAACGTTAACGTGCTTTTCCAACCGTAAAATCGACAAGTAAATGTCGTTTATATGAACCTGCAAGGCAATAAAAACACACATTGGCGCGTGTAATTCCTCAAATGATCAGATACTTAGCTTTGATTAGCGCTCGCTCGACGCGCAAGCAACAGACTCTCTCGCGTCGGCAAGTGCCATGAGCAACGAAGTGCAAAGAGGATTTTAATAAAGGCAATAATCGGCAAACATCACGGTGAGAGCATAACCCAGCTCGACATTTAAAGGAAGCCTTTTGCCTCGCGCAGGTTTGCGGTGGAGAGTGAGCGAGCGAGAGAACTCGTTGCCATATCAATATACCTAAGTGAAATGATACGAGGCACCCGTAAAGCCCGACAGTAATGACGCATTAGGGGGCCGCTTTGCCCGATTTAGTCGCCCATCAAACAAAGGCAACTTTTATTGGATGGCCCGAACACGTAAGAGCACCACTCGCACGCCCAAGCGCAAACACTACTCTGACGAGCGAAGAGACCGCCGCGCGTTTTATGCGTTTTATATAGGTGCCAGATACGCGACCCGAATGCCAAACAGGCACACCTACGGGGTTGCGTGGTGGCTAGTTACGCGTCACACGTGTGTCACACACTGAGCACCCTTCATTCCATTCGCCCGCGTATAACGAACGACGCAACCGCCTTTTTAACTTTTCTTTCTCTGCGATTTTATACCTTGTATCATCATTGAATCAGCAATGCTTGTCTCAAGTCTCTCTCTCTCTCTCTCTCTCTCTTCTGAAACTTGCGAGGGATACGATTCATATCTGGAATAACTTTCCGATACAAAATTTATCAAAAGTCACTTAGTCATGATTTTCAAACTTAATCCTGATAAAAGTTGCTATTGTTCTTCCTAACTATGTCACACGAATTACCAAAAGAAAAGGGAAATGGAATTCTTTGGACTCATAATCTCGGCTTATTTTAACATTCCATTGTTTTTGACGTATGGGAATACCACAGCGCAAATAAACTCAACACTTTAATGAACAGAATGAATACCATTGATAAACGACCGGCGAGAGAATTTTCACGCGAGTGTGAGCTCCACATAAACTTTAAAATCGGACAAGCGTAACGAACCATCAGAATGTCAATTAATAAATATTCGCGCGAACGGAGTCGAGAGGCTGAAAAAAACACTCTTGCGATATTATTTCAGCGCACGAGAGACGAATAGTGTAGCGTCGATTATTGTCGAGCTTGTAACGTTTATTGCAGCAACGCGCGCGGAGAGCAGAAATATCGCTCGCCGTCGGCAAAGTTCTGGCTCGCGCGCGGGAATAGCCGTCGCTCTGTCTCTTGTCGACAACAATACAATCGCCTGGAGAATGGATTTTTCCGTTCACCTCTGTTTCGCAATTGCGCAATTTATTATTTCACTTAACGTTCGATTTTTATTCGATGATCGCCAGCTCCTTTGAAGGCGTCAAGAGAACGTATAAGGTTCCGTGGCGCTGCCGCCGGCGGCGGCGGAGCGCTCGTAGTTGCCCCTATAATACCTTTGCAAAGATAGCAGCGACGATAGCAAGCAGTGCACAGACAGAAAAAGAGATAGAAACACGACAGGGTGAGAGACAAATGCAAAACCTGTTTGGGATTCTCTTCAGTGCAAAAATCGCGGCGCAGTGTTGTGTTGTGTGTATAGGTGAATATGAGAAATAATTGGACGAGCTCGGGGATGAGTACTTTTATGAGATTGTAAAACGGGCGTCGATGATGTCTAAATCGATGCATATTTTTGGATTATAACCTCGGCACGCGAGTCGCGCGTCTTGAAAATTAAGGCCGATATCTTTGGCCGTTATCGTCGCTTCTTTCTCTCATTCTTGGGATCCCGCGCGTGGCTATTCATTTGACGTCCAAATCGTCTCGTTACGTGTCTCGATCTTATCTTTTATATTACTTTTAAAATGATATTTTTACCTTTTTTTAGCATCTTATAAATTTACCAAGAACTAACCGTTACATTTTCTTTTTCCGTGCTTCGCTACGTGGTCCACGTATCTTTCAAGCAAGCAGCCAAATACCAGTTTTAAGCTCATTCACACGTGTATTGATTGGCACTTATTTTCGCGATTGGAGACCACTGGAATCAATTATTTATTAATTATTTCGAGAGAGAGTATCGAATTATCCGATGTAGGGCTCATCAGCGATATGTTAGACGTAGAGGCGCCGGGATTGACAAGACGCGTACCCTCTCACTCAGTGTGGCCCTGTTTGCGACGGAATAAATTGAATCTTATATTGTGCATGAGGTGTGTGTACGCGTGTGCCATGGTTCTATCTGACGCATAACAAATAATGCGTGTTATACAGACCGACAGCATTGCGGCTCATGCGCGGAACCAAAGCGGAAATGTACTTATTGCAAATGTCCTGTGTTTCCAACTGATCAACCAAATTCGATTTAGTTCAATTCGTGACCATACATGCGTTACCTACTTCACGTCATGATTATATAGAGCTTACCTAATCTTTAGAAGTGTACATTTTTTTGAAATGTTTGTATGTTTATTGTAATAACTGAATTAATTGTGTATTTTTACGCTTCCAAATTGTTACGTAGTTCCTTCCACTTGAAAATGTTGCCGTCGAATGTAGCTTTTCAAGATTTTCAGACAAGGTTAACAAGAACCATTCGATTTTATGAATGTGTACGACAACAGACGTGTCTTAAATTCTTACAACTACATTGATACTTATTAGAAACTTGTTGATTTATTATTGTGAAAAATAATGTCTGTAACCATGTCTGATGAAAATTCATTTTTATCACTGAATTGTTTTGAAATCATCAAGCTTTATCACTATACACAATTAAAACTGAATGATAAATTTATTAACGTGCAGTTTCAGAATTTCATTCCTTTTTTCATAAATATTACTCAATCTATAATACGTAAATAAACAATTATTGTACAAAATATTCTCTAAAAATTGATAATAAGCAGATGACATTTGAATTACATAGCAAATAATCATTAAATAATTAATCATATACCTAAGCAGGGCTTATAACTTCAAAATATTAGTCTCGAACCAAAATAAACACAAAACTACATAAAAGTTGCATTTCATCCAAGCAAACAATAAAGTCTCACATGATGACACAACAACACAAACCTGCTTGGAAAAAAACTAAAATGCAGACGGCGCTCGTCTATAAAAGAAGCCAGTGCCAATCGAGTTAATTGAAATTATAAGTATAATCGCGTAAACAATCGTAAAAAAGGCATTAATCGATTGAAAGAAGCCTCACCGGGGAAGAGAGCGCGGCCATCGATGCCAAAAGGGAGGGGAGCACGCGAGTTCTCTCTCTCGTGGCAACCATGCAGCGTAGCGCGGCGGCGGTGGCGGCGGCGGCGGCACGTGTCAAAAGGAACAACCGACGCATGCGCGGCTAACGTTGCCAAGATGGCCGCGAGAGTTCTCTTGCTCCCCTCTCTTGCCCCACCTCTTTGGCACTGCCTCTTCTTAACCCAGCAGCAACTCTGTCTCTACGTATGTGTAGACGTCATCGTTGTTCACACTTTATTTTTAGCTTTTCTCAAGTGAGTATATAGTTATACTTTTTTAGAGACGCGCCGATTGATCTTTCGAGTACACAGTTAAGAGAGAAGAGAGAAAGAGAGACAGCGGCATCCGGACTCGGTTAAGCTCACGCACTAGATGCGTGCGTGGTAGCAAATCGTCAAACTTTTTGGGTAAATGTGGTGGGGGATTGCAAAGGGGAAGATTGAGAAGGGGGCATTGGGTGATTTGGAATCTTGGAATGTCTTCACCCAAAATTTCGCACGCTCAGCTTTGTTTTCAAAAATAAGAGACTAGGGGTGTATATATTTTTTTATAATAAAATAATAATAAAAATCTTTCCAAAGAATTCGAATATATCACTGTGTGAGTATGGACGATTTACGCGGTTGATTGAATTTTATTGATTTTGTATATAACTTTTTGCTTACAGTTTCCTGAAAAAATTCCTCTGTAAGCTAAGAAAAGACTAAAGTTTTTTTGTTCACAAATGTAATGATAATGGGTATAAATTGTAAACATTATAGTTCATCTAGATTATTATAAAATAATGTCGTATTATGACTTCAAATTAAAGATGATCTTTATCACTTTATTCGGATCAATTAAATTGGATAAATATTTTATCGTTAAAATAAGTAATTTATTATGTAAAATATATTTAAATCATTCGTCATAGCTGCCAGTTTTAAAAATACGATTTTTCAAAAAAATAAAACGTGAACGCTTAGAAAGAGCGTAAAGATACAAAAATAGCCTGTGGCCTATTATTGCTGTTCTTGGCTCAATTTTAAGGGTAGGTCACTGACACAGCAAAACACTTTCGTATTGATTTCTCGCTTGAAGCGTATTAAGCTCCTTGTGAAAGCTCCGCTCTAGAAATAACCTTTATACACTGCATTGTTCTGAATTGCTCGCTCGTCAATCTACCAATACTCTACAGTTAGAAATGACAAAAGCTACTGAAAATTATTATAAAATTAACAATTGCAAATTGCAATTTGAAGGAGGTATGGAATGACGATCGAAAAACAATTAATCGCAGGTAGTAATAAAAAATGAAGAAGAGGATACGGCAACTAATCAATCAATCAATCAAGATAAAGAGAAATTAGAAAAAAAGCCTTCTTCTAGATTTATCACGCCATCATCCGCACGGCTCGAAGGGCACACACGCTCGGCATAGCATCACGAGCACACGCACACTAAGCCGCGCGCGCACGAGGGAGGCATCGACACACACACAGCCAAGGCAGATGGACCGTGGAGAATGCGCGCAGGGGCAAAAGGGGAGAAATAAGCCGCGGCAGCAGTGGCGGCAGAGCAAGATGGCTACCTCCAAGCTCATACGTCCACGTCGTCGTTGCTTTCGCGTCGAAAAAGTGCGTGCGCGTAAAATCGCGAAACTCATTAATTATCGGGCGACTGGTTGCGCTCCGATGACGTACGCGTGGGATCGTCTGCGCGCGGCAAAAAGAGAAAAATCTAAAGGAGAGAGACAGCGCCACGCCCAACGGCCTGCGAAAGCAACGGATGCAGCCATCTTGGATGATGCATCGCTCGCCGAGCGGGATTTTATTTTTACGCCGATTCGAAGGATTCGCCAAGCGTCATCGAGATAAAGGCCGCCAGAGGCAGATGAGACTGCGATTGCCGCAACAGGATCGCTGACGTGCTTTCACGCACTTCAGGTGAGAGAGAGAGTTTTTATCAAGATGCGCGCGAACGATGGCCGCGCGATCCCTCTGCGGCTGCGTGTAAGATAGCGTGTGTGAATGTGCGTACGTATACGTGTGGAGAATTGATTCTTCATGTTGTTGCTACGACGTCTTATTTTTCCATCAGAAATGATTTACCACTCATTGTTCATCGCTGTTTCTGACTGTCATTTGGATGGTTTATTTTTAACGATTTATTCTCGATCTTTTTTGTTCCTTATGATATCTTTGCTGCTATTTTTTTCAATAAATTATTATTAAATACTCGCTAATTTGGTAGTCTGAATAGGTAAGCTGATGTTTAAAATATTGGCTTTTCTGAAATTATCTTGTTAAATTCATTAATAATTAATGTTATTTCATGCTTTTATTTTAAATTTGATTGGAATTCTGATCTAGAGTGATTTAATTTTCTGGGTTCTGGATATAATAAAATTAATATGGATGTATTTTGTAATGATTAGTGACACTGAATAATTAAAAAAAAAAAGAAAAAAAGTGCACGGACGAAAATTCTTTATTGCAAAAACCAAGATTCAACTCTTAAAATTTAATAAAAAGCGTTTAGAGTGAAAGTTACAGATACTTGCTAATTCTCATTTATTAATTGCTCTTATACTCCCAAGTCAAATTGTTAGTCTGATAAGAACACAAGTTATTTGTAACGGGGTTCTCTCGCAGTAAAATAATTCGTCGCGAAACATCAACAGGTACATTTATTTAAAACAGATTGTTAAATAATGCAAGAGCGAATAATTTAGTATAATTACAACTCAGTTTATACTTTGAAGTACGCTATAACGAGCAAGTAAACGAGCTTTTTATTTTGAAAATAGCTCATTTGCGTCTGCAACTCACAAATTTGTTGGAACTAATTTGAAGATCTGTTAAGCTTCCACGTCGTTTGATATAACAGAAACATCATGAGTTCGTAATGCGTGTTTTGAGAGGCGAGAAAACAAGCGCAAATATTGGCCGAATAGTCTGACAAAAAGGCTATTAAATGGCGTTGTAAACTTTCCATCCCACGTAAATCCTACGCGGAGCTAAGTGGCTTTCCAAATTTGTTGGCTCCTCGATATCGATTCCTTTGTCGCGCGTTAACAGAACTAAAAAAATTCGGTTCCCTCGTTTTCTCTCTTTTTCGATCTTTCGATTGTACTCGGCTTCTTCCCCTTCCACCGACCCCGACAAAGAAGAAGCTCGCGACAATTTTTTTTTCCCAAAAGAGAAGGGGATATACATTTTTAACTTTCTCGCTGCGTCGATCGTAACTCAGCTTGCGTTCGCTTGTCTTTCGCGCCACTTGTTGAGAGATATAGAAGCGGAAAAAGAGTGGATGAGAGCGAGAGGAGGGCAACAAAAACGCTTCGTGCAACCGAGACGTATTTATGGAAATGCAAGCATTTTTACTTTACCACAAGTTTATTCGGAAGCCAATGATTTTTCTTATACGTTCGCCCGGTTTTTATAATTTCACGCGAATATATGTATATATATATATTTTTTTTTCGAGATTATCTGCGAATATGTACTTTATAAGATAGATAATGCTAAAAGAATTTGTCTACTACTAATCTTTCGAAGGTTTTTTCTTATAGTGATTTTTGTGATTTTTTTGAGATTTATTATTGACCAATATCTTATCTAATCTTCATTTTTGTTAAAAACTTCTTAAAACCTCTTTCCTTTGCGTAATTTTCTGAATGAACACGCATAATCTTTTTCAAACAAGACATAAAATATCTGTTTAAATGTGAATAAGCCACTTAAAAATCAATTCGAATCTAAATGTTTTTTTCACTTGTAGAATTAATTTAGTAACATAAAGAATGTATTATCTTTCAATTCTATATCTGTCTAGCTGTCAGTCTCTGTCTGTCTCTCTCTCTCTCTCTGTCTCTCTCTGTCTCTCTCTTTCTCTCAAAAGATCGTTTTCAGTAGAAATGGCAAAATTCATTTCATAGTTCTCAATTATGTGTTGCGTGAGAACGATCGTCGACCGATCGTCGGCCAATCGTGACTCACATTTTACTTAAGCGAAAATCAATACTTTATACACAGTCTTTACCTTCCTCCTTTTACCCGCTCCATGCTCCCATAGGATTAGAAAAGCACTTATAACAAATCTTCAATTTTTTCATGAAAGAGTATTCAATAAAATGAACAATTAATACTACAAATATTTGTAAGGAAATCGATATAGATATTCTTGCACTGCTATTTTTTATTTCACGCAAATTGTGTATTTGCATGCAACAGATTTCAGTGCTACCCATGACTATTCGTATTTTATGTCTAAGCTACCCGCATAAATCATTTCAAGTTGTGGTATACAAAACAAAAGTTTCTCATGTTCGCAAAGATTACATGTATGTATTAAGAGTAAGCCGCGATGCTCACGAAAGTGCAAAGCAGATCTCATGTTTCGTATACAGCTCTCGCTCGTAAAGATATCTCTGGCGAGTTGTCTCCTTGCCTCTTGAAGGAGAAAAAAGAATCAATGCACATAATCCCTTCTAGGCTAGACAACAAAGCTGAGCACAGCAGCAAAAAAGGAAAGTCTAAAGTGATTCCACATGTCGGTTGTCGTGAGCTCACTTTACAACTTCTCTCTTTTTCTCTTTCTCTCTCTCCCTCGCTCTTTCTCTCTCTCTCTCTCTCTCTCTCTCTCTCTCTCTCTCTCTCTCTCTCTCTCTCTCTCTCTCCTCTCTCTCTCTCTCTCTCTCTCTCTCTCTCTCTCTCTCTCTCTCTCTCTCTCTCTCTCTCTCTCTCTCTCTCTCTCTCTCTCTCTCTCAAGAAAGAAAATCTCTTTGGTGCGCGGAATTCTCGCAGAAAAAGGCAGGCTGGAATTGCTTCATCCAAACAAGAACTATCTCGCGCGGGGAATCTGGATATTAATCAGGTGGACGCGCGAGCAGCACACAATGAACGAGAAAAAATGCAGCACAGAAAAGGAGAGAGAGAGAGAGAGAGATAGAGATAAAGAAGAGTGGAACGTGTTTTTACGGTACGAGCTGCCTTTTGCCTCCTCCTCGCGGTGCACATTCCCCAAGATCAACGAGACAGAGAGAGAGAGAGAGAGAGAGAGAGAGAGAGAGAGAGAGAGAGAGAGAGCCTTTTTCTCTCTTTCTCTCGCCTCTACGCGAAGCCAACGACGATGAATTCACTTGATGAAACGCCGAGAGCGAGCTAAAGCTGCCCACGTATCCGTTCTATCGTACGAGGCCCTGCCGCTGTCGCTCGCGCTGCCGCTGCTACGCTGCCGTGCTCCGACTCTCCCTGCCGGGTCAAGAAGATGGTCGATTCTCTTGAACGCTCTGTCGCTTGCTTACAGTAGCACGAATATTATTGATTTTTATGGCTGCTTTTATTCACTTCTTCTTATCTCAAGGGAATGGCAAATCCAAATCATGGGATAAATTATAAAATTGCAGGCAAAAAATCTGAGGCTAATAAATGGACATAATTTGACTATGGTCCACTATTATATTTTCAAATTGCAGAAACAATTACATTTTTCCAAACTTTTTTCACAACGGGAATGTAAGACTCGAGAAATCGCTTCGTACTTGTTCTGCTTCTAAAGATGTAGGTCTTACGAGTTTCTAACGTGATTCTTTGAATACTTCTTTTGTAAAATATTCAATTTCTTGAACGAGAATTTTTCGAGCGATAATTTAGCTCGTTCATTTTAGACTTGTCGATAGAACGGATCGCGGGATGCGAGAAAAGAGTGATAATTCATCAGTCTATAAATTAAATTTCGCAATGACGTTTGTGCATTTTTTAATCTCCAAGCCGTTTCATCGCGATAAAACGCCGGCTGCGTTTGAGCGCGTGAATCCCCGACTTATTCTCTGCAGGCGTAATAATTTTTCTGGCACCCCATCAACAATCACAAAAGAAACAACCGGCGAACAATCGTTCTCGAAAGTAATAACGAAGTTACCTCTCTTGCATAAGTGGCACAGAGAGGAAGGTAAGTTTTATCAGCAACACACGGGAAAAATTGCATATACATCGGCTTGTTATTGTCTGATTGCTTCGAGGATTTACGGGTATTTAAAGCTTGCTTGCGGACTTTGGGCTTATTTATCTTGTACATGTAGCGCGCTTGAAAGAGAGAAAGAGGGGTGGGGGACTCGCGAAGTTATTACGAAGCGCGCGATAAATCAGGCTTTTTCGTACTGCTTGCATGTGCAGGTTCCGCTCCTCAACTTCGCTTACTGCTGCTGCTGTTGCTGCGGGTGAGAAGTTGCAGTGGCTTGCTTCGATTGTGTATTTATCGTCTGCGAGTTATACCTTTGAGATTTTAGATTGTTTTATTTAGGTGCGAATCGCGTTCCACCATAGTTCATAGAAGAATTACATTTTAACCATTTCTTTTCAATATTGTGGAAGGTACTGAATTTAGTTATGTAACTTTGCTGCAGTCTCACTCACTTTCTAATGATTTTTGTGACGCTGGCATTGTAGTAGTTATATCTCTGCTGCTATCATGCTATATCTTGAATAATGCCCACTCCAACTAGAAAGACAGATGCATATTTTCCTTAAAGATTACGGTAGAGGTAAGAGATATGTCGTCAATCATATAACATATTTCTCTGTTTCAAAACACTTTTCTTAAGCATTCACGTAGATAGTAAATCAGCTTGAAAAATTAGCACACTTATGAGGCTATCTCGACACTGGATTTCAATGGTATTAGATTAAAATCATATAGAACCCGAGCTCATTTTACCACATAAATCGCATTGCGCGGTCGGCCTCTTTGCAATTCATTTATATTTGAGAAAGGATGAATTTTGTTCGGTCGAATGGTACGTATGATTGCGTAAATGTGCGAGCGTGTGTTTTAAATGTTCCCATCCACCTGATTACGAACAACAAAGGGCCTTAAAAGACTCTCACTCAACAATACTGACATATTCAAATTGAACGCTCGAAGTATGTGGAAGAAGTGAAAAGGAAAAATAGCGTAGAAGTGAAGCTCGCGAACCAAGGAAACTGAATCGCGCATAGAAAATAGGTTACCATGTAAAAATCCATCCTTTCTTTATTTTGATATAAGATCAGCCTTATAATAAACGAAGAACGTTATTCTTGTTCAAATTATTCGAGTTGACTCTTGGCGATTTCCGCGAGCGGAGCCGCGCGCGCTTGCGGCCTTTATAATGATATGCGCGTGTGTGCTATCTCGCGGCGATCTAAAACGGCGAGCTTCGGCTTGTTAACGTATAATACGCGGCCACATGGGTTATCGCATGCACAGTGTCGTTAATGTGCGCACCACGTACCTGCATTAAGCAGGTATATATGCGCGCGCCAACGCGAGACCAAGCAAAAATAATTGCATACAACGAGCGCTCTCGTTCTTCTCTTTTCTTTTTTTTTTTTTTTTCTTTCCCCTTTTTTCGCGAATTCAAAATTTTTTCTTTCTAAGTTTGCCTTTCGAGATGTATCTTACGCCGCCGCAGTCACGATTTGTAACGAGCTCCTGAATAGCTTTTTGAAACTAATTTTGAATAGGAATTGCTCGTTATAACGACATGGTGAAAATAGGATAATGCGAAGACCGCGGGAACTTGTTTACATATGATTTTTCAGCTTGCACGAGAGCTACCAGTTTGTCATTAAAAATGTCATAAATGCCTTAACATTGCAAAACGACTCGTCCAACACTACGAATCATAAATGTTAACGATCTTAGGTCAACAATCATAAATCAACGAGGTCATAAATTTTAGTTTAACGAGCGTTGTCTTTGATATACTTCAACATGTTATGCATGGGAATTACACATAATTTTATTGCAAAGAAATGTGCAAGAATCAGAATTGCAGTTGAGCAGTGTAAACAAAGAGAAATTCGCAACCAGTTAAACAAAAAAAGTATTAAAAATAACTCGTACGCCAATAAAGAAACAGTTGCAGTAGCGCAGTTCGCTCAGAAGACGGTCAAGATGTTTTGAGACAGTTGGAGGCTGAAATGTCATGCCGAGAGAGCGCCTAACGGTCATTATAGCCATTGTCAGCCAAAGCAGTGAAGCCCTGAGCCACCGCAATAAGGAAGGTGCTAATAGTACCGATTTGCATAGTCAATTTAGGGAAATTAGGCAGGGATCGCATTCACCGTGAGATGGCTTGCGGCCTACGCGTCTCCCGCTGACGTTTTAGCCGCAAATATTGTGACGCGTGCCGCCTTCACGGTGGTCGGCTCAGATTTGTCCATTGAACGAGTTTGAAAATCGGCGCATTTACCTGCACAGCTGGTTTCGGCGACTCTGCGGCAAACTGAAGCCTGGCGAAGTTAGCTAAACCAGATTGACGCGCAAGCGACGCGCAACTTTGGAATTGATTAGACCTCGCGAAGCAGAATCGTAAATCTAGCGTGTACAAGGGCGGCGGTCGGTCGCTGAACCGTTGCTGCCCGCGACGTACACGCGCGCTCATGGTCAGCAACATAAATACAGCACTACTACACGACGATGTAAGTGAGCTCGCGAGTTCCGATAAGATAGTCGCATAATTCAAGTAGATGTTACTTATTGGCTAAAGCGAGTGAGCGGAGCAAGGGTGCAGAGGGGCGTGCGCACCTTGCGTGTCGGCGCAAGTAGTAGGTCGAGAGAGAACGAAGAAAGGGGCAGCTCGTTAAAAGCTTTCCCCGAGATTGTCTCGTTCTCGATCGATCCTTCGATTCCCCGGCTCTTTTCATCTCGCGGCGAGATCGCTCGACACGCGTACGGACGCCGACCAGACTTTGGCTCATTCGTCATAGAAGGGAGTCCCGGAGAATTTAAATTCTCGTCGGCCAGTCGGAAGCTTATCTTTTTTAGAAAGATACTTTGACTTGGCATAATGCTCGGACGCGGGTGCGAATGGAATATGAAATTTTTTTTTCTCGGCCACTCCCGTGGCCCCCGCGCACCGGCTAAGTGTCATTTGAATGAGCCTTGCGTACATTAAGATAAGTTAATTTTTCTCCTCGCTGGCATATATTTCATACGTGTATTTTCGTGTGGAGATGGAGCGAGCGTCAGCGGAACGACGAAGGAGAGCGAGTTTTTGATCGGGCTGCGAGAATCGACGCAGGTAAGAGAGGAGAAACTCCGCCCACCTGGGCAAGCGCGCGACGAATGGGAGAACGGCTATGGCCATTGTGGGCGCGCGATGCTGCGCGGCTATCACCCAGAGAGAATTGAGAATTTTTCTTTTTCTCATTGCGTTATACGATACACGCCAAAGATGCACCCTTTTTCGCAATTAACGGCATGCTAACGTTTCATCTTCCACGCATTCAAGATCTCGCTGCGTGCGGATTGCGGGGGCCTTTATTATTAGGCGAGGTGAGTGCAGTTGCGCAGCAATTTCATGGCGAAGAATTGCGAAAATTGTGCCAATTTATTCGAGGCATACGAGATTCTTGCGAGCACTACTCTGCTTGAAATAGCTCATACTAATCATCGCTCATATTTAAACTATTTTAAGGGCTACGTCAGATGCGACATCGTACACTACGAAACGGTTGTAATTTTCATCGGATAAGTTGAATAAGAAAGACACCCTCTGTGAAAGTCCCAAAGCGCAATGTCAAAAATAATGTTAACGGCACCTCTCATAAATTAAGACTGTTGTTTGCCTTACGCGTGATTCACACCAAAGACACGCGTCTTTTTATACAAGAAATTTTATTTGATCCATCGAAAGATTCTTTTCTTCTTCTTTTTTTTTTGTTTTTTTATTTTGCTTCTTAAAAGCTTTCTCCCGGACGTCGAGGTGATTCACGAGACGCCTCGCCGCCTTACGTATACCTGGGCCTCTCGAGTTCTCGCGCTCGCGAGCGAGAAAAGGCTACTGATAAGCGAACAATTTATTTGCTCAGAGCCCACCACGTGTGTACGTGACGATTTATTGGCCAGGTAGGATTTATGATTATTGATCTGCGGCTGGCTTGTATCGCATCGAAAGGAAGAAATTCTCCGTACTCTCGCGCGCGAAGTGTTAAGGCGCGCGGCGCGAATAAATCGGAAATATGAGAAGCGAGAGTTTCAACTATGTCGGCCGGCGAGAATCGTACGTGCGCGTCGTTGTATCGAGTAAATGAATATAAATTGTAATTACGGCTTTTATTCTCGCGTGCAATAAATCCGTTTGCCAGGATTCATTGCTATGCGCTCTGCAGCGCGCTTTTATTGCGCGCTCCTATATGTATTTCCGCTAATGCTTAGCGATAAAATTCAAATTTATACTTACTCAATTTTTAGATCAAAGAAGTGTCGATCGATCGCCTACGCGCTTGCAGTCTGCACTCGTTTCGAATTAGTCCAGCCGCAGCGCGATGTATGCAGTCGATCGCGGGAAAAAAAAAAGCCACGGCAATTGGACAGCCGCAATTTGCTAAGTATCACGCTGAACCTTACAGACTCGCGTAGCATCCATTATTCATCGCGCACACTTGCAACCCTGCAACCATCTACACTTTCCATTATCAAGATACTTGCTGTGCTTTAGTTGGCCGTTTATTTCTATTAAAAGGCTCGGTGCGGACATGTTGGTGTCCGTCGGTTGCATTGATAAATCCAAACTTGAGCAAGAGGCTTCTCTGGATAAATTCCAGTATCGTGTTTCTCTTTGCCGCATCAAGAAACGTGAGTGGAGTGACGATGGAGGAATATGCGTTGAGCCTCGTCTCTTCTCTCTCTCTCTCTTTCTCTCTCTGAGAAAAGCAGCCTTGACCTTGACTGCTGTGCCCAAGATAGGAGCTACCACGAAAGAGATAAATAAAAAAAAAGCTCGCCTTTCCTACGAAGAAAAAGAAACCGAAGAAAAAAAAAACGAAAAAAAAAAAATAAGAAAGTCTCCTGCTGATCATCGCAAAGGGTACATATCTCTCCGCCTGAGGTCACTCCCATCACTCGTATGTTATATCCTCGAAGAAAGCCATGGGAAGCCTGAATTTGAGCTGCTACTACCCTTATGTCTAATAAAGACATTCTTCATTTCCATTGTGCTGCAGGGATAGGTCATCTTTCGACAAAAAAAATGTTCAACTGCCCCTCTCCTCCTTTTTTGCATCATTCAGGCTTGAATTATTGTCAAACCAGCTGGTTGGTTGGTTAGTAGACGGAACAAATGCTCTAATTACTCGTCTCTCTGATGCGCGAGTGCGAGTCGTTCGTTAACACGCAAACCCCTACAGGAGGAAGGTTCATCCTTTTATTTCGATGAAATAGAGTCGCCTGGAAGTCTGTTATAAGATTAGCGTTGTCTGGATTATACCTATGTGAGCCAGTTTTTAGAGTTATTGAGTTTTCGAATTTTTCCGGTCCGGGCAATATGGTGAGCGAGCGAGCAAGCGAGTACGGGAACTAATGTGCCTGTTATGGCGAGAACTAATTCGCATTAATGGCTGTTTCATAGAGTCCATATGCGATTCAATTGAAATATGTTTCATTTTTTATTGGAGCCGTAAACGTTAGAGAATACATAAAATATTTAGGTAGATTATTTTTACTTTGGATTTTGGGTTCTCTTGTCTATTTTATATTTTTCCATTTCTGAGTTATAAAATCTGACAAATAATTAGTTGTTATTTATGTGAATAATCGTTTTAGTAGAACAAAATAGTTTATATTTGTATCTAAAGATAAATTATATCTGTTAAAAAAA
This sequence comes from Phymastichus coffea, assembly GCF_024137745.1. Classification (NCBI taxonomy): domain Eukaryota; kingdom Metazoa; phylum Arthropoda; class Insecta; order Hymenoptera; family Eulophidae; genus Phymastichus; species Phymastichus coffea. Next base: position 1,210,793 of record NW_026706857.1, on the reverse strand, counting down.
TTTCTTTAATACCGCAGAAAGATAACTTTCAAAAACTTCAGACACTTTCAATCAAATGTTTTTTATATTTTCTTGTACGAAGAACTATGCATGTTTGTTAGCTTAATGATAGTTTATTTTGTTGTCGTCCTTTAGTTTTCTTTAAATCATAATTTTAGGAAAAAGCTAGTCTAAATTCTAAAGAATATTAAGTGACATTTAGTTTTTTAATAACTCAATAAATTTAATATATAAATTGAACTCGAAAAGAAATGTCAATATTTGTAAAATAAAACTGCCCAATTGAAAAATTATTCCCACACAAGTTGTAGCTAAAATACCTAGAATCAAAGGCGCAACATGGCCGTTGGACTGGTCACGCCGACCACGAAGGAATATGTGCTCACGCAAGCGACGGATTAGTATCAGTAAGGAAGCAGAAACAACAACAATGCACTTTTTCTTTCCCTCGCATGCAGTTGTTGTTCAGCTTGGTGGCTTCTTTTGGCGCATATAGACGCGCAGCTGCAGCTCTCTCGCCAGAGAGGGTCTCGTGAAAACAATGACCTCGTTATTCGTTCTCTCGAGCAGAGAGAGAGAGAGAGAGAGAGAGAGAGAGAGAGCCCAATCGAGAAAACATCGAAATTTACGACATATAGAAGAAGAGCGTTCTCGCGCTCCCTCTTGATCTCTGGCAGAGCTGCGGCTATAGTAACGCAAAGCGATCTCTTTCTCTTACCTCGGTTGGTTCCTGCTTTCGGGATTTATATGTATTACAGCGTAGCGTTTGAATTGCAAATCCATGTCGTGTAACGCATCCCCTATACGCTCAAAGCGCAAGCTCTGGCATTAGCCGAGCGGCGGCTATCTCTGATGATGCAGCCATGGGAGAGCACAGCGAGTCCTCGTGCGTGCTAAGTCCGTGCAGCTTATACGCTTACTTAAATACTGGCTACAGTGCATTTCCTCGTTTTTGTTACACTCCATACTCCTCGCGCTGCAACGTATATGCGCAACCTACTCCGATTTATGGCTTACCGACTTTACGGCCATTGTTGCATAAGAATTTTAATCAAGTCGACGCGCGCACTTCAAGCTACGTTGCACGTGGCTTATATCTTTTGATGTTATTGCACGAGATAATAACTGTTGACTTTTCCAACTATGGCTTTCGTGGTTTTTCTAGAATCGCCTACTTTATTGCACTTTTATACAAATATTTAATTTTCAAGTGCATAAATTTCTTCTCTTGCATAAATTTGGGTTTTACGAGATGTATTACACGTTTCTGACTGTAATTTTTAATATTTTTAAAAGTCGCATTAAGATTTTACCAACAGACGGAAAATACACCCTACAATTGTTAAAGTTAAAAATCGTATATAATATCGATTAAGTTTATTTGCTTGTTATTTCAAGATTGTAAATTAAATTGCTTTTTTCCTGTAGCATTACATTAAAATTATCATCATAAATTTATTAAATAATAATTTGTAGTATATCATACTCAGGACATTCATTTATCTATCAATGTAAGAGAATCATTCATCAGTATTCATCCAAAACACGTGGACACGTGACATTTGAAGAATTTAATTCACTTTGACAAAAGAAATAAATCTCGTGATATCTGTCGACCGGCTCGACTTTATAAATCAATTAATTCAAAAGTTCAAGCCAGCGGACATTGATATCAGCAGTCTCGTGGCCTAATCATATTCGTTTAAAAATATCTGTGTCGTATGTGAACTCAACTTTATCTTTGCATGCGGCTCTCTCGCGGCAAAATGAATCTTGTTCAGTTCATTTTTTTTTCGTCCCTTCCCATGGCTCGTCGACTTTCTCGTAATTTTCTTACACAAAGAGCTCTCAGTGTTGGCGTATATAACGAACAGAAAATCGTTTGTGACGAATGAATTGATCGCTTTATTCGTGCTTGGAACCCGTTGAAATAGCAGCGCATTTGTACAAAGTATCGATAATGGGCGCATTCGGAAAGTTCATGTGCGATAAAACTTGCGTAATGATCTTCAGGCGCTATCGGCAAGCCACTTTTTCCTTGACTTCTCTCTCTCTCTCTTCCTCCCTCCCTCCCGTCGTCCCTCTTTCCTCTCGCGCACTTATTTTGGAGTCGTGCCTTTGTGACTATATACCCATAATTAAATTACTTTAAAGTTACGATGAATTAGCAGCTGTTGTCTCGGGACTTATAAAACAAATTGTTTTTGACTCACGACTGATTATCTCACGTATGAATTCGGCGCGTACTTCCACTCGTATATTATGCTTTATTGCTTGTTTTGAATACTTGATGCGGCTATTACTGCTTTTAATGTAACCAACTCTAAATTAGGATGATTTACGATACTTTACAATAAGCTCTTACCAATCATTTTGCTGAACGCTGCTAGCCAAATTTACCAATGGCATAGAAACGTACGAAAAAATCAGAACGTACGTTGCATTATAAATAATATTACACGAAAAAAATTAGTTTGAACAGTCTTACACCAGTTTAGAATTCACTTGTGAACCACTGAATATTCGTCAAGCCATGTAGAATCTATTAATTGTTAATAAAAATTGATTTGAAACGTCGATGGAAGTTTCAATCATCTGTTATTGTATATAGTATAAAAATATCAATTAGAAATTCTTCTAACGAAATATTACTTATGTTTGTTGCAGTTATTATGGATTGAAGTTTATACCGGAAAAGTCTGCTAGACACAGAGTGATGATAGAGTATCGTGAAAAGAGGTAAGAAAAAGATACTTTTGATTTGGATACGCATGCGTTCGGCTGACTCTTCCGACGCGTCTCGTCCGTATATAGGTATTTTTACCATTCAGCCTGCAAAACATAGCGCAGCTTAGCCGCTGCAATAAAATTCTTGCGAAAGCGTGAAGCGTTATGGCCGCTTATCCTTACCCTACTATTAGCCCCAAACTATTTATAGCCTCATTCGTTTCATTTTATGTTTCAATTTAGATGCATCGATACTTGTTTGCTTACGCCTATACCTGCCACTCAAAAAAACATCCGCGGTGGTGAAGCCTAGAACTTCACCAGGTCCATTATTATTCTCATATTTGTAATTTACTATCCGTTTTATTTTTTTCTCCGCCACCCCTTCTCTGACCGACAATCAATTCTCGCGCGAGCGAATCGTCGAAGGGTCGCGCTGTACAGCTAACAGCAGTTATCGCATTCGTAAATATGTTGATCTGACTTTTATGCCTGTTTGCTTGTTCGCACCTTCCGCCACGTATATCGACGTATATAATATACTTACGTGCTCCTTTTTTTCTTCCGTTGCGTCATTTCTTTATCCGCACTCGTTTTTGTAATGCACGAATCGAGCTACCATATAAAGTTTATGAAAGGAATTAATTGATGCTGATTATTCGAGAATATTATGTATCGTTTAATTTCTTTCTTTTTTTGGCGATGCTCGCGTGCTGCCACTAAGTAATATTTTATTCTTAATACTCAAATAGTACAAAGTTATTTATCATCTTCAGAAATATGCTTTTTCAATTTCAAAATTTGACTATAGTAGCGACAAATAGCGACACAAAAATATTCTGCCAACAAAGTTTAGAAATAAATTGACAAATTTTTATTAGCAGCTACTTAAGTTGTTACTAACACTTTGATTATTTCAAGAAATCACACTTATCCCGGAAGAATAATCGGACATTTCGGTGCCTTGTAGAGGAAGCCTTATCCTGGCTATTCCTTTTCCTTTTATAAATTTCCTGTCTCGGCGTAATTGTTTTTATGTTCTAGCGATGAGTATTCGACGAGTTTTTGCTGTTATATCGGAACGCGTTGTCGATCCGCGTGCGTGCGCGCTGCTTTTACAGGAAAATAATGAACGCGCGCGCGTCGAACTAAGAATTTTCTCGCGCGGCCAATGAACGCGTAGCGGTGTCGGGCAAATCGCCTGCGCCATAAACAATTTGCGCGCGGCAGGGTGCGATGTTATTAGGCATCACGTGCTGAACGAAAATTGCTAAGGGTGCTCGCGCGCGAGGGAGCGCGCGTACGTCCCTGATTCAGAGGCGACGCTGAACCGGTAAGGTAGGCAGCTGCAGGGCGGGATGCGATCGGCGCGCGGATATTACACGCTCGCTTGGTGAATAAATTCAACGCCAATTACAAAAGAGAAAAGTGCGAGCATAACTGGCGTGCAGTGATCGAGTCTAGATTTATTGGCTCTGATCGCGCCTGGTCGATGGTTAGTAAGCCGAGACCGAGGTAGGAACGCAGCGTAATTGTTTATTTATAAGGTTCGATTGAAGGTTGATAAGTGATGCACTCAAGGGAAGACGGTTCTAGGGATAGGCTATCGACCGCAGAAAACTGCAGCGCCCTGCATCCCAGATCCGAACAGGTGATACGCAAACGGACCACCAGATGGCAAACCGCACCACTTCCGCCGCTTCGATAGCTTTCCGCTTCCATTGACAATGCGCTGACGTCGAAAGGCTCTAGATCTCAATGCAGCTGACTCCTTCGAGCCATCAAACTTTTTTTCACGTGGAGCTGTTTAAGCTTCCCTTTACAATGCTGGCGTGCGCTCTGCGTTCTGTCAACATTTCAACTTTTCTCATTTTTCTGTTGCGACCGACCATCAGTAGCGAAAGAGTACGTTATTTCGTATACTACAGAATATTTTTCATAAACAATGTATATACTTTTATACTTGCATACGTAATAAAATAATTATTTATAAAATTTCCATTTTTTTTTGTATACAGTTCTGTACTATCTTGATTCTTCCTTATTTCTTAATAACACAATTACTACTTATATATCAAAAAAGAATATGAGTGTAAACGTGTACAAAGATTTTTTTATATTTTTAATTGAAAAAAATAGATGGCAATTGATAAAAAACTCATAGAAATGTCATAAATAGTTTTCTCACTATTATAATAGTGACATATTCTATTATCATTTTTCGATATATCATAAAATAAAGCTGTCATTGTGCCCTTTTTTCTTTCTGCAGAAGTACACACGATGAATATTTTACAAAAATATTATTAAAACTGGTATAATTTATTTGAAAACTTAGTTATCGGATAACCACTTCAATTCGTTTAATTTTTAGTAAGTTTTTAATCTGTTTAATTTTTATAAACCTTGTCCTTGAAGTTTTGTGTCTCTACTTTATTACTTAATAGTAATTTGAGCATATTTCTTCCGTATTAAATGAATCAAATTAATAAGTGATATAGTACTAATGATACAGTGAAGTTATATATTAAAAATTTACTTTTCATTGATATTATATATAGTTTTCTTTCAATGGTGAAGTCAAATACTTTGACCGCATATCAACCCCACTGCATGCCGTGAAATATTTACAAACATTCAACAAAGATTGCAAGAGAGAGAAATAATTAACAGTAATATTGATTAATTAATGTGTTGAAGAGAAGTTCATTCTTCTTTATTTTGAAAAGATATAATATTTTTATCAGCCAATTTAAAATTACCGAAGTTTAAATAAAAATTAGTGTGATAATTTAATATTGTTATTACACATGCCAGATCAAAAATAAATAAATAAGACGGAGCCGTGAAGCAAAATAAGCTCGGAATTGATCGTAACGAATGCACGTTGGGCCGCATCCGAAAAGCAGTGAGGTACACGAGTAGCACAGCGACGGCGCAATAGCAATCTTCGCAGGCAGTAATTCCCTTACGGTTCATCGAAAATGCAGTTCGGGCATCGCGCGCGCCTCGAAGGCTGCCTGCCTGCCTCGTGCAGACAATTATCTCTGACCCTTGGCAGTCGAAAATCGAGGACGAGCGACGTGGCTCGAAGTGCGTTGAACCTCGCGCAGTGATGTCGAGATTCCGAAGGACCGATGAGGAATGGATGCTGGTTTAGCAGTGCAGATTTCGTCCGGGCGGGCGCTCTCCTGGCTGCTGGGTGCATTGGCCCCTTAGCTTTCATGTTCGCCTTTTAGTTGCTATAGCTACGCCCCCCGCGTACTCCCCCTTCCGTAGCACCCATCCAACCCAAGTCGACTCTCCTCTCTCTCTCTCTCTCTCTCTCTCTCTCTAGCTCACTTCAGTTTTATTTGAAATGCCCGCAGGGCACGTCCATCATCCATCTCCTGCACTGCCAAGTCCGATCACTTTTTGCCTCGACACGCCGGCTTCTACCTGCTCCACTGCCTCTCATGTCGAAAGCTTTCATGGATGGCTGCTGACGTACTGCGCCGGACAAAAGACTTTCTGCAAATCCAAAAAACCCACATTTTAGTATCGATATTTTCAAGATCTTTTTCTCACAATTATAAAATGAATATTACCTATTTCACATCTTTAACTAGAAATTTACATACAGTTTTTATATTACTTGTTTAGACCTAACAATTTCTTTGCGAAGGGTTTTCTATAAATTGCTCTAAATTTAATACAGCAACTGTGATAAATATAAATATAATATCTCGAAGACGTATTGTACACTCAAATTGAAGTAGATTACGAAAAATCAAAGTATAAATGAGGCACTGGTTCGTTACGATGAAAATAACGATTTAAAAAAAAAAAAAAGAATTGGAATATCAGCACATGGAAATCGGAAAAAATCTCCGGAGCTCGTGAATAGAGAGCAAAGCGGAACGTAGCGCTTTGGATTATGAAAAGCAATCGAAAGTGCAGAGAATTGGGATAGGCATTGGAAATTCATTAGAGCGCAGGGCGATTGAAGCGTTCCGCAACAACTTTTCGAGAATCAAGATACAATCGAGAGAGAGAGAGAGAGAGAGCCAGGAGTGGAACTTGGTTCGATTGTTTCCCCTTACGCTGCATTAACTTTTACGATCTGGATATCGAGCAATCGCGCGACGCTTTGGCACACGCCTTGAAAAAGTTATACTACGAACGAAAGAGAGAGAGAGAGAGAGAGAGAGAGAGAGAGAGAGAGAGGGAGAGAGAGAGAGAGAGAGAGAGAGAGAGAGAGAGAGAGAAGTCTGAACAGATAAAAAACAACGATTCCGTTGACGAAAAGTTACGCAACGCTCAATTTGATGAGAAACCCTTTTTATTCAGCTTGAAACGTTCTATTCTGAAAGTGCATTTCTTTAATTCCATGAAAAATAAACTTCAGTTGTTTTTCAGCGATAATGAAGATCTTATTTAAGCAAATATCTGTCTCGCAGTCAACTTTTCAGAGCTATCATGATTGTTTACTGAAAACACAACAGGTGCAAGTAGAAAAGGCTGCACCGAAGAAAGAGGACAAGACAATGGCCGAAGGGATAATCTTTTAAAGGCCTGCGAGATTTGCAGGAAGGTCAACAGCAGCAGTAGCACGCAAATTGGCCTGTAGTCGGCAGCCGTGGTTGGAGTTATGAGCTGCGGAAAGGCTTTAGAGTGGGGCATTAGGCCCACTCTAAAGCTGTGGAACCCTCGACTAATGCATGGCAGTTTTGTGTGAGCGCGCCCCCCGTTCACGCCTCCGCTTATGCTACTACTGTGAAGGTCTCGTGGCACGCGCTCGTGCCAGCCTGACTTTTACGATTCCGTTCAAGTGGTCATAAAACTTGAGTTTACTGCCGTCATGATTTTCAAGCGAACGACCGCCTCTCTTTCTCTCTCTCTCCCTCTCTACCACCTGTCGGAGTGCCTCAACGATCGTCCTCGACAATGACTGCGTCTGCCTTGCCGATTGTCTCCTGAAACAACTCTTTGATCATTAGGCTCGATGATACCCTACGGGTGCAAGGGACCGAAGAAAGCCTTACCTGAGCAACGGCTTCATTTTGCTCGAACAATCATCGCTCCGCTGTCTCTCTCTCTCTCTCTCTCTCTCTCTCTCTCTCTCTCTCTCTCTCTCTCTCTCTCTCTGCGTGAACGCCTGCTGTTGCTGCTGCAACTTTCGCGGCTTTCAAATAGGTCTCTTCATCATCTGCCCGTTTCAAGATGAGGTTTTCAACCATTTACGTCTTTCAATCGTCGGTCGAGTCTCTCGTTGACACCTTGAAACCAAGACAATGTCTTTTTAACTTAAATTATTCAAATGTTTCGATATAAAAATAAAAAATAGATGATAAAAATACTTGTACAATTAGTAAGCTATGAAATCCTTCGTGACATGACTATTTAATTAGTACAATCGGAAGTACATAACTGCCGCGATAAAGATTGCACGAAAAACATCAAAGAAAAATCCACGAACACAGTGTGCAAGAGAGGTACACGTAATAAAGCGGTAATCCTACAAGGCAGAAAACATTCACGTTCAGAGTGAGAGTGAGCATCCGACGAGCGCATAAAATCGTGTTTATTGACACAACGATATCGTAAAAATCGTAAACGAGCATCATCATCGAAAGGCGCCAGCAGTTCAGTCGTCAAGATGAATTTTATAGCTCATATCTCGCGCGCGAAGAAACTTTATCGGCTATTCGTTTGAATTATATGGCAAACAAAAGCTAACCACGGCCAATAAAATAAAAAAAATAAATAAAGATGAAGAAAGAAAGCGCGAAAGAAGGCACTCAAAAAATCATAAAAAAGAGAAGACGATTCAAGTCGAATTTTACGGTCTCCTGGCATCACGTTCGGTTGTCGTTAAACATTCAGAACGTTGAAGATGTTGCCCGCTTGCCCCACGTGAGGGAGATCGCGGGGCTTATGATGAGCATTACTCGGCTCGTTATGGAATAATTTACGAGGTGCGAAACGCGGGGGCGATAATCCAGCGACATTTACATCCCAATAAACAGCGGCGCTGCCTCTACACGATACGTGGCTGTGCGCTCGTGCCGCCGCGGCGCTCTCGTTTTTACGACGTTTTAATTGTGCTACACTCAAATTGGCCCGTAAAACGTCGGCGGCGGCCTCGCCACCTCTATACTACTGCCGCTGCTCTACGGTCTCGTAAAGCGCTTTACGATTGCGCCTCGTCAGACGGCTTTTCCGCTTGTCTCCGCGGCCCTTCCGACGCACGCGCTCGCAAAAATCTTTCGTTACCGATGAGATGACATTGTGATTGTAACGGCGTCAGTTGCCCCATATCCCCATCACAATTATCGGCTTCGCTGGGCATTTTACGCAGACTACCGCATCATCTCTCGTTGGACTCGAATTTCGGGCGCACGATAAAAGACAGTGTCCACGAGGCGCCAAGAAAAGCGCTGACAAAATGTGGTTTTGGGTTTTGCCCGAGCAGCATTTCCAAGATCAATCGTGCCGATCCACGAAAGAACGAGCAGGCGAGCGTCGAAAAAGGGCGGCTGGTCGAGTCGAGCCTACACCGCGACAGCGAGAGCCCGTGAGCTACGGGAGAGCAGCCGTAGCGCGGTGGCGAAGTGCTGCCGATGCGCTGGCCGTGGTGGGTCTGTTGGCGGCGGTCTAGCGGGGCTAGTTGGTCGACGGTCGGACAGGTGGCGCTGCGAGGCTGGCGCTCGCTTGGCGAGCGCGCGTGTCGTAGGCGTGGCTTGGCAGTGGCGGCGGTGGGGGCAAGTGGTCGGTGACGAATTCGCTGGCGATTGGTCGTTAAGCCGCTGGTGTGCGAGAGAGAGGCCTCCCTCCCTCTCGCGGTGGCGTCTTATCTGGCTGGAATTTAATCCAGAGTTAGCTCTACAGGGGGCTCTCGCGTGCGCCAGCGAGCGTGTGTTCGTGAAGGTGGGACAGCGGCAGCGCACGCGTTCGGGTTATCGTGAGCAGGCAACAGCAGCAACGTTGCTGAGTTGAGAGAGGAGGGGGGATAGAAGAACTGCGAGTTTCTCTCGCTCTTTGGGAGAGTTTGTGTTCTCTCTCTCTCTCTCTCTCTCTCTCTCTCTCTCTCTCTCTCTCTCTCGCGCGCTCTCTCTTGCTTGCCTGCTTGCGCACGAGCTGTGCGGCGGGCACGTGTGAGTGTGAGCAGCAGCAAACAGAGTGCACGGGGCGAGCGCCGAGACACACAGCCAGTAGTGTGCCGTGGACCAGCGCACTGGCGTACACGCACCTATAACCCTCTCCCAATATTACATCTCTCATCCCGGCTACATTAAGTGTCATCGCTGTTTTCTTTCGCGCTTTTCTTCGGCGTGGTCGCTTCTCGCTCGCATTCAAAAGCAACAGCGCGTCCGACGGACTCCTGGCGCTGCCATTCACACGAGTGCTGCCGCCGCAGCCAATTGTGTCATTGGGATCGCGCGCGAGCGCGGCTTTTGTGCGCCGTCGGTCTGCCGCAAATTTTGACGACGCGCCGCTTTTCCAGTAGTGTGTTTCTTGGTTTTCCCATTGTTTCGGCCGCTTGGTCTACCTGGCGAGCTGCTGTGGGCGCCCGTTTATCGTTGGCACATTAACGCGCTCGCTGCTCGGCGCGGCTTCACCGCGGGACAACAACGCCAGTGAAAGTGTGCTCAGGTCTAAAGTGATGCGCAGTGCCGTGTGACCGTTGCCCTCTTGGACCGGCGCGCACAGAGAAGCGGAGCAGAAACAGAAGCGAGGCAAGGTCGAGTGTGCGACATTCGGATAAAACACGAGTGCGCGGTACGGTGCCTCTCTCTGACTTGATGAGGGCAGCGATCGCGCAGCAGGTACCGTGAGCGAGACAGACAGTTTGCGTTTGGTTTTCCTCATCGGCAGTTCGAGCGGGCAGTCGCCGCTAAGCCAACCTATCCAAAATACTCGGGCTAACGATGAACTCGTACTTCGAGCAGAGCGCTGGCGGCTTCTACGGGAGCCACCACCACCAGGGCAGCGCCGCCGGCCAGCACCACGACCCAGCAACGGCCGCGGCAGCCTACCGTTCCTTTCCGCTGGGTCTGGGCATGTCGCCGTATGCCTCGTCCCAA